>NW_028126010.1:0-468000 GCF_965194825.1 Balaenoptera physalus
GCCTCATGGAAACTGCTACACGCCTCTGCTTCTGCATAGTATTTCATGGCCTTACCTCGAGGCAAGTTCTCAGGTTTCTTGCCCTGTGAGCGACACAGCATGTTAAGATGCTGTATTTCTCCTTGAATAGAGTGACTTCTGGTACGAGGTCCTCGATAACTTCTAAGCAGAGTGTTTTCTCAGGGCTGCTCAGACGAGGGCAATGTCGAAGACTTCCAGGGCATGTTGGACTGCCTAGAAATGTGGTTCTGATGCTGTTCGAGTGCTCTGGAAATGTAGCTCTCCTGAAGTAACGTACAGTGTGTTGCCCGACACTCTGCAGACACAGAGAGCCTCCGTGGGACGTATGGGACGCAATGCTGCTCAGCAGGCCCACAGGGGTATAGAGGGAGTCAGGGATCTTGGAACCAAAATGATGCTCATCCGAAGGGCGTAGGAGTTCTGAAAGGGGTAATTCTTTAAATAAAACAGACCTCCATTAAGAGCTCATGGAAAGAGCTGCATGCCTCCCTTTCTGCAGGGCTACTCAGGGCCTTACCTGAGGCAAGGACTCACGTTGAGATTCCCTTTAGCTCTAGAGCATGGCAAGGAGAGCCGCACCCCGCCAATGAAGCTCCGTGTGTACCGAGAGAAAAGTCATTTTCTTCCCAGACACATGCCTACAGTGGCCAGAGGACTGTCAACAGCAGAGAATTTCAGGGAGCTTCACGGAAGCAAGAATGGAGGTTTTCAAACGGAAAGCAAGGCTAGTCCCATCATGCCCCCATTTCCATGGGCACAGGCAGCATACATCTCTGTGGTTTTTAACCAGTCAAATGAGACACAGAGTACACAGTGGTTGCTTCCCTGAATCAACTTCTCGAGGCAGGGTGTTCTGCATCTAGTGAACGGCCTCACCAAGGAAATCCCTGATTAGGACTCTGGGCCCGTGCCTCTTCAAAAGCCTGCCGTGCTACAGGAAAAACTGTGCTTTAGTTGCAATAGAAAGAAGGTCGTCTTTCTTCAAGAGGCAGGGTGACTTCAGGTAGGAGGTCCTGAATGGAAGGAGAAGCTTACTGTTTCTGTCTGTACAGCTCAAACTAGGGAATGAGAACGACTTCCACGACATGTTGGAACTTGTTGAACGTTGCTCTTGAACCTGTGCGAGTGCTGTGAATCAAGATATCACAAGAAAGAGTGCAGTGTGTTGCCCATGACTCAGCAGACACAGAGGACCTCCGAGGACCAATGTGCCTCGTTGTTGCTCAGCAGGCCTACAGGGGTGTGGAGATACTCAGAGACCTTGGAACAAAAATGATGCTCAACCGAGGGGCCTAGGAGTCCTGAAAAGGGTACTTCATTTAAAGTAAACCAGAAGAGTGACTAAGAGCTAATGGAAAGAGCTGCATGCCTCCCGTTCTGCAGGGCTACTCAGGGCCTTACCTCGAGCCAAGGGCTCACGTTTAGATTCCCTTTAGCTCTAGAGCATGGCAAGGTGCGCCCCACCGTGGCCAATGAAGTTCCGTGTGTAGCCAGAGAAAACTCATTTACTTCCCAGACACATGCCTACAGTGGCCAGAGGCCTGTCAACAGCAGAGAACTTCAGGGAGCTTCACGAAAGCAAGAGGGGAGCTTTCCAAACGGAAAGCAAGGTTAGTCCCATCATGCCCCCATTTCCATGGGCACAGGCAGCATACATCTCTGTGGTTTTTAACCAGTCAAATGAGACACAGAGTACACAGTTGTTGCTTCCCTGAATCAACTTCTCGAGGCAGGGTGTTCTGCATCTAGTGAACGGCCTCACCAAGGAAAGCCCTAGCTAGGCCTCTGGGCCCGTGCCTTTTCAAAAGCCTGCCGTGCTACAGGAAAAACTGTGCTTTAGTTGCAATAGAAACGAGGTCGTCTTTCTTCAAGAGGCAGGGTGACTTCAGGTAGGAAGTCCTGAATGGAAGGAGAAGCTTACTGTTTCTCTCTGTACAGCTCAAACTAGGGAATGAGAGCGACTTCCACGGCCTGTTGGAACTGGCTTAACGGTGCTCGTGAACCTGTGCGATTGCTGGCTAAATCAAGATATTCCAATAAGAGTGCACTGTGTTGCCCTACACTCGGCATACACACTGTGAGTCGGAAAGCTCCTGGCCTGGATATTGCTTAGAAGGACAAGGGGAGCCTGAGGGTACTCAGTGTTCTTGCAGGCAACAGGGTTTCCAGGCGAGGCACCTAGGTGTCCTGAAAAGCGTACTGGCTTTAAAATGATGAAGATAAGCGACTACGGCCTCATGGAAACTGCTACACGCCTCTGCTTCTGCATAGTATTTCATGGCCTTACCTCGAGGCAAGTTCTCAGGTTTCTTGCCCTGTGAGCGACACAGCATGTTAAGATGCTGTA
Source organism: Balaenoptera physalus (assembly GCF_965194825.1). Taxonomy (NCBI): domain Eukaryota; kingdom Metazoa; phylum Chordata; class Mammalia; order Artiodactyla; family Balaenopteridae; genus Balaenoptera; species Balaenoptera physalus. Next base: position 2,369 of record NW_028126010.1, read on the forward strand.
TTTCTCCTTGAATAGAGTGACTTCTGGTACGAGGTCCTCGATAACTTCTAAGCAGAGTGTTTTCTCAGGGCTGCTCAGACGAGGGCAATGTCGAAGACTTCCAGGGCATGTTGGACTGCCTAGAAATGTGGTTCTGATGCTGTTCGAGTGCTCTGGAAATGTAGCTCTCCTGAAGTAACGTACAGTGTGTTGCCCGACACTCTGCAGACACAGAGAGCCTCCGTGGGACGTATGGGACGCAATGCTGCTCAGCAGGCCCACAGGGGTATAGAGGGAGTCAGGGATCTTGGAACCAAAATGATGCTCACCCGAAGGGCGTAGGAGTTCTGAAAGGGGTAATTCTTTAAATAAAACAGACCTCCATTAAGAGCTCATGGAAAGAGCTGCATGCCTCCCTTTCTGCAGGGCTACTCAGGGCCTTACCTGAGGCAAGGACTCACGTTGAGATTCCCTTTAGCTCTAGAGCATGGCAAGGAGAGCCGCACCCCGCCAATGAAGCTCCGTGTGTACCGAGAGAAAAGTCATTTTCTTCCCAGACACATGCCTACAGTGGCCAGAGGACTGTCAACAGCAGAGAATTTCAGGGAGCTTCACGGAAGCAAGAATGGAGGTTTTCAAACGGAAAGCAAGGCTAGTCCCATCATGCCCCCATTTCCATGGGCACAGGCAGCATACATCTCTGTGGTTTTTAACCAGTCAAATGAGACACAGAGTACACAGTGGTTGCTTCCCTGAATCAACTTCTCGAGGCAGGGTGTTCTGCATCTAGTGAACGGCCTCACCAAGGAAATCCCTGATTAGGACTCTGGGCCCGTGCCTCTTCAAAAGCCTGCCGTGCTACAGGAAAAACTGTGCTTTAGTTGCAATAGAAAGAAGGTCGTCTTTCTTCAAGAGGCAGGGTGACTTCAGGTAGGAGGTCCTGAATGGAAGGAGAAGCTTACTGTTTCTGTCTGTACAGCTCAAACTAGGGAATGAGAACGACTTCCACGACATGTTGGAACTTGTTGAACGTTGCTCTTGAACCTGTGCGAGTGCTGTGAATCAAGATATCACAAGAAAGAGTGCAGTGTGTTGCCCATGACTCAGCAGACACAGAGGACCTCCGAGGACCAATGTGCCTCGTTGTTGCTCAGCAGGCCTACAGGGGTGTGGAGATACTCAGAGACCTTGGAACAAAAATGATGCTCAACCGAGGGGCCTAGGAGTCCTGAAAAGGGTACTTCATTTAAAGTAAACCAGAAGAGTGACTAAGAGCTAATGGAAAGAGCTGCATGCCTCCCGTTCTGCAGGGCTACTCAGGGCCTTACCTCGAGCCAAGGGCTCACGTTTAGATTCCCTTTAGCTCTAGAGCATGGCAAGGTGCGCCCCACCGCGGCCAATGAAGTTCCGTGTGTAGCCAGAGAAAACTCATTTACTTCCCAGACACATGCCTACAGTGGCCAGAGGCCTGTCAACAGCAGAGAACTTCAGGGAGCTTCACGAAAGCAAGAGGGGAGCTTTCCAAACGGAAAGCAAGGTTAGTCCCATCATGCCCCCATTTCCATGGGCACAGGCAGCATACATCTCTGTGGTTTTTAACCAGTCAAATGAGACACAGAGTACACAGTTGTTGCTTCCCTGAATCAACTTCTCGAGGCAGGGTGTTCTGCATCTAGTGAACGGCCTCACCAAGGAAAGCCCTAGCTAGGCCTCTGGGCCCGTGCCTTTTCAAAAGCCTGCCGTGCTACAGGAAAAACTGTGCTTTAGTTGCAATAGAAACGAGGTCGTCTTTCTTCAAGAGGCAGGGTGACTTCAGGTAGGAAGTCCTGAATGGAAGGAGAAGCTTACTGTTTCTCTCTGTACAGCTCAAACTAGGGAATGAGAGCGACTTCCACGGCCTGTTGGAACTGGCTTAACGGTGCTCGTGAACCTGTGCGATTGCTGGCTAAATCAAGATATTCCAATAAGAGTGCACTGTGTTGCCCTACACTCGGCATACACACTGTGAGTCGGAAAGCTCCTGGCCTGGATATTGCTTAGAAGGACAAGGGGAGCCTGAGGGTACTCAGTGTTCTTGCAGGCAACAGGGTTTCCAGGCGAGGCACCTCGGTGTCCTGAAAAGCGTACTGGCTTTAAAATGATGAAGATAAGCGACTACGGCCTCATGGAAACTGCTACACGCCTCTGCTTCTGCATAGTATTTCATGGCCTTACCTCGAGGCAAGTTCTCAGGTTTCTTGCCCTGTGAGCGACACAGCATGTTAAGATGCTGTATTTCTCCTTGAATAGAGTGACTTCTGGTACGAGGTCCTCGATAACTTCTAAGCAGAGTGTTTTCTCAGGGCTGCTCAGACGAGGGCAATGTCGAAGACTTCCAGGGCATGTTGGACTGCCTAGAAATGTGGTTCTGATGCTGTTCGAGTGCTCTGGAAATGTAGCTCTCCTGAAGTAACGTACAGTGTGTTGCCCGACACTCTGCAGACACAGAGAGCCTCCGTGGGACGTATGGGACGCAATGCTGCTCAGCAGGCCCACAGGGGTATAGAGGGAGTCAGGGATCTTGGAACCAAAATGATGCTCACCCGAAGGGCGTAGGAGTTCTGAAAGGGGTAATTCTTTAAATAAAACAGACCTCCATTAAGAGCTCATGGAAAGAGCTGCATGCCTCCCTTTCTGCAGGGCTACTCAGGGCCTTACCTGAGGCAAGGACTCACGTTGAGATTCCCTTTAGCTCTAGAGCATGGCAAGGAGAGCCGCACCCCGCCAATGAAGCTCCGTGTGTACCGAGAGAAAAGTCATTTTCTTCCCAGACACATGCCTACAGTGGCCAGAGGACTGTCAACAGCAGAGAATTTCAGGGAGCTTCACGGAAGCAAGAATGGAGGTTTTCAAACGGAAAGCAAGGCTAGTCCCATCATGCCCCCATTTCCATGGGCACAGGCAGCATACATCTCTGTGGTTTTTAACCAGTCAAATGAGACACAGAGTACACAGTGGTTGCTTCCCTGAATCAACTTCTCGAGGCAGGGTGTTCTGCATCTAGTGAACGGCCTCACCAAGGAAATCCCTGATTAGGACTCTGGGCCCGTGCCTCTTCAAAAGCCTGCCGTGCTACAGGAAAAACTGTGCTTTAGTTGCAATAGAAAGAAGGTCGTCTTTCTTCAAGAGGCAGGGTGACTTCAGGTAGGAGGTCCTGAATGGAAGGAGAAGCTTACTGTTTCTGTCTGTACAGCTCAAACTAGGGAATGAGAACGACTTCCACGACATGTTGGAACTTGTTGAACGTTGCTCTTGAACCTGTGCGAGTGCTGTGAATCAAGATATCACAAGAAAGAGTGCAGTGTGTTGCCCATGACTCAGCAGACACAGAGGACCTCCGAGGACCAATGTGCCTCGTTGTTGCTCAGCAGGCCTACAGGGGTGTGGAGATACTCAGAGACCTTGGAACAAAAATGATGCTCAACCGAGGGGCCTAGGAGTCCTGAAAAGGGTACTTCATTTAAAGTAAACCAGAAGAGTGACTAAGAGCTAATGGAAAGAGCTGCATGCCTCCCGTTCTGCAGGGCTACTCAGGGCCTTACCTCGAGCCAAGGGCTCACGTTTAGATTCCCTTTAGCTCTAGAGCATGGCAAGGTGCGCCCCACCGCGGCCAATGAAGTTCCGTGTGTAGCCAGAGAAAACTCATTTACTTCCCAGACACATGCCTACAGTGGCCAGAGGCCTGTCAACAGCAGAGAATTTCAGGGAGCTTCACGAAAGCAAGAGGGGAGCTTTCCAAACGGAAAGCAAGGTTAGTCCCATCATGCCCCCATTTCCATGGGCACAGGCAGCATACATCTCTGTGGTTTTTAACCAGTCAAATGAGACACAGAGTACACAGTTGTTGCTTCCCTGAATCAACTTCTCGAAGCAGGGTGTTCTGCATCTAGTGAACGGCCTCACCAAGGAAAGCCCTAGCTAGGCCTCTGGGCCCGTGCCTTTTCAAAAGCCTGCCGTGCTACAGGAAAAACTGTGCTTTAGTTGCAATAGAAACGAGGTCGTCTTTCTTCAAGAGGCAGGGTGACTTCAGGTAGGAAGTCCTGAATGGAAGGAGAAGCTTACTGTTTCTCTCTGTACAGCTCAAACTAGGGAATGAGAGCGACTTCCACGGCCTGTTGGAACTGGCTTAACGGTGCTCGTGAACCTGTGCGATTGCTGGCTAAATCAAGATATTCCAATAAGAGTGCACTGTGTTGCCCTACACTCGGCATACACACTGTGAGTCGGAAAGCTCCTGGCCTGGATATTGCTTAGAAGGACAAGGGGAGCCTGAGGGTACTCAGTGTTCTTGCAGGCAACAGGGTTTCCAGGCGAGGCACCTAGGTGTCCTGAAAAGCGTACTGGCTTTAAAATGATGAAGATAAGCGACTACGGCCTCATGGAAACTGCTACACGCCTCTGCTTCTGCATAGTATTTCATGGCCTTACCTCGAGGCAAGTTCTCAGGTTTCTTGCCCTGTGAGCGACACAGCATGTTAAGATGCTGTATTTCTCCTTGAATAGAGTGACTTCTGGTACGAGGTCCTCGATAACTTCTAAGCAGAGTGTTTTCTCAGGGCTGCTCAGACGAGGGCAATGTCGAAGACTTCCAGGGCATGTTGGACTGCCTAGAAATGTGGTTCTGATGCTGTTCGAGTGCTCTGGAAATGTAGCTCTCCTGAAGTAACGTACAGTGTGTTGCCCGACACTCTGCAGACACAGAGAGCCTCCGTGGGACGTATGGGACGCAATGCTGCTCAGCAGGCCCACAGGGGTATAGAGGGAGTCAGGGATCTTGGAACCAAAATGATGCTCACCCGAAGGGCGTAGGAGTTCTGAAAGGGGTAATTCTTTAAATAAAACAGACCTCCATTAAGAGCTCATGGAAAGAGCTGCATGCCTCCCTTTCTGCAGGGCTACTCAGGGCCTTACCTGAGGCAAGGACTCACGTTGAGATTCCCTTTAGCTCTAGAGCATGGCAAGGAGAGCCGCACCCCGCCAATGAAGCTCCGTGTGTACCGAGAGAAAAGTCATTTTCTTCCCAGACACATGCCTACAGTGGCCAGAGGACTGTCAACAGCAGAGAATTTCAGGGAGCTTCACGGAAGCAAGAATGGAGGTTTTCAAACGGAAAGCAAGGCTAGTCCCATCATGCCCCCATTTCCATGGGCACAGGCAGCATACATCTCTGTGGTTTTTAACCAGTCAAATGAGACACAGAGTACACAGTGGTTGCTTCCCTGAATCAACTTCTCGAGGCAGGGTGTTCTGCATCTAGTGAACGGCCTCACCAAGGAAATCCCTGATTAGGACTCTGGGCCCGTGCCTCTTCAAAAGCCTGCCGTGCTACAGGAAAAACTGTGCTTTAGTTGCAATAGAAAGAAGGTCGTCTTTCTTCAAGAGGCAGGGTGACTTCAGGTAGGAGGTCCTGAATGGAAGGAGAAGCTTACTGTTTCTGTCTGTACAGCTCAAACTAGGGAATGAGAACGACTTCCACGACATGTTGGAACTTGTTGAACGTTGCTCTTGAACCTGTGCGAGTGCTGTGAATCAAGATATCACAAGAAAGAGTGCAGTGTGTTGCCCATGACTCAGCAGACACAGAGGACCTCCGAGGACCAATGTGCCTCGTTGTTGCTCAGCAGGCCTACAGGGGTGTGGAGATACTCAGAGACCTTGGAACAAAAATGATGCTCAACCGAGGGGCCTAGGAGTCCTGAAAAGGGTACTTCATTTAAAGTAAACCAGAAGAGTGACTAAGAGCTAATGGAAAGAGCTGCATGCCTCCCGTTCTGCAGGGCTACTCAGGGCCTTACCTCGAGCCAAGGGCTCACGTTTAGATTCCCTTTAGCTCTAGAGCATGGCAAGGTGCGCCCCACCGCGGCCAATGAAGTTCCGTGTGTAGCCAGAGAAAACTCATTTACTTCCCAGACACATGCCTACAGTGGCCAGAGGCCTGTCAACAGCAGAGAATTTCAGGGAGCTTCACGAAAGCAAGAGGGGAGCTTTCCAAACGGAAAGCAAGGTTAGTCCCATCATGCCCCCATTTCCATGGGCACAGGCAGCATACATCTCTGTGGTTTTTAACCAGTCAAATGAGACACAGAGTACACAGTTGTTGCTTCCCTGAATCAACTTCTCGAAGCAGGGTGTTCTGCATCTAGTGAACGGCCTCACCAAGGAAAGCCCTAGCTAGGCCTCTGGGCCCGTGCCTTTTCAAAAGCCTGCCGTGCTACAGGAAAAACTGTGCTTTAGTTGCAATAGAAACGAGGTCGTCTTTCTTCAAGAGGCAGGGTGACTTCAGGTAGGAAGTCCTGAATGGAAGGAGAAGCTTACTGTTTCTCTCTGTACAGCTCAAACTAGGGAATGAGAGCGACTTCCACGGCCTGTTGGAACTGGCTTAACGGTGCTCGTGAACCTGTGCGATTGCTGGCTAAATCAAGATATTCCAATAAGAGTGCACTGTGTTGCCCTACACTCGGCATACACACTGTGAGTCGGAAAGCTCCTGGCCTGGATATTGCTTAGAAGGACAAGGGGAGCCTGAGGGTACTCAGTGTTCTTGCAGGCAACAGGGTTTCCAGGCGAGGCACCTAGGTGTCCTGAAAAGCGTACTGGCTTTAAAATGATGAAGATAAGCGACTACGGCCTCATGGAAACTGCTACACGCCTCTGCTTCTGCATAGTATTTCATGGCCTTACCTCGAGGCAAGTTCTCAGGTTTCTTGCCCTGTGAGCGACACAGCATGTTAAGATGCTGTATTTCTCCTTGAATAGAGTGACTTCTGGTACGAGGTCCTCGATAACTTCTAAGCAGAGTGTTTTCTCAGGGCTGCTCAGACGAGGGCAATGTCGAAGACTTCCAGGGCATGTTGGACTGCCTAGAAATGTGGTTCTGATGCTGTTCGAGTGCTCTGGAAATGTAGCTCTCCTGAAGTAACGTACAGTGTGTTGCCCGACACTCTGCAGACACAGAGAGCCTCCGTGGGACGTATGGGACGCAATGCTGCTCAGCAGGCCCACAGGGGTATAGAGGGAGTCAGGGATCTTGGAACCAAAATGATGCTCATCCGAAGGGCGTAGGAGTTCTGAAAGGGGTAATTCTTTAAATAAAACAGACCTCCATTAAGAGCTCATGGAAAGAGCTGCATGCCTCCCTTTCTGCAGGGCTACTCAGGGCCTTACCTGAGGCAAGGACTCACGTTGAGATTCCCTTTAGCTCTAGAGCATGGCAAGGAGAGCCGCACCCCGCCAATGAAGCTCCGTGTGTACCGAGAGAAAAGTCATTTTCTTCCCAGACACATGCCTACAGTGGCCAGAGGACTGTCAACAGCAGAGAATTTCAGGGAGCTTCACGGAAGCAAGAATGGAGGTTTTCAAACGGAAAGCAAGGCTAGTCCCATCATGCCCCCATTTCCATGGGCACAGGCAGCATACATCTCTGTGGTTTTTAACCAGTCAAATGAGACACAGAGTACACAGTGGTTGCTTCCCTGAATCAACTTCTCGAGGCAGGGTGTTCTGCATCTAGTGAACGGCCTCACCAAGGAAATCCCTGATTAGGACTCTGGGCCCGTGCCTCTTCAAAAGCCTGCCGTGCTACAGGAAAAACTGTGCTTTAGTTGCAATAGAAAGAAGGTCGTCTTTCTTCAAGAGGCAGGGTGACTTCAGGTAGGAGGTCCTGAATGGAAGGAGAAGCTTACTGTTTCTGTCTGTACAGCTCAAACTAGGGAATGAGAACGACTTCCACGACATGTTGGAACTTGTTGAACGTTGCTCCTGAACCTGTGCGAGTGCTGTGAATCAAGATATCACAAGAAAGAGTGCAGTGTGTTGCCCATGACTCAGCAGTCACAGAGGACCTCCGAGGACCAATGTGCCTCGTTGTTGCTCAGCAGGCCTACAGGGGTGTGGAGATACTCAGAGACCTTGGAACAAAAATGATGCTCAACCGAGGGGCCTAGGAGTCCTGAAAAGGGTACTTCATTTAAAGTAAACCAGAAGAGTGACTAAGAGCTAATGGAAAGAGCTGCATGCCTCCCGTTCTGCAGGGCTACTCAGGGCCTTACCTCGAGCCAAGGGCTCACGTTTAGATTCCCTTTAGCTCTAGAGCATGGCAAGGTGCGCCCCACCGCGGCCAATGAAGTTCCGTGTGTAGCCAGAGAAAACTCATTTACTTCCCAGACACATGCCTACAGTGGCCAGAGGCCTGTCAACAGCAGAGAATTTCAGGGAGCTTCACGAAAGCAAGAGGGGAGCTTTCCAAACGGAAAGCAAGGTTAGTCCCATCATGCCCCCATTTCCATGGGCACAGGCAGCATACATCTCTGTGGTTTTTAACCAGTCAAATGAGACACAGAGTACACAGTTGTTGCTTCCCTGAATCAACTTCTCGAGGCAGGGTGTTCTGCATCTAGTGAACGGCCTCACCAAGGAAAGCCCTAGCTAGGCCTCTGGGCCCGTGCCTTTTCAAAAGCCTGCCGTGCTACAGGAAAAACTGTGCTTTAGTTGCAATAGAAACGAGGTCGTCTTTCTTCAAGAGGCAGGGTGACTTCAGGTAGGAAGTCCTGAATGGAAGGAGAAGCTTACTGTTTCTCTCTGTACAGCTCAAACTAGGGAATGAGAGCGACTTCCACGGCCTGTTGGAACTGGCTTAACGGTGCTCGTGAACCTGTGCGATTGCTGGCTAAATCAAGATATTCCAATAAGAGTGCACTGTGTTGCCCTACACTCGGCATACACACTGTGAGTCGGAAAGCTCCTGGCCTGGATATTGCTTAGAAGGACAAGGGGAGCCTGAGGGTACTCAGTGTTCTTGCAGGCAACAGGGTTTCCAGGCGAGGCACCTAGGTGTCCTGAAAAGCGTACTGGCTTTAAAATGATGAAGATAAGCGACTACGGCCTCATGGAAACTGCTACACGCCTCTGCTTCTGCATAGTATTTCATGGCCTTACCTCGAGGCAAGTTCTCAGGTTTCTTGCCCTGTGAGCGACACAGCATGTTAAGATGCTGTATTTCTCCTTGAATAGAGTGACTTCTGGTACGAGGTCCTCGATAACTTCTAAGCAGAGTGTTTTCTCAGGGCTGCTCAGACGAGGGCAATGTCGAAGACTTCCAGGGCATGTTGGACTGCCTAGAAATGTGGTTCTGATGCTGTTCGAGTGCTCTGGAAATGTAGCTCTCCTGAAGTAACGTACAGTGTGTTGCCCGACACCCTGCAGACACAGAGAGCCTCCGTGGGACGTATGGGACGCAATGCTGCTCAGCAGGCCCACAGGGGTATAGCGGGAGTCAGGGATCTTGGAACCAAAATGATGCTCACCCGAAGGGCGTAGGAGTTCTGAAAGGGGTAATTCTTTAAATAAAACAGACCTCCATTAAGAGCTCATGGAAAGAGCTGCATGCCTCCCTTTCTGCAGGGCTACTCAGGGCCTTACCTGAGGCAAGGACTCACGTTGAGATTCCCTTTAGCTCTAGAGCATGGCAAGGAGAGCCGCACCCCGCCAATGAAGCTCCGTGTGTACCGAGAGAAAAGTCATTTTCTTCCCAGACACATGCCTACAGTGGCCAGAGGACTGTCAACAGCAGAGAATTTCAGGGAGCTTCACGGAAGCAAGAATGGAGGTTTTCAAACGGAAAGCAAGGCTAGTCCCATCATGCCCCCATTTCCATGGGCACAGGCAGCATACATCTCTGTGGTTTTTAACCAGTCAAATGAGACACAGAGTACACAGTGGTTGCTTCCCTGAATCAACTTCTCGAGGCAGGGTGTTCTGCATCTAGTGAACGGCCTCACCAAGGAAATCCCTGATTAGGACTCTGGGCCCGTGCCTCTTCAAAAGCCTGCCGTGCTACAGGAAAAACTGTGCTTTAGTTGCAATAGAAAGAAGGTCGTCTTTCTTCAAGAGGCAGGGTGACTTCAGGTAGGAGGTCCTGAATGGAAGGAGAAGCTTACTGTTTCTGTCTGTACAGCTCAAACTAGGGAATGAGAACGACTTCCACGACATGTTGGAACTTGTTGAACGTTGCTCCTGAACCTGTGCGAGTGCTGTGAATCAAGATATCACAAGAAAGAGTGCAGTGTGTTGCCCATGACTCAGCAGACACAGAGGACCTCCGAGGACCAATGTGCCTCGTTGTTGCTCAGCAGGCCTACAGGGGTGTGGGGATACTCAGAGACCTTGGAACAAAAATGATGCTCAACCGAGGGGCCTAGGAGTCCTGAAAAGGGTACTTCATTTAAAGTAAACCAGAAGAGTGACTAAGAGCTAATGGAAAGAGCTGCATGCCTCCCGTTCTGCAGGGCTACTCAGGGCCTTACCTCGAGCCAAGGGCTCACGTTTAGATTCCCTTTAGCTCTAGAGCATGGCAAGGTGCGCCCCACCGCGGCCAATGAAGTTCCGTGTGTAGCCAGAGAAAACTCATTTACTTCCCAGACACATGCCTACAGTGGCCAGAGGCCTGTCAACAGCAGAGAATTTCAGGGAGCTTCACGAAAGCAAGAGGGGAGCTTTCCAAACGGAAAGCAAGGTTAGTCCCATCATGCCCCCATTTCCATGGGCACAGGCAGCATACATCTCTGTGGTTTTTAACCAGTCAAATGAGACACAGAGTACACAGTTGTTGCTTCCCTGAATCAACTTCTCGAGGCAGGGTGTTCTGCATCTAGTGAACGGCCTCACCAAGGAAAGCCCTAGCTAGGCCTCTGGGCCCGTGCCTTTTCAAAAGCCTGCCGTGCTACAGGAAAAACTGTGCTTTAGTTGCAATAGAAACGAGGTCGTCTTTCTTCAAGAGGCAGGGTGACTTCAGGTAGGAAGTCCTGAATGGAAGGAGAAGCTGACTGTTTCTCTCTGTACAGCTCAAACTAGGGAATGAGAGCGACTTCCACGGCCTGTTGGAACTGGCTTAACGGTGCTCGTGAACCTGTGCGATTGCTGGCTAAATCAAGATATTCCAATAAGAGTGCACTGTGTTGCCCTACACTCGGCATACACACTGTGAGTCGGAAAGCTCCTGGCCTGGATATTGCTTAGAAGGACAAGGGGAGCCTGAGGGTACTCAGTGTTCTTGCAGGCAACAGGGTTTCCAGGCGAGGCACCTAGGTGTCCTGAAAAGCGTACTGGCTTTAAAATGATGAAGATAAGCGACTACGGCCTCATGGAAACTGCTACACGCCTCTGCTTCTGCATAGTATTTCATGGCCTTACCTCGAGGCAAGTTCTCAGGTTTCTTGCCCTGTGAGCGACACAGCATGTTAAGATGCTGTATTTCTCCTTGAATAGAGTGACTTCTGGTACGAGGTCCTCGATAACTTCTAAGCAGAGTGTTTTCTCAGGGCTGCTCAGACGAGGGCAATGTCGAAGACTTCCAGGGCATGTTGGACTGCCTAGAAATGTGGTTCTGATGCTGTTCGAGTGCTCTGGAAATGTAGCTCTCCTGAAGTAACGTACAGTGTGTTGCCCGACACCCTGCAGACACAGAGAGCCTCCGTGGGACGTATGGGACGCAATGCTGCTCAGCAGGCCCACAGGGGTATAGCGGGAGTCAGGGATCTTGGAACCAAAATGATGCTCACCCGAAGGGCGTAGGAGTTCTGAAAGGGGTAATTCTTTAAATAAAACAGACCTCCATTAAGAGCTCATGGAAAGAGCTGCATGCCTCCCTTTCTGCAGGGCTACTCAGGGCCTTACCTGAGGCAAGGACTCACGTTGAGATTCCCTTTAGCTCTAGAGCATGGCAAGGAGAGCCGCACCCCGCCAATGAAGCTCCGTGTGTACCGAGAGAAAAGTCATTTTCTTCCCAGACACATGCCTACAGTGGCCAGAGGACTGTCAACAGCAGAGAATTTCAGGGAGCTTCACGGAAGCAAGAATGGAGGTTTTCAAACGGAAAGCAAGGCTAGTCCCATCATGCCCCCATTTCCATGGGCACAGGCAGCATACATCTCTGTGGTTTTTAACCAGTCAAATGAGACACAGAGTACACAGTGGTTGCTTCCCTGAATCAACTTCTCGAGGCAGGGTGTTCTGCATCTAGTGAACGGCCTCACCAAGGAAATCCCTGATTAGGACTCTGGGCCCGTGCCTCTTCAAAAGCCTGCCGTGCTACAGGAAAAACTGTGCTTTAGTTGCAATAGAAAGAAGGTCGTCTTTCTTCAAGAGGCAGGGTGACTTCAGGTAGGAGGTCCTGAATGGAAGGAGAAGCTTACTGTTTCTGTCTGTACAGCTCAAACTAGGGAATGAGAACGACTTCCACGACATGTTGGAACTTGTTGAACGTTGCTCCTGAACCTGTGCGAGTGCTGTGAATCAAGATATCACAAGAAAGAGTGCAGTGTGTTGCCCATGACTCAGCAGACACAGAGGACCTCCGAGGACCAATGTGCCTCGTTGTTGCTCAGCAGGCCTACAGGGGTGTGGGGATACTCAGAGACCTTGGAACAAAAATGATGCTCAACCGAGGGGCCTAGGAGTCCTGAAAAGGGTACTTCATTTAAAGTAAACCAGAAGAGTGACTAAGAGCTAATGGAAAGAGCTGCATGCCTCCCGTTCTGCAGGGCTACTCAGGGCCTTACCTCGAGCCAAGGGCTCACGTTTAGATTCCCTTTAGCTCTAGAGCATGGCAAGGTGCGCCCCACCGCGGCCAATGAAGTTCCGTGTGTAGCCAGAGAAAACTCATTTACTTCCCAGACACATGCCTACAGTGGCCAGAGGCCTGTCAACAGCAGAGAATTTCAGGGAGCTTCACGAAAGCAAGAGGGGAGCTTTCCAAACGGAAAGCAAGGTTAGTCCCATCATGCCCCCATTTCCATGGGCACAGGCAGCATACATCTCTGTGGTTTTTAACCAGTCAAATGAGACACAGAGTACACAGTTGTTGCTTCCCTGAATCAACTTCTCGAGGCAGGGTGTTCTGCATCTAGTGAACGGCCTCACCAAGGAAAGCCCTAGCTAGGCCTCTGGGCCCGTGCCTTTTCAAAAGCCTGCCGTGCTACAGGAAAAACTGTGCTTTAGTTGCAATAGAAACGAGGTCGTCTTTCTTCAAGAGGCAGGGTGACTTCAGGTAGGAAGTCCTGAATGGAAGGAGAAGCTGACTGTTTCTCTCTGTACAGCTCAAACTAGGGAATGAGAGCGACTTCCACGGCCTGTTGGAACTGGCTTAACGGTGCTCGTGAACCTGTGCGATTGCTGGCTAAATCAAGATATTCCAATAAGAGTGCACTGTGTTGCCCTACACTCGGCATACACACTGTGAGTCGGAAAGCTCCTGGCCTGGATATTGCTTAGAAGGACAAGGGGAGCCTGAGGGTACTCAGTGTTCTTGCAGGCAACAGGGTTTCCAGGCGAGGCACCTCGGTGTCCTGAAAAGCGTACTGGCTTTAAAATGATGAAGATAAGCGACTACGGCCTCATGGAAACTGCTACACGCCTCTGCTTCTGCATAGTATTTCATGGCCTTACCTCGAGGCAAGTTCTCAGGTTTCTTGCCCTGTGAGCGACACAGCATGTTAAGATGCTGTATTTCTCCTTGAATAGAGTGACTTCTGGTACGAGGTCCTCGATAACTTCTAAGCAGAGTGTTTTCTCAGGGCTGCTCAGACGAGGGCAATGTCGAAGACTTCCAGGGCATGTTGGACTGCCTAGAAATGTGGTTCTGATGCTGTTCGAGTGCTCTGGAAATGTAGCTCTCCTGAAGTAACGTACAGTGTGTTGCCCGACACCCTGCAGACACAGAGAGCCTCCGTGGGACGTATGGGACGCAATGCTGCTCAGCAGGCCCACAGGGGTATAGCGGGAGTCAGGGATCTTGGAACCAAAATGATGCTCACCCGAAGGGCGTAGGAGTTCTGAAAGGGGTAATTCTTTAAATAAAACAGACCTCCATTAAGAGCTCATGGAAAGAGCTGCATGCCTCCCTTTCTGCAGGGCTACTCAGGGCCTTACCTGAGGCAAGGACTCACGTTGAGATTCCCTTTAGCTCTAGAGCATGGCAAGGAGAGCCGCACCCCGCCAATGAAGCTCCGTGTGTACCGAGAGAAAAGTCATTTTCTTCCCAGACACATGCCTACAGTGGCCAGAGGACTGTCAACAGCAGAGAATTTCAGGGAGCTTCACGGAAGCAAGAATGGAGGTTTTCAAACGGAAAGCAAGGCTAGTCCCATCATGCCCCCATTTCCATGGGCACAGGCAGCATACATCTCTGTGGTTTTTAACCAGTCAAATGAGACACAGAGTACACAGTGGTTGCTTCCCTGAATCAACTTCTCGAGGCAGGGTGTTCTGCATCTAGTGAACGGCCTCACCAAGGAAATCCCTGATTAGGACTCTGGGCCCGTGCCTCTTCAAAAGCCTGCCGTGCTACAGGAAAAACTGTGCTTTAGTTGCAATAGAAAGAAGGTCGTCTTTCTTCAAGAGGCAGGGTGACTTCAGGTAGGAGGTCCTGAATGGAAGGAGAAGCTTACTGTTTCTGTCTGTACAGCTCAAACTAGGGAATGAGAACGACTTCCACGACATGTTGGAACTTGTTGAACGTTGCTCCTGAACCTGTGCGAGTGCTGTGAATCAAGATATCACAAGAAAGAGTGCAGTGTGTTGCCCATGACTCAGCAGACACAGAGGACCTCCGAGGACCAATGTGCCTCGTTGTTGCTCAGCAGGCCTACAGGGGTGTGGGGATACTCAGAGACCTTGGAACAAAAATGATGCTCAACCGAGGGGCCTAGGAGTCCTGAAAAGGGTACTTCATTTAAAGTAAACCAGAAGAGTGACTAAGAGCTAATGGAAAGAGCTGCATGCCTCCCGTTCTGCAGGGCTACTCAGGGCCTTACCTCGAGCCAAGGGCTCACGTTTAGATTCCCTTTAGCTCTAGAGCATGGCAAGGTGCGCCCCACCGCGGCCAATGAAGTTCCGTGTGTAGCCAGAGAAAACTCATTTACTTCCCAGACACATGCCTACAGTGGCCAGAGGCCTGTCAACAGCAGAGAATTTCAGGGAGCTTCACGAAAGCAAGAGGGGAGCTTTCCAAACGGAAAGCAAGGTTAGTCCCATCATGCCCCCATTTCCATGGGCACAGGCAGCATACATCTCTGTGGTTTTTAACCAGTCAAATGAGACACAGAGTACACAGTTGTTGCTTCCCTGAATCAACTTCTCGAGGCAGGGTGTTCTGCATCTAGTGAACGGCCTCACCAAGGAAAGCCCTAGCTAGGCCTCTGGGCCCGTGCCTTTTCAAAAGCCTGCCGTGCTACAGGAAAAACTGTGCTTTAGTTGCAATAGAAACGAGGTCGTCTTTCTTCAAGAGGCAGGGTGACTTCAGGTAGGAAGTCCTGAATGGAAGGAGAAGCTTACTGTTTCTCTCTGTACAGCTCAAACTAGGGAATGAGAGCGACTTCCACGGCCTGTTGGAACTGGCTTAACGGTGCTCGTGAACCTGTGCGATTGCTGGCTAAATCAAGATATTCCAATAAGAGTGCACTGTGTTGCCCTACACTCGGCATACACACTGTGAGTCGGAAAGCTCCTGGCCTGGATATTGCTTAGAAGGACAAGGGGAGCCTGAGGGTACTCAGTGTTCTTGCAGGCAACAGGGTTTCCAGGCGAGGCACCTAGGTGTCCTGAAAAGCGTACTGGCTTTAAAATGATGAAGATAAGCGACTACGGCCTCATGGAAACTGCTACACGCCTCTGCTTCTGCATAGTATTTCATGGCCTTACCTCGAGGCAAGTTCTCAGGTTTCTTGCCCTGTGAGCGACACAGCATGTTAAGATGCTGTATTTCTCCTTGAATAGAGTGACTTCTGGTACGAGGTCCTCGATAACTTCTAAGCAGAGTGTTTTCTCAGGGCTGCTCAGACGAGGGCAATGTCGAAGACTTCCAGGGCATGTTGGACTGCCTAGAAATGTGGTTCTGATGCTGTTCGAGTGCTCTGGAAATGTAGCTCTCCTGAAGTAACGTACAGTGTGTTGCCCGACACCCTGCAGACACAGAGAGCCTCCGTGGGACGTATGGGACGCAATGCTGCTCAGCAGGCCCACAGGGGTATAGCGGGAGTCAGGGATCTTGGAACCAAAATGATGCTCACCCGAAGGGCGTAGGAGTTCTGAAAGGGGTAATTCTTTAAATAAAACAGACCTCCATTAAGAGCTCATGGAAAGAGCTGCATGCCTCCCTTTCTGCAGGGCTACTCAGGGCCTTACCTGAGGCAAGGACTCACGTTGAGATTCCCTTTAGCTCTAGAGCATGGCAAGGAGAGCCGCACCCCGCCAATGAAGCTCCGTGTGTACCGAGAGAAAAGTCATTTTCTTCCCAGACACATGCCTACAGTGGCCAGAGGACTGTCAACAGCAGAGAATTTCAGGGAGCTTCACGGAAGCAAGAATGGAGGTTTTCAAACGGAAAGCAAGGCTAGTCCCATCATGCCCCCATTTCCATGGGCACAGGCAGCATACATCTCTGTGGTTTTTAACCAGTCAAATGAGACACAGAGTACACAGTGGTTGCTTCCCTGAATCAACTTCTCGAGGCAGGGTGTTCTGCATCTAGTGAACGGCCTCACCAAGGAAATCCCTGATTAGGACTCTGAGCCCGTGCCTCTTCAAAAGCCTGCCGTGCTACAGGAAAAACTGTGCTTTAGTTGCAATAGAAAGAAGGTCGTCTTTCTTCAAGAGGCAGGGTGACTTCAGGTAGGAGGTCCTGAATGGAAGGAGAAGCTTACTGTTTCTGTCTGTACAGCTCAAACTAGGGAATGAGAACGACTTCCACGACATGTTGGAACTTGTTGAACGTTGCTCCTGAACCTGTGCGAGTGCTGTGAATCAAGATATCACAAGAAAGAGTGCAGTGTGTTGCCCATGACTCAGCAGACACAGAGGACCTCCGAGGACCAATGTGCCTCGTTGTTGCTCAGCAGGCCTACAGGGGTGTGGGGATACTCAGAGACCTTGGAACAAAAATGATGCTCAACCGAGGGGCCTAGGAGTCCTGAAAAGGGTACTTCATTTAAAGTAAACCAGAAGAGTGACTAAGAGCTAATGGAAAGAGCTGCATGCCTCCCGTTCTGCAGGGCTACTCAGGGCCTTACCTCGAGCCAAGGGCTCACGTTTAGATTCCCTTTAGCTCTAGAGCATGGCAAGGTGCGCCCCACCGCGGCCAATGAAGTTCCGTGTGTAGCCAGAGAAAACTCATTTACTTCCCAGACACATGCCTACAGTGGCCAGAGGCCTGTCAACAGCAGAGAACTTCAGGGAGCTTCACGAAAGCAAGAGGGGAGCTTTCCAAACGGAAAGCAAGGTTAGTCCCATCATGCCCCCATTTCCATGGGCACAGGCAGCATACATCTCTGTGGTTTTTAACCAGTCAAATGAGACACAGAGTACACAGTTGTTGCTTCCCTGAATCAACTTCTCGAGGCAGGGTGTTCTGCATCTAGTGAACGGCCTCACCAAGGAAAGCCCTAGCTAGGCCTCTGGGCCCGTGCCTTTTCAAAAGCCTGCCGTGCTACAGGAAAAACTGTGCTTTAGTTGCAATAGAAACGAGGTCGTCTTTCTTCAAGAGGCAGGGTGACTTCAGGTAGGAAGTCCTGAATGGAAGGAGAAGCTTACTGTTTCTCTCTGTACAGCTCAAACTAGGGAATGAGAGCGACTTCCACGGCCTGTTGGAACTGGCTTAACGGTGCTCGTGAACCTGTGCGATTGCTGGCTAAATCAAGATATTCCAATAAGAGTGCACTGTGTTGCCCTACACTCGGCATACACACTGTGAGTCGGAAAGCTCCTGGCCTGGATATTGCTTAGAAGGACAAGGGGAGCCTGAGGGTACTCAGTGTTCTTGCAGGCAACAGGGTTTCCAGGCGAGGCACCTCGGTGTCCTGAAAAGCGTACTGGCTTTAAAATGATGAAGATAAGCGACTACGGCCTCATGGAAACTGCTACACGCCTCTGCTTCTGCATAGTATTTCATGGCCTTACCTCGAGGCAAGTTCTCAGGTTTCTTGCCCTGTGAGCGACACAGCATGTTAAGATGCTGTATTTCTCCTTGAATAGAGTGACTTCTGGTACGAGGTCCTCGATAACTTCTAAGCAGAGTGTTTTCTCAGGGCTGCTCAGACGAGGGCAATGTCGAAGACTTCCAGGGCATGTTGGACTGCCTAGAAATGTGGTTCTGATGCTGTTCGAGTGCTCTGGAAATGTAGCTCTCCTGAAGTAACGTACAGTGTGTTGCCCGACACTCTGCAGACACAGAGAGCCTCCGTGGGACGTATGGGACGCAATGCTGCTCAGCAGGCCCACAGGGGTATAGAGGGAGTCAGGGATCTTGGAACCAAAATGATGCTCACCCGAAGGGCGTAGGAGTTCTGAAAGGGGTAATTCTTTAAATAAAACAGACCTCCATTAAGAGCTCATGGAAAGAGCTGCATGCCTCCCTTTCTGCAGGGCTACTCAGGGCCTTACCTGAGGCAAGGACTCACGTTGAGATTCCCTTTAGCTCTAGAGCATGGCAAGGAGAGCCGCACCCCGCCAATGAAGCTCCGTGTGTACCGAGAGAAAAGTCATTTTCTTCCCAGACACATGCCTACAGTGGCCAAAGGACTGTCAACAGCAGAGAATTTCAAGGAGCTTCACGGAAGCAAGAATGGAGGTTTTCAAACGGAAAGCAAGGCTAGTCCCATCATGCCCCCATTTCCATGGGCACAGGCAGCATACATCTCTGTGGTTTTTAACCAGTCAAATGAGACACAGAGTACACAGTGGTTGCTTCCCTGAATCAACTTCTCGAGGCAGGGTGTTCTGCATCTAGTGAACGGCCTCACCAAGGAAATCCCTGATTAGGACTCTGGGCCCGTGCCTCTTCAAAAGCCTGCCGTGCTACAGGAAAAACTGTGCTTTAGTTGCAATAGAAAGAAGGTCGTCTTTCTTCAAGAGGCAGGGTGACTTCAGGTAGGAGGTCCTGAATGGAAGGAGAAGCTTACTGTTTCTGTCTGTACAGCTCAAACTAGGGAATGAGAACGACTTCCACGACATGTTGGAACTTGTTGAACGTTGCTCCTGAACCTGTGCGAGTGCTGTGAATCAAGATATCACAAGAAAGAGTGCAGTGTGTTGCCCATGACTCAGCAGACACAGAGGACCTCCGAGGACCAATGTGCCTCGTTGTTGCTCACCAGGCCTACAGGGGTGTGGGGATACTCAGAGACCTTGGAACAAAAATGATGCTCAACCGAGGGGCCTAGGAGTCCTGAAAAGGGTACTTCATTTAAAGTAAACCAGAAGAGTGACTAAGAGCTAATGGAAAGAGCTGCATGCCTCCCGTTCTGCAGGGCTACTCAGGGCCTTACCTCGAGCCAAGGACTCACGTTTAGATTCCCTTTAGCTCTAGAGCATGGCAAGGTGCGCCCCACCGCGGCCAATGAAGTTCCGTGTGTAGCCAGAGAAAACTCATTTACTTCCCAGACACATGCCTACAGTGGCCAGAGGCCTGTCAACAGCAGAGAATTTCAGGGAGCTTCACGAAAGCAAGAGGGGAGCTTTCCAAACGGAAAGCAAGGTTAGTCCCATCATGCCCCCATTTCCATGGGCACAGGCAGCATACATCTCTGTGGTTTTTAACCAGTCAAATGAGACACAGAGTACACAGTTGTTGCTTCCCTGAATCAACTTCTCGAGGCAGGGTGTTCTGCATCTAGTGAACGGCCTCACCAAGGAAAGCCCTAGCTAGGCCTCTGGGCCCGTGCCTTTTCAAAAGCCTGCCGTGCTACAGGAAAAACTGTGCTTTAGTTGCAATAGAAACGAGGTCGTCTTTCTTCAAGAGGCAGGGTGACTTCAGGTAGGAAGTCCTGAATGGAAGGAGAAGCTTACTGTTTCTCTCTGTACAGCTCAAACTAGGGAATGAGAGCGACTTCCACGGCCTGTTGGAACTGGCTTAACGGTGCTCGTGAACCTGTGCGATTGCTGGCTAAATCAAGATATTCCAATAAGAGTGCACTGTGTTGCCCTACACTCGGCATACACACTGTGAGTCGGAAAGCTCCTGGCCTGGATATTGCTTAGAAGGACAAGGGGAGCCTGAGGGTACTCAGTGTTCTTGCAGGCAACAGGGTTTCCAGGCGAGGCACCTCGGTGTCCTGAAAAGCGTACTGGCTTTAAAATGATGAAGATAAGCGACTACGGCCTCATGGAAACTGCTACACGCCTCTGCTTCTGCATAGTATTTCATGGCCTTACCTCGAGGCATGTTCTCAGGTTTCTTGCCCTGTGAGCGACACAGCATGTTAAGATGCTGTATTTCTCCTTGAATAGAGTGACTTCTG
This sequence comes from Balaenoptera physalus, assembly GCF_965194825.1. Taxonomy (NCBI): domain Eukaryota; kingdom Metazoa; phylum Chordata; class Mammalia; order Artiodactyla; family Balaenopteridae; genus Balaenoptera; species Balaenoptera physalus. The sequence goes on from NW_028126010.1 coordinate 22,672, forward strand.
GTACGAGGTCCTCGATAACTTCTAAGCAGAGTGTTTTCTCAGGGCTGCTCAGACGAGGGCAATGTCGAAGACTTCCAGGGCATGTTGGACTGCCTAGAAATGTGGTTCTGATGCTGTTCGAGTGCTCTGGAAATGTAGCTCTCCTGAAGTAACGTACAGTGTGTTGCCCGACACTCTGCAGACACAGAGAGCCTCCGTGGGACGTATGGGACGCAATGCTGCTCAGCAGGCCCACAGGGGTATAGAGGGAGTCAGGGATCTTGGAACCAAAATGATGCTCACCCGAAGGGCGTAGGAGTTCTGAAAGGGGTAATTCTTTAAATAAAACAGACCTCCATTAAGAGCTCATGGAAAGAGCTGCATGCCTCCCTTTCTGCAGGGCTACTCAGGGCCTTACCTGAGGCAAGGACTCACGTTGAGATTCCCTTTAGCTCTAGAGCATGGCAAGGAGAGCCGCACCCCGCCAATGAAGCTCCGTGTGTACCGAGAGAAAAGTCATTTTCTTCCCAGACACATGCCTACAGTGGCCAGAGGACTGTCAACAGCAGAGAATTTCAGGGAGCTTCACGGAAGCAAGAATGGAGGTTTTCAAACGGAAAGCAAGGCTAGTCCCATCATGCCCCCATTTCCATGGGCACAGGCAGCATACATCTCTGTGGTTTTTAACCAGTCAAATGAGACACAGAGTACACAGTGGTTGCTTCCCTGAATCAACTTCTCGAGGCAGGGTGTTCTGCATCTAGTGAACGGCCTCACCAAGGAAATCCCTGATTAGGACTCTGGGCCCGTGCCTCTTCAAAAGCCTGCCGTGCTACAGGAAAAACTGTGCTTTAGTTGCAATAGAAAGAAGGTCGTCTTTCTTCAAGAGGCAGGGTGACTTCAGGTAGGAGGTCCTGAATGGAAGGAGAAGCTTACTGTTTCTGTCTGTACAGCTCAAACTAGGGAATGAGAACGACTTCCACGACATGTTGGAACTTGTTGAACGTTGCTCCTGAACCTGTGCGAGTGCTGTGAATCAAGATATCACAAGAAAGAGTGCAGTGTGTTGCCCATGACTCAGCAGACACAGAGGACCTCCGAGGACCAATGTGCCTCGTTGTTGCTCAGCAGGCCTACAGGGGTGTGGAGATACTCAGAGACCTTGGAACAAAAATGATGCTCAACCGAGGGGCCTAGGAGTCCTGAAAAGGGTACTTCATTTAAAGTAAACCAGAAGAGTGACTAAGAGCTAATGGAAAGAGCTGCATGCCTCCCGTTCTGCAGGGCTACTCAGGGCCTTACCTCGAGCCAAGGGCTCACGTTTAGATTCCCTTTAGCTCTAGAGCATGGCAAGGTGCGCCCCACCGCGGCCAATGAAGTTCCGTGTGTAGCCAGAGAAAACTCATTTACTTCCCAGACACATGCCTACAGTGGCCAGAGGCCTGTCAACAGCAGAGAACTTCAGGGAGCTTCACGAAAGCAAGAGGGGAGCTTTCCAAACGGAAAGCAAGGTTAGTCCCATCATGCCCCCATTTCCATGGGCACAGGCAGCATACATCTCTGTGGTTTTTAACCAGTCAAATGAGACACAGAGTACACAGTTGTTGCTTCCCTGAATCAACTTCTCGAGGCAGGGTGTTCTGCATCTAGTGAACGGCCTCACCAAGGAAAGCCCTAGCTAGGCCTCTGGGCCCGTGCCTTTTCAAAAGCCTGCCGTGCTACAGGAAAAACTGTGCTTTAGTTGCAATAGAAACGAGGTCGTCTTTCTTCAAGAGGCAGGGTGACTTCAGGTAGGAAGTCCTGAATGGAAGGAGAAGCTTACTGTTTCTCTCTGTACAGCTCAAACTAGGGAATGAGAGCGACTTCCACGGCCTTTTGGAACTGGCTTAACGGTGCTCGTGAACCTGTGCGATTGCTGGCTAAATCAAGATATTCCAATAAGAGTGCACTGTGTTGCCCTACACTCGGCATACACACTGTGAGTCGGAAAGCTCCTGGCCTGGATATTGCTTAGAAGGACAAGGGGAGCCTGAGGGTACTCAGTGTTCTTGCAGGCAACAGGGTTTCCAGGCGAGGCACCTAGGTGTCCTGAAAAGCGTACTGGCTTTAAAATGATGAAGATAAGCGACTACGGCCTCATGGAAACTGCTACACGCCTCTGCTTCTGCATAGTATTTCATGGCCTTACCTCGAGGCAAGTTCTCAGGTTTCTTGCCCTGTGAGCGACACAGCATGATAAGATGCTGTATTTCTCCTTGAATAGAGTGACTTCTGGTACGAGGTCCTCGATAACTTCTAAGCAGAGTGTTTTCTCAGGGCTGCTCAGACGAGGGCAATGTCGAAGACTTCCAGGGCATGTTGGACTGCCTAGAAATGTGGTTCTGATGCTGTTCGAGTGCTCTGGAAATGTAGCTCTCCTGAAGTAACGTACAGTGTGTTGCCCGACACTCTGCAGACACAGAGAGCCTCCGTGGGACGTATGGGACGCAATGCTGCTCAGCAGGCCCACAGGGGTATAGAGGGAGTCAGGGATCTTGGAACCAAAATGATGCTCACCCGAAGGGCGTAGGAGTTCTGAAAGGGGTAATTCTTTAAATAAAACAGACCTCCATTAAGAGCTCATGGAAAGAGCTGCATGCCTCCCTTTCTGCAGGGCTACTCAGGGCCTTACCTGAGGCAAGGACTCACGTTGAGATTCCCTTTAGCTCTAGAGCATGGCAAGGAGAGCCGCACCCCGCCAATGAAGCTCCGTGTGTACCGAGAGAAAAGTCATTTTCTTCCCAGACACATGCCTACAGTGGCCAAAGGACTGTCAACAGCAGAGAATTTCAGGGAGCTTCACGGAAGCAAGAATGGAGGTTTTCAAACGGAAAGCAAGGCTAGTCCCATCATGCCCCCATTTCCATGGGCACAGGCAGCATACATCTCTGTGGTTTTTAACCAGTCAAATGAGACACAGAGTACACAGTGGTTGCTTCCCTGAATCAACTTCTCGAGGCAGGGTGTTCTGCATCTAGTGAACGGCCTCACCAAGGAAATCCCTGATTAGGACTCTGGGCCCGTGCCTCTTCAAAAGCCTGCCGTGCTACAGGAAAAACTGTGCTTTAGTTGCAATAGAAAGAAGGTCGTCTTTCTTCAAGAGGCAGGGTGACTTCAGGTAGGAGGTCCTGAATGGAAGGAGAAGCTTACTGTTTCTGTCTGTACAGCTCAAACTAGGGAATGAGAACGACTTCCACGACATGTTGGAACTTGTTGAACATTGCTCCTGAACCTGTGCGAGTGCTGTGAATCAAGATATCACAAGAAAGAGTGCAGTGTGTTGCCCATGACTCAGCAGACACAGAGGACCTCCGAGGACCAATGTGCCTCGTTGTTGCTCACCAGGCCTACAGGGGTGTGGAGATACTCAGAGACCTTGGAACAAAAATGATGCTCAACCGAGGGGCCTAGGAGTCCTGAAAAGGGTACTTCATTTAAAGTAAACCAGAAGAGTGACTAAGAGCTAATGGAAAGAGCTGCATGCCTCCCGTTCTGCAGGGCTACTCAGGGCCTTACCTCGAGCCAAGGACTCACGTTTAGATTCCCTTTAGCTCTAGAGCATGGCAAGGTGCGCCCCACCGCGGCCAATGAAGTTCCGTGTGTAGCCAGAGAAAACTCATTTACTTCCCAGACACATGCCTACAGTGGCCAGAGGCCTGTCAACAGCAGAGAATTTCAGGGAGCTTCACGAAAGCAAGAGGGGAGCTTTCCAAACGGAAAGCAAGGTTAGTCCCATCATGCCCCCATTTCCATGGGCACAGGCAGCATACATCTCTGTGGTTTTTAACCAGTCAAATGAGACACAGAGTACACAGTTGTTGCTTCCCTGAATCAACTTCTCGAAGCAGGGTGTTCTGCATCTAGTGAACGGCCTCACCAAGGAAAGCCCTAGCTAGGCCTCTGAGCCCGTGCCTTTTCAAAAGCCTGCCGTGCTACAGGAAAAACTGTGCTTTAGTTGCAATAGAAACGAGGTCGTCTTTCTTCAAGAGGCAGGGTGACTTCAGGTAGGAAGTCCTGAATGGAAGGAGAAGCTTACTGTTTCTCTCTGTACAGCTCAAACTAGGGAATGAGAGCGACTTCCACGGCCTGTTGGAACTGGCTTAACGGTGCTCGTGAACCTGTGCGATTCCTGGCTAAATCAAGATATTCCAATAAGAGTGCACTGTGTTGCCCTACACTCGGCATACACACTGTGAGTCGGAAAGCTCCTGGCCTGGATATTGCTTAGAAGGACAAGGGGAGCCTGAGGGTACTCAGTGTTCTTGCAGGCAACAGGGTTTCCAGGCGAGGCACCTAGGTGTCCTGAAAAGCGTACTGGCTTTAAAATGATGAAGATAAGCGACTACGGCCTCATGGAAACTGCTACACGCCTCTGCTTCTGCATAGTATTTCATGGCCTTACCTCGAGGCAAGTTCTCAGGTTTCTTGCCCTGTGAGCGACACAGCATGTTAAGATGCTGTATTTCTCCTTGAATAGAGTGACTTCTGGTACGAGGTCCTCGATAACTTCTAAGCAGAGTGTTTTCTCAGGGCTGCTCAGACGAGGGCAATGTCGAAGACTTCCAGGGCATGTTGGACTGCCTAGAAATGTGGTTCTGATGCTGTTCGAGTGCTCTGGAAATGTAGCTCTCCTGAAGTAACGTACAGTGTGTTGCCCGACACTCTGCAGACACAGAGAGCCTCCGTGGGACGTATGGGACGCAATGCTGCTCAGCAGGCCCACAGGGGTATAGAGGGAGTCAGGGATCTTGGAACCAAAATGATGCTCACCCGAAGGGCGTAGGAGTTCTGAAAGGGGTAATTCTTTAAATAAAACAGACCTCCATTAAGAGCTCATGGAAAGAGCTGCATGCCTCCCTTTCTGCAGAGCTACTCAGGGCCTTACCTGAGGCAAGGACTCACGTTGAGATTCCCTTTAGCTCTAGAGCATGGCAAGGAGAGCCGCACCCCGCCAATGAAGCTCCGTGTGTACCGAGAGAAAAGTCATTTTCTTCCCAGACACATGCCTACAGTGGCCAGAGGACTGTCAACAGCAGAGAATTTCAGGGAGCTTCACGGAAGCAAGAATGGAGGTTTTCAAACGGAAAGCAAGGTTAGTCCCATCATGCCCCCATTTCCATGGGCACAGGCAGCATACATCTCTGTGGTTTTTAACCAGTCAAATGAGACACAGAGTACACAGTGGTTGCTTCCCTGAATCAACTTCTCGAGGCAGGGTGTTCTGCATCTAGTGAACGGCCTCACCAAGGAAATCCCTGATTAGGACTCTGGGCCCGTGCCTCTTCAAAAGCCTGCCGTGCTACTGGAAAAACTGTGCTTTAGTTGCAATAGAAAGAAGGTCGTCTTTCTTCAAGAGGCAGGGTGACTTCAGGTAGGAGGTCCTGAATGGAAGGAGAAGCTTACTGTTTCTGTCTGTACAGCTCAAACTAGGGAATGAGAACGACTTCCACGACATGTTGGAACTTGTTGAACGTTGCTCCTGAACCTGTGCGAGTGCTGTGAATCAAGATATCACAAGAAAGAGTGCAGTGTGTTGCCCATGACTCAGCAGACACAGAGGACCTCCGAGGACCAATGTGCCTCGTTGTTGCTCAGCAGGCCTACAGGGGTGTGGAGATACTCAGAGACCTTGGAACAAAAATGATGCTCAACCGAGGGGCCTAGGAGTCCTGAAAAGGGTACTTCATTTAAAGTAAACCAGAAGAGTGACTAAGAGCTAATGGAAAGAGCTGCATGCCTCCCGTTCTGCAGGGCTACTCAGGGCCTTACCTCGAGCCAAGGGCTCACGTTTAGATTCCCTTTAGCTCTAGAGCATGGCAAGGTGCGCCCCACCGCGGCCAATGAAGTTCCGTGTGTAGCCAGAGAAAACTCATTTACTTCCCAGACACATGCCTACAGTGGCCAGAGGCCTGTCAACAGCAGAGAATTTCAGGGAGCTTCACGAAAGCAAGAGGGGAGCTTTCCAAACGGAAAGCAAGGTTAGTCCCATCATGCCCCCATTTCCATGGGCACAGGCAGCATACATCTCTGTGGTTTTTAACCAGTCAAATGAGACACAGAGTACACAGTTGTTGCTTCCCTGAATCAACTTCTCGAGGCAGGGTGTTCTGCATCTAGTGAACGGCCTCACCAAGGAAAGCCCTAGCTAGGCCTCTGGGCCCGTGCCTTTTCAAAAGCCTGCCGTGCTACAGGAAAAACTGTGCTTTAGTTGCAATAGAAACGAGGTCGTCTTTCTTCAAGAGGCAGGGTGACTTCAGGTAGGAAGTCCTGAATGGAAGGAGAAGCTTACTGTTTCTCTCTGTACAGCTCAAACTAGGGAATGAGAGCGACTTCCACAGCCTGTTGGAACTGGCTTAACGGTGCTCGTGAACCTGTGTGATTGCTGGCTAAATCAAGATATTCCAATAAGAGTGCACTGTGTTGCCCTACACTCGGCATACACACTGTGAGTCGGAAAGCTCCTGGCCTGGATATTGCTTAGAAGGACAAGGGGAGCCTGAGGGTACTCAGTGTTCTTGCAGGCAACAGGGTTTCCAGGCGAGGCACCTAGGTGTCCTGAAAAGCGTACTGGCTTTAAAATGATGAAGATAAGCGACTACGGCCTCATGGAAACTGCTACACGCCTCTGCTTCTGCATAGTATTTCATGGCCTTACCTCGAGGCAAGTTCTCAGGTTTCTTGCCCTGTGAGCGACACAGCATGTTAAGATGCTGTATTTCTCCTTGAATAGAGTGACTTCTGGTACGAGGTCCTCGATAACTTCTAAGCAGAGTGTTTTCTCAGGGCTGCTCAGACGAGGGCAATGTCGAAGACTTCCAGGGCATGTTGGACTGCCTAGAAATGTGGTTCTGATGCTGTTCGAGTGCTCTGGAAATGTAGCTCTCCTGAAGTAACGTACAGTGTGTTGCCCGACACTCTGCAGACACAGAGAGCCTCCGTGGGACGTATGGGACGCAATGCTGCTCAGCAGGCCCACAGGGGTATAGAGGGAGTCAGGGATCTTGGAACCAAAATGATGCTCACCCGAAGGGCGTAGGAGTTCTGAAAGGGGTAATTCTTTAAATAAAACAGACCTCCATTAAGAGCTCATGGAAAGAGCTGCATGCCTCCCTTTCTGCAGGGCTACTCAGGGCCTTACCTGAGGCAAGGACTCACGTTGAGATTCCCTTTAGCTCTAGAGCATGGCAAGGAGAGCCGCACCCCGCCAATGAAGCTCCGTGTGTACCGAGAGAAAAGTCATTTTCTTCCCAGACACATGCCTACAGTGGCCAGAGGACTGTCAACAGCAGAGAATTTCAGGGAGCTTCACGGAAGCAAGAATGGAGGTTTTCAAACGGAAAGCAAGGCTAGTCCCATCATGCCCCCATTTCCATGGGCACAGGCAGCATACATCTCTGTGGTTTTTAACCAGTCAAATGAGACACAGAGTACACAGTGGTTGCTTCCCTGAATCAACTTCTCGAGGCAGGGTGTTCTGCATCTAGTGAACGGCCTCACCAAGGAAATCCCTGATTAGGACTCTGGGCCCGTGCCTCTTCAAAAGCCTGCCGTGCTACAGGAAAAACTGTGCTTTAGTTGCAATAGAAAGAAGGTCGTCTTTCTTCAAGAGGCAGGGTGACTTCAGGTAGGAGGTCCTGAATGGAAGGAGAAGCTTACTGTTTCTGTCTGTACAGCTCAAACTAGGGAATGAGAACGACTTCCACGACATGTTGGAACTTGTTGAACGTTGCTCCTGAACCTGTGCGAGTGCTGTGAATCAAGATATCACAAGAAAGAGTGCAGTGTGTTGCCCATGACTCAGCAGACACAGAGGACCTCCGAGGACCAATGTGCCTCGTTGTTGCTCACCAGGCCTACAGGGGTGTGGAGATACTCAGAGACCTTGGAACAAAAATGATGCTCAACCGAGGGGCCTAGGAGTCCTGAAAAGGGTACTTCATTTAAAGTAAACCAGAAGAGTGACTAGGAGCTAATGGAAAGAGCTGCATGCCTCCCGTTCTGCAGGGCTACTCAGGGCCTTACCTCGAGCCAAGGACTCACGTTTAGATTCCCTTTAGCTCTAGAGCATGGCAAGGTGCGCCCCACCGCGGCCAATGAAGTTCCGTGTGTAGCCAGAGAAAACTCATTTACTTCCCAGACACATGCCTACAGTGGCCAGAGGCCTGTCAACAGCAGAGAATTTCAGGGAGCTTCACGAAAGCAAGAGGGGAGCTTTCCAAACGGAAAGCAAGGTTAGTCCCATCATGCCCCCATTTCCATGGGCACAGGCAGCATACATCTCTGTGGTTTTTAACCAGTCAAATGAGACACAGAGTACACAGTTGTTGCTTCCCTGAATCAACTTCTCGAGGCAGGGTGTTCTGCATCTAGTGAACGGCCTCACCAAGGAAAGCCCTAGCTAGGCCTCTGGGCCCGTGCCTTTTCAAAAGCCTGCCGTGCTACAGGAAAAACTGTGCTTTAGTTGCAATAGAAACGAGGTCGTCTTTCTTCAAGAGGCAGGGTGACTTCAGGTAGGAAGTCCTGAATGGAAGGAGAAGCTTACTGTTTCTCTCTGTACAGCTCAAACTAGGGAATGAGAGCGACTTCCACGGCCTGTTGGAACTGGCTTAACGGTGCTCGTGAACCTGTGCGATTGCTGGCTAAATCAAGATATTCCAATAAGAGTGCACTGTGTTGCCCTACACTCGGCATACACACTGTGAGTCGGAAAGCTCCTGGCCTGGATATTGCTTAGAAGGACAAGGGGAGCCTGAGGGTACTCAGTGTTCTTGCAGGCAACAGGGTTTCCAGGCGAGGCACCTCGGTGTCCTGAAAAGCGTACTGGCTTTAAAATGATGAAGATAAGCGACTACGGCCTCATGGAAACTGCTACACGCCTCTGCTTCTGCATAGTATTTCATGGCCTTACCTCGAGGCATGTTCTCAGGTTTCTTGCCCTGTGAGCGACACAGCATGTTAAGATGCTGTATTTCTCCTTGAATAGAGTGACTTCTGGTACGAGGTCCTCGATAACTTCTAAGCAGAGTGTTTTCTCAGGGCTGCTCAGACGAGGGCAATGTCGAAGACTTCCAGGGCATGTTGGACTGCCTAGAAATGTGGTTCTGATGCTGTTCGAGTGCTCTGGAAATGTAGCTCTCCTGAAGTAACGTACAGTGTGTTGCCCGACACCCTGCAGACACAGAGAGCCTCCGTGGGACGTATGGGACGCAATGCTGCTCAGCAGGCCCACAGGGGTATAGAGGGAGTCAGGGATCTTGGAACCAAAATGATGCTCACCCGAAGGGCGTAGGAGTTCTGAAAGGGGTAATTCTTTAAATAAAACAGACCTCCATTAAGAGCTCATGGAAAGAGCTGCATGCCTCCCTTTCTGCAGAGCTACTCAGGGCCTTACCTGAGGCAAGGACTCACGTTGAGATTCCCTTTAGCTCTAGAGCATGGCAAGGAGAGCCGCACCCCGCCAATGAAGCTCCGTGTGTACCGAGAGAAAAGTCATTTTCTTCCCAGACACATGCCTACAGTGGCCAGAGGACTGTCAACAGCAGAGAATTTCAGGGAGCTTCACGGAAGCAAGAATGGAGGTTTTCAAACGGAAAGCAAGGTTAGTCCCATCATGCCCCCATTTCCATGGGCACAGGCAGCATACATCTCTGTGGTTTTTAACCAGTCAAATGAGACACAGAGTACACAGTGGTTGCTTCCCTGAATCAACTTCTCGAGGCAGGGTGTTCTGCATCTAGTGAACGGCCTCACCAAGGAAATCCCTGATTAGGACTCTGGGCCCGTGCCTCTTCAAAAGCCTGCCGTGCTACTGGAAAAACTGTGCTTTAGTTGCAATAGAAAGAAGGTCGTCTTTCTTCAAGAGGCAGGGTGACTTCAGGTAGGAGGTCCTGAATGGAAGGAGAAGCTTACTGTTTCTGTCTGTACAGCTCAAACTAGGGAATGAGAACGACTTCCACGACATGTTGGAACTTGTTGAACGTTGCTCCTGAACCTGTGCGAGTGCTGTGAATCAAGATATCACAAGAAAGAGTGCAGTGTGTTGCCCATGACTCAGCAGACACAGAGGACCTCCGAGGACCAATGTGCCTCGTTGTTGCTCAGCAGGCCTACAGGGGTGTGGAGATACTCAGAGACCTTGGAACAAAAATGATGCTCAACCGAGGGGCCTAGGAGTCCTGAAAAGGGTACTTCATTTAAAGTAAACCAGAAGAGTGACTAAGAGCTAATGGAAAGAGCTGCATGCCTCCCGTTCTGCAGGGCTACTCAGGGCCTTACCTCGAGCCAAGGGCTCACGTTTAGATTCCCTTTAGCTCTAGAGCATGGCAAGGTGCGCCCCACCGCGGCCAATGAAGTTCCGTGTGTAGCCAGAGAAAACTCATTTACTTCCCAGACACATGCCTACAGTGGCCAGAGGCCTGTCAACAGCAGAGAATTTCAGGGAGCTTCACGAAAGCAAGAGGGGAGCTTTCCAAACGGAAAGCAAGGTTAGTCCCATCATGCCCCCATTTCCATGGGCACAGGCAGCATACATCTCTGTGGTTTTTAACCAGTCAAATGAGACACAGAGTACACAGTTGTTGCTTCCCTGAATCAACTTCTCGAGGCAGGGTGTTCTGCATCTAGTGAACGGCCTCACCAAGGAAAGCCCTAGCTAGGCCTCTGGGCCCGTGCCTTTTCAAAAGCCTGCCGTGCTACAGGAAAAACTGTGCTTTAGTTGCAATAGAAACGAGGTCGTCTTTCTTCAAGAGGCAGGGTGACTTCAGGTAGGAAGTCCTGAATGGAAGGAGAAGCTTACTGTTTCTCTCTGTACAGCTCAAACTAGGGAATGAGAGCGACTTCCACAGCCTGTTGGAACTGGCTTAACGGTGCTCGTGAACCTGTGTGATTGCTGGCTAAATCAAGATATTCCAATAAGAGTGCACTGTGTTGCCCTACACTCGGCATACACACTGTGAGTCGGAAAGCTCCTGGCCTGGATATTGCTTAGAAGGACAAGGGGAGCCTGAGGGTACTCAGTGTTCTTGCAGGCAACAGGGTTTCCAGGCGAGGCACCTAGGTGTCCTGAAAAGCGTACTGGCTTTAAAATGATGAAGATAAGCGACTACGGCCTCATGGAAACTGCTACACGCCTCTGCTTCTGCATAGTATTTCATGGCCTTACCTCGAGGCAAGTTCTCAGGTTTCTTGCCCTGTGAGCGACACAGCATGTTAAGATGCTGTATTTCTCCTTGAATAGAGTGACTTCTGGTACGAGGTCCTCGATAACTTCTAAGCAGAGTGTTTTCTCAGGGCTGCTCAGACGAGGGCAATGTCGAAGACTTCCAGGGCATGTTGGACTGCCTAGAAATGTGGTTCTGATGCTGTTCGAGTGCTCTGGAAATGTAGCTCTCCTGAAGTAACGTACAGTGTGTTGCCCGACACTCTGCAGACACAGAGAGCCTCCGTGGGACGTATGGGACGCAATGCTGCTCAGCAGGCCCACAGGGGTATAGAGGGAGTCAGGGATCTTGGAACCAAAATGATGCTCACCCGAAGGGCGTAGGAGTTCTGAAAGGGGTAATTCTTTAAATAAAACAGACCTCCATTAAGAGCTCATGGAAAGAGCTGCATGCCTCCCTTTCTGCAGGGCTACTCAGGGCCTTACCTGAGGCAAGGACTCACGTTGAGATTCCCTTTAGCTCTAGAGCATGGCAAGGAGAGCCGCACCCCGCCAATGAAGCTCCGTGTGTACCGAGAGAAAAGTCATTTTCTTCCCAGACACATGCCTACAGTGGCCAGAGGACTGTCAACAGCAGAGAATTTCAGGGAGCTTCACGGAAGCAAGAATGGAGGTTTTCAAACGGAAAGCAAGGCTAGTCCCATCATGCCCCCATTTCCATGGGCACAGGCAGCATACATCTCTGTGGTTTTTAACCAGTCAAATGAGACACAGAGTACACAGTGGTTGCTTCCCTGAATCAACTTCTCGAGGCAGGGTGTTCTGCATCTAGTGAACGGCCTCACCAAGGAAATCCCTGATTAGGACTCTGGGCCCGTGCCTCTTCAAAAGCCTGCCGTGCTACAGGAAAAACTGTGCTTTAGTTGCAATAGAAAGAAGGTCGTCTTTCTTCAAGAGGCAGGGTGACTTCAGGTAGGAAGTCCTGAATGGAAGGAGAAGCTTACTGTTTCTGTCTGTACAGCTCAAACTAGGGAATGAGAACGACTTCCACGACATGTTGGAACTTGTTGAATGTTGCTCCTGAACCTGTGCGAGTGCTGTGAATCAAGATATCACAAGAAAGAGTGCAGTGTGTTGCCCATGACTCAGCAGACACAGAGGACCTCCGAGGACCAATGTGCCTCGTTGTTGCTCACCAGGCCTACAGGGGTGTGGAGATACTCAGAGACCTTGGAACAAAAATGATGCTCAACCGAGGGGCCTAGGAGTCCTGAAAAGGGTACTTCATTTAAAGTAAACCAGAAGAGTGACTAAGAGCTAATGGAAAGAGCTGAATGCCTCCCGTTCTGCAGGGCTACTCAGGGCCTTACCTCGAGCCAAGGACTCACGTTTAGATTCCCTTTAGCTCTAGAGCATGGCAAGGTGCGCCCCACCGCGGCCAATGAAGTTCCGTGTGTAGCCAGAGAAAACTCATTTACTTCCCAGACACATGCCTACAGTGGCCAGAGGCCTGTCAACAGCAGAGAATTTCAGGGAGCTTCACGAAAGCAAGAGGGGAGCTTTCCAAACGGAAAGCAAGGTTAGTCCCATCATGCCCCCATTTCCATGGGCACAGGCAGCATACATCTCTGTGGTTTTTAACCAGTCAAATGAGACACAGAGTACACAGTTGTTGCTTCCCTGAATCAACTTCTCGAGGCAGGGTGTTCTGCATCTAGTGAACGGCCTCACCAAGGAAAGCCCTAGCTAGGCCTCTGGGCCCGTGCCTTTTCAAAAGCCTGCCGTGCTACAGGAAAAACTGTGCTTTAGTTGCAATAGAAACGAGGTCGTCTTTCTTCAAGAGGCAGGGTGACTTCAGGTAGGAAGTCCTGAATGGAAGGAGAAGCTTACTGTTTCTCTCTGTACAGCTCAAACTAGGGAATGAGAGCGACTTCCACGGCCTGTTGGAACTGGCTTAACGGTGCTCGTGAACCTGTGCGATTGCTGGCTAAATCAAGATATTCCAATAAGAGTGCACTGTGTTGCCCTACACTCGGCATACACACTGTGAGTCGGAAAGCTCCTGGCCTGGATATTGCTTAGAAGGACAAGGGGAGCCTGAGGGTACTCAGTGTTCTTGCAGGCAACAGGGTTTCCAGGCGAGGCACCTCGGTGTCCTGAAAAGCGTACTGGCTTTAAAATGATGAAGATAAGCGACTACGGCCTCATGGAAACTGCTACACGCCTCTGCTTCTGCATAGTATTTCATGGCCTTACCTCGAGGCATGTTCTCAGGTTTCTTGCCCTGTGAGCGACACAGCATGTTAAGATGCTGTATTTCTCCTTGAATAGAGTGACTTCTGGTACGAGGTCCTCGATAACTTCTAAGCAGAGTGTTTTCTCAGGGCTGCTCAGACGAGGGCAATGTCGAAGACTTCCAGGGCATGTTGGACTGCCTAGAAATGTGGTTCTGATGCTGTTCGAGTGCTCTGGAAATGTAGCTCTCCTGAAGTAACGTACAGTGTGTTGCCCGACACCCTGCAGACACAGAGAGCCTCCGTGGGACGTATGGGACGCAATGCTGCTCAGCAGGCCCACAGGGGTATAGAGGGAGTCAGGGATCTTGGAACCAAAATGATGCTCACCCGAAGGGCGTAGGAGTTCTGAAAGGGGTAATTCTTTAAATAAAACAGACCTCCATTAAGAGCTCATGGAAAGAGCTGCATGCCTCCCTTTCTGCAGGGCTACTCAGGGCCTTACCTGAGGCAAGGACTCACGTTGAGATTCCCTTTAGCTCTAGAGCATGGCAAGGAGAGCCGCACCCCGCCAATGAAGCTCCGTGTGTACCGAGAGAAAAGTCATTTTCTTCCCAGACACATGCCTACAGTGGCCAGAGGACTGTCAACAGCAGGGAATTTCAGGGAGCTTAACGGAAGCAAGAATGGAGGTTTTCAAACGGAAAGCAAGGCTAGTCCCATCATGCCCCCATTTCCATGGGCACAGGCAGCATACATCTCTGTGGTTTTTAACCAGTCAAATGAGACACAGAGTACACAGTGGTTGCTTCCCTGAATCATCTTCTCGAGGCAGGGTGTTCTGCATCTAGTGAACGGCCTCACCAAGGAAATCCCTGATTAGGACTCTGGGCCCGTGCCTCTTCAAAAGCCTGCCGTGCTACAGGAAAAACTGTGCTTTAGTTGCAATAGAAAGAAGGTCGTCTTTCTTCAAGAGGCAGGGTGACTTCAGGTAGGAGGTCCTGAATGGAAGGAGAAGCTTACTGTTTCTGTCTGTACAGCTCAAACTAGGGAATGAGAACGACTTCCACGACATGTTGGAACTTGTTGAACGTTGCTCTTGAACCTGTGCGAGTGCTATGAATCAAGATATCACAAGAAAGAGTGCAGTGTGTTGCCCATGACTCAGCAGACACAGAGGACCTCCGAGGACCAATGTGCCTCGTTGTTGCTCAGCAGGCCTACAGGGGTGTGGGGATACTCAGAGACCTTGGAACAAAAATGATGCTCAACCGAGGGGCCTAGGAGTCCTGAAAAGGGTACTTCATTTAAAGTAAACCAGAAGAGTGACTAAGAGCTAATGGAAAGAGCTGCATGCCTCCCGTTCGGCAGGGCTACTCAGGGCCTTACCTCGAGCCAAGGGCTCACGTTTAGATTCCCTTTAGCTCTAGAGCATGGCAAGGTGCGCCCCACCGCGGCCAATGAAGTTCCGTGTGTAGCCAGAGAAAACTCATTTACTTCCCAGACACATGCCTACAGTGGCCAGAGGCCTGTCAACAGCAGAGAATTTCAGGGAGCTTCACGAAAGCAAGAGGGGAGCTTTCCAAACGGAAAGCAAGGTTAGTCCCATCATGCCCCCATTTCCATGGGCACAGGCAGCATACATCTCTGTGGTTTTTAACCAGTCAAATGAGACACAGAGTACACAGTTGTTGCTTCCCTGAATCAACTTCTCGAAGCAGGGTGTTCTGCATCTAGTGAACGGCCTCACCAAGGAAAGCCCTAGCTAGGCCTCTGGGCCCGTGCCTTTTCAAAAGCCTGCCGTGCTACAGGAAAAACTGTGCTTTAGTTGCAATAGAAACGAGGTCGTCTTTCTTCAAGAGGCAGGGTGACTTCAGGTAGGAAGTCCTGAATGGAAGGAGAAGCTTACTGTTTCTCTCTGTACAGCTCAAACTAGGGAATGAGAGCGACTTCCACGGCCTGTTGGAACTGGCTTAACGGTGCTCGTGAACCTGTGCGATTCCTGGCTAAATCAAGATATTCCAATAAGAGTGCACTGTGTTGCCCTACACTCGGCATACACACTGTGAGTCGGAAAGCTCCTGGCCTGGATATTGCTTAGAAGGACAAGGGGAGCCTGAGGGTACTCAGTGTTCTTGCAGGCAACAGGGTTTCCAGGCGAGGCACCTAGGTGTCCTGAAAAGCGTACTGGCTTTAAAATGATGAAGATAAGCGACTACGGCCTCATGGAAACTGCTACACGCCTCTGCTTCTGCATAGTATTTCATGGCCTTACCTCGAGGCAAGTTCTCAGGTTTCTTGCCCTGTGAGCGACACAGCATGTTAAGATGCTGTATTTCTCCTTGAATAGAGTGACTTCTGGTACGAGGTCCTCGATAACTTCTAAGCAGAGTGTTTTCTCAGGGCTGCTCAGACGAGGGCAATGTCGAAGACTTCCAGGGCATGTTGGACTGCCTAGAAATGTGGTTCTGATGCTGTTCGAGTGCTCTGGAAATGTAGCTCTCCTGAAGTAACGTACAGTGTGTTGCCCGACACTCTGCAGACACAGAGAGCCTCCGTGGGACGTATGGGACGCAATGCTGCTCAGCAGGCCCACAGGGGTATAGAGGGAGTCAGTGATCTTGGAACCAAAATGATGCTCACCCGAAGGGCGTAGGAGTTCTGAAAGGGGTAATTCTTTAAATAAAACAGACCTCCATTAAGAGCTCATGGAAAGAGCTGCATGCCTCCCTTTCTGCAGAGCTACTCAGGGCCTTAGCTGAGGCAAGGACTCACGTTGAGATTCCCTTTAGCTCTAGAGCATGGCAAGTAGAGCCGCACCCCGCCAATGAAGCTCCGTGTGTACCGAGAGAAAAGTCATTTTCTTCCCAGACACATGCCTACAGTGGCCAGAGGACTGTCAACAGCAGAGAATTTCAGGGAGCTTCACGGAAGCAAGAATGGAGGTTTTCAAACGGAAAGCAAGGCTAGTCCCATCATGCCCCCATTTCCATGAGCACAGGCAGCATACATCTCTGTGGTTTTTAACCAGTCAAATGAGACACAGAGTACACAGTTGTTGCTTCCCTGAATCAACTTCTCGAGGCAGGGTGTTCTGCATCTAGTGAACGGCCTCACCAAGGAAAGCCCTAGCTAGGCCTCTGGGCCCGTGCCTTTTCAAAAGCCTGCCGTGCTACAGGAAAAACTGTGCTTTAGTTGCAATAGAAACGAGGTCGTCTTTCTTCAAGAGGCAGGGTGACTTCAGGTAGGAAGTCCTGAATGGAAGGAGAAGCTTACTGTTTCTCTCTGTACAGCTCAAACTAGGGAATGAGAGCGACTTCCACGGCCTGTTGGAACTGGCTTAACGGTGCTCGTGAACCTGTGCGATTGCTGGCTAAATCAAGATATTCCAATAAGAGTGCACTGTGTTGCCCTACACTCGGCATACACACTGTGAGTCGGAAAGCTCCTGGCCTGGATATTGCTTAGAAGGACAAGGGGAGCCTGAGGGTACTCAGTGTTCTTGCAGGCAACAGGGTTTCCAGGCGAGGCACCTCGGTGTCCTGAAAAGCGTACTGGCTTTAAAATGATGAAGATAAGCGACTACGGCCTCATGGAAACTGCTACACGCCTCTGCTTCTGCACAGTATTTCATGGCCTTACCTCGAGGCAAGTTCTCAGGTTTCTTGCCCTGTAAGCGACACAGCATGTTAAGATGCTGTATTTCTCCTTGAATAGAGTGACTTCTGGTACGAGGTCCTCGATAACTTCTAAGCAGAGTGTTTTCTCAGGGCTGCTCAGACGAGGGCAATGTCGAAGACTTCCAGGGCATGTTGGACTGCCTAGAAATGTGGTTCTGATGCTGTTCGAGTGCTCTGGAAATGTAGCTCTCCTGAAGTAACGTACAGTGTGTTGCCCGACACTCTGCAGACACAGAGAGCCTCCGTGGGACGTATGGGACGCAATGCTGCTCAGCAGGCCCACAGGGGTATAGAGGGAGTCAGGGATCTTGGAACCAAAATGATGCTCACCCGAAGGGCGTAGGAGTTCTGAAAGGGGTAATTCTTTAAATAAAACAGACCTCCATTAAGAGCTCATGGAAAGAGCTGCATGCCTCCCTTTCTGCAGGGCTACTCAGGGCCTTACCTGAGGCAAGGACTCACGTTGAGATTCCCTTTAGCTCTAGATCATGGCAAGGAGAGCCGCACCCCGCCAATGAAGCTCCGTGTGTACCGAGAGAAAAGTCATTTTCTTCCCAGACACATGCCTACAGTGGCCAGAGGACTGTCAACAGCAGAGAATTTCAGGGAGCTTCACGGAAGCAAGAATGGAGGTTTTCAAACGGAAAGCAAGGCTAATCCCATCATGCCCCCATTTCCATGGGCACAGGCAGCATACATCTCTGTGGTTTTTAACCAGTCAAATGAGACACAGAGTACACAGTGGTTGCTTCCCTGAATCATCTTCTCGAGGCAGGGTGTTCTGCATCTAGTGAACGGCCTCACCAAGGAAATCCCTGATTAGGACTCTGGGCCCGTGCCTCTTCAAAAGCCTGCCGTGCTACAGGAAAAACTGTGCTTTAGTTGCAATAGAAAGAAGGTCGTCTTTCTTCAAGAGGCAGGGTGACTTCAGGTAGGAGGTCCTGAATGGAAGGAGAAGCTTACTGTTTCTGTCTGTACAGCTCAAACTAGGGAATGAGAACGACTTCCACGACATGTTGGAACTTGTTGAATGTTGCTCCTGAACCTGTGCGAGTGCTGTGAATCAAGATATCACAAGAAAGAGTGCAGTGTGTTGCCCATGACTCAGCAGACACAGAGGACCTCCGAGGACCAATGTGCCTCGTTGTTGCTCACCAGGCCTACAGGGGTGTGGAGATACTCAGAGACCTTGGAACAAAAATGATGCTCAACCGAGGGGCCTAGGAGTCCTGAAAAGGGTACTTCATTTAAAGTAAACCAGAAGAGTGACTAAGAGCTAATGGAAAGAGCTGAATGCCTCCCGTTCTGCAGGGCTACTCAGGGCCTTACCTCGAGCCAAGGACTCACGTTTAGATTCCCTTTAGCTCTAGAGCATGGCAAGGTGCGCCCCACCGCGGCCAATGAAGTTCCGTGTGTAGCCAGAGAAAACTCATTTACTTCCCAGACACATGCCTACAGTGGCCAGAGGCCTGTCAACAGCAGAGAATTTCAGGGAGCTTCACGGAAGCAAGAATGGAGGTTTTCAAACGGAAAGCAAGGCTAGTCCCATCATGCCCCCATTTCCATGAGCACAGGCAGCATACATCTCTGTGGTTTTTAACCAGTCAAATGAGACACAGAGTACACAGTTGTTGCTTCCCTGAATCAACTTCTCGAGGCAGGGTGTTCTGCATCTAGTGAACGGCCTCACCAAGGAAAGCCCTAGCTAGGCCTCTGGGCCCGTGCCTTTTCAAAAGCCTGCCGTGCTACAGGAAAAACTGTGCTTTAGTTGCAATAGAAACGAGGTCGTCTTTCTTCAAGAGGCAGGGTGACTTCAGGTAGGAAGTCCTGAATGGAAGGAGAAGCTTACTGTTTCTCTCTGTACAGCTCAAACTAGGGAATGAGAGCGACTTCCACGGCCTGTTGGAACTGGCTTAACGGTGCTCGTGAACCTGTGCGATTGCTGGCTAAATCAAGATATTCCAATAAGAGTGCACTGTGTTGCCCTACACTCGGCATACACACTGTGAGTCGGAAAGCTCCTGGCCTGGATATTGCTTAGAAGGACAAGGGGAGCCTGAGGGTACTCAGTGTTCTTGCAGGCAACAGGGTTTCCAGGCGAGGCACCTCGGTGTCCTGAAAAGCGTACTGGCTTTAAAATGATGAAGATAAGCGACTACGGCCTCATGGAAACTGCTACACGCCTCTGCTTCTGCACAGTATTTCATGGCCTTACCTCGAGGCAAGTTCTCAGGTTTCTTGCCCTGTAAGCGACACAGCATGTTAAGATGCTGTATTTCTCCTTGAATAGAGTGACTTCTGGTACGAGGTCCTCGATAACTTCTAAGCAGAGTGTTTTCTCAGGGCTGCTCAGACGAGGGCAATGTCGAAGACTTCCAGGGCATGTTGGACTGCCTAGAAATGTGGTTCTGATGCTGTTCGAGTGCTCTGGAAATGTAGCTCTCCTGAAGTAACGTACAGTGTGTTGCCCGACACTCTGCAGACACAGAGAGCCTCCGTGGGACGTATGGGACGCAATGCTGCTCAGCAGGCCCACAGGGGTATAGAGGGAGTCAGGGATCTTGGAACCAAAATGATGCTCACCCGAAGGGCGTAGGAGTTCTGAAAGGGGTAATTCTTTAAATAAAACAGACCTCCATTAAGAGCTCATGGAAAGAGCTGCATGCCTCCCTTTCTGCAGGGCTACTCAGGGCCTTACCTGAGGCAAGGACTCACGTTGAGATTCCCTTTAGCTCTAGATCATGGCAAGGAGAGCCGCACCCCGCCAATGAAGCTCCGTGTGTACCGAGAGAAAAGTCATTTTCTTCCCAGACACATGCCTACAGTGGCCAGAGGACTGTCAACAGCAGAGAATTTCAGGGAGCTTCACGGAAGCAAGAATGGAGGTTTTCAAACGGAAAGCAAGGCTAATCCCATCATGCCCCCATTTCCATGGGCACAGGCAGCATACATCTCTGTGGTTTTTAACCAGTCAAATGAGACACAGAGTACACAGTGGTTGCTTCCCTGAATCATCTTCTCGAGGCAGGGTGTTCTGCATCTAGTGAACGGCCTCACCAAGGAAATCCCTGATTAGGACTCTGGGCCCGTGCCTCTTCAAAAGCCTGCCGTGCTACAGGAAAAACTGTGCTTTAGTTGCAATAGAAAGA
Organism: Balaenoptera physalus; assembly: GCF_965194825.1. Taxonomy (NCBI): domain Eukaryota; kingdom Metazoa; phylum Chordata; class Mammalia; order Artiodactyla; family Balaenopteridae; genus Balaenoptera; species Balaenoptera physalus. Next base: position 42,911 of record NW_028126010.1, read on the forward strand.
AGGTCGTCTTTCTTCAAGAGGCAGGGTGACTTCAGGTAGGAGGTCCTGAATGGAAGGAGAAGCTTACTGTTTCTGTCTGTACAGCTCAAACTAGGGAATGAGAACGACTTCCACGACATGTTGGAACTTGTTGAAAGTTGCTCCTGAACCTGTGCGAGTGCTATGAATCAAGATATCACAAGAAAGAATGCAGTGTGTTGCCCATGACTCAGCAGACACAGAGGACCTCCGAGGACCAATGTGCCTCGTTGTTGCTCAGCAGGCCTACAGGGGTGTGGGGATACTCAGAGACCTTGGAACAAAAATGATGCTCAACCGAGGGGCCTAGGAGTCCTGAAAAGGGTACTTCATTTAAAGTAAACCAGAAGAGTGACTAAGAGCTAATGGAAAGAGCTGCATGCCTCCCATTCTGCAGGACTACTCAGGGCCTTACCTCGAGCCAAGGGCTCACGTTTAGATTCCCTTTAGCTCTAGAGCATGGCAAGGTGCGCCCCACCGCGGCCAATGAAGTTCCGTGTGTAGCCAGAGAAAACTCATTTACTTCCCAGACACATGCCTACAGTGGCCAGAGGCCTGTCAACAGCAGAGAATTTCAGGGAGCTTCACGAAAGCAAGAGGGGAGCTTTCCAAACGGAAAGCAAGGTTAGTCCCATCATGCCCCCATTTCCATGGGCACAGGCAGCATACATCTCTGTGGTTTTTAACCAGTCAAATGAGACACAGAGTACACAGTTGTTGCTTCCCTGAATCAACTTCTCGAGGCAGGGTGTTCTGCATCTAGTGAACGGCCTCACCAAGGAAAGCCCTAGCTAGGCCTCTGGGCCCGTGCCTTTTCAAAAGCCTGCCGTGCTACAGGAAAAACTGTGCTTTAGTTGCAATAGAAACGAGGTCGTCTTTCTTCAAGAGGCAGGGTGACTTCAGGTAGGAAGTCCTGAATGGAAGGAGAAGCTTACTGTTTCTCTCTGTACAGCTCAAACTAGGGAATGAGAGCGACTTCCACGGCCTGTTGGAACTGGCTTAACGGTGCTCGTGAACCTGTGCGATTGCTGGCTAAATCAAGATATTCCAATAAGAGTGCACTGTGTTGCCCTACACTCGGCATACACACTGTGAGTCGGAAAGCTCCTGGCCTGGATATTGCTTAGAAGGACAAGGGGAGCCTGAGGGTACTCAGTGTTCTTGCAGGCAACAGGGTTTCCAGGCGAGGCACCTCGGTGTCCTGAAAAGCGTACTGGCTTTAAAATGATGAAGATAAGCGACTACGGCCTCATGGAAACTGCTACACGCCTCTGCTTCTGCATAGTATTTCATGGCCTTACCTCGAGGCATGTTCTCAGGTTTCTTGCCCTGTGAGCGACACAGCATGTTAAGATGCTGTATTTCTCCTTGAATAGAGTGACTTCTGGTACGAGGTCCTCGATAACTTCTAAGCAGAGTGTTTTCTCAGGGCTGCTCAGACGAGGGCAATGTCGAAGACTTCCAGGGCATGTTGGACTGCCTAGAAATGTGGTTCTGATGCTGTTCGAGTGCTCTGGAAATGTAGCTCTCCTGAAGTAACGTACAGTGTGTTGCCCGACACTCTGCAGACACAGAGAGCCTCCGTGGGACGTATGGGACGCAATGCTGCTCAGCAGGCCCACAGGGGTATAGAGGGAGTCAGGGATCTTGGAACCAAAATGATGCTCACCCGAAGGGCGTAGGAGTTCTGAAAGGGGTAATTCTTTAAATAAAACAGACCTCCATTAAGAGCTCATGGAAAGAGCTGCATGCCTCCCTTTCTGCAGGGCTACTCAGGGCCTTACCTGAGGCAAGGACTCACGTTGAGATTCCCTTTAGCTCTAGAGCATGGCAAGGAGAGCCGCACCCCGCCAATGAAGCTCCGTGTGTACCGAGAGAAAAGTCATTTTCTTCCCAGACACATGCCTACAGTGGCCAGAGGACTGTCAACAGCAGAGAATTTCAGGGAGCTTCACGGAAGCAAGAATGGAGGTTTTCAAACGGAAAGCAAGGCTAGTCCCATCATGCCCCCATTTCCATGGGCACAGGCAGCATACATCTCTGTGGTTTTTAACCAGTCAAATGAGACACAGAGTACACAGTGGTTGCTTCCCTGAATCAACTTCTCGAGGCAGGGTGTTCTGCATCTAGTGAACGGCCTCACCAAGGAAATCCCTGATTAGGACTCTGGGCCCGTGCCTCTTCAAAAGCCTGCCGTGCTACTGGAAAAACTGTGCTTTAGTTGCAATAGAAAGAAGGTCGTCTTTCTTCAAGAGGCAGGGTGACTTCAGGTAGGAGGTCCTGAATGGAAGGAGAAGCTTACTGTTTCTGTCTGTACAGCTCAAACTAGGGAATGAGAACGACTTCCACGACATGTTGGAACATGTTGAACGTTGCTCCTGAACCTGTGCGAGTGCTGTGAATCAAGATATCACAAGAAAGAGTGCAGTGTGTTGCCCATGACTCAGCAGACACAGAGGACCTCCGAGGACCAATGTGCCTCGTTGTTGCTCAGCAGGCCTACAGGGGTGTGGAGATACTCAGAGACCTTGGAACAAAAATGATGCTCAACCGAGGGGCCTAGGAGTCCTGAAAAGGGTACTTCATTTAAAGTAAACCAGAAGAGTGACTAAGAGCTAATGGAAAGAGCTGCATGCCTCCCGTTCTGCAGGGCTACTCAGGGCCTTACCTCGAGCCAAGGGCTCACGTTTAGATTCCCTTTAGCTCTAGAGCATGGCAAGGTGCGCCCCACCGCGGCCAATGAAGTTCCGTGTGTAGCCAGAGAAAACTCATTTACTTCCCAGACACATGCCTACAGTGGCCAGAGGCCTGTCAACAGCAGAGAATTTCAGGGAGCTTCACGAAAGCAAGAGGGGAGCTTTCCAAACGGAAAGCAAGGTTAGTCCCATCATGCCCCCATTTCCATGGGCACAGGCAGCATACATCTCTGTGGTTTTTAACCAGTCAAATGAGACACAGAGTACACAGTTGTTGCTTCCCTGAATCAACTTCTCGAAGCAGGGTGTTCTGCATCTAGTGAACGGCCTCACCAAGGAAAGCCCTAGCTAGGCCTCTGGGCCCGTGCCTTTTCAAAAGCCTGCCGTGCTACAGGAAAAACTGTGCTTTAGTTGCAATAGAAACGAGGTCGTCTTTCTTCAAGAGGCAGGGTGACTTCAGGTAGGAAGTCCTGAATGGAAGGAGAAGCTTACTGTTTCTCTCTGTACAGCTCAAACTAGGGAATGAGAGCGACTTCCACGGCCTGTTGGAACTGGCTTAACGGTGCTCGTGAACCTGTGCGATTCCTGGCTAAATCAAGATATTCCAATAAGAGTGCACTGTGTTGCCCTACACTCGGCATACACACTGTGAGTCGGAAAGCTCCTGGCCTGGATATTGCTTAGAAGGACAAGGGGAGCCTGAGGGTACTCAGTGTTCTTGCAGGCAACAGGGTTTCCAGGCGAGGCACCTAGGTGTCCTGAAAAGCGTACTGGCTTTAAAATGATGAAGATAAGCGACTACGGCCTCATGGAAACTGCTACACGCCTCTGCTTCTGCATAGTATTTCATGGCCTTACCTCGAGGCAAGTTCTCAGGTTTCTTGCCCTGTGAGCGACACAGCATGTTAAGATGCTGTATTTCTCCTTGAATAGAGTGACTTCTGGTACGAGGTCCTCGATAACTTCTAAGCAGAGTGTTTTCTCAGGGCTGCTCAGACGAGGGCAATGTCGAAGACTTCCAGGGCATGTTGGACTGCCTAGAAATGTGGTTCTGATGCTGTTCGAGTGCTCTGGAAATGTAGCTCTCCTGAAGTAACGTACAGTGTGTTGCCCGACACTCTGCAGACACAGAGAGCCTCCGTGGGACGTATGGGACGCAATGCTGCTCAGCAGGCCCACAGGGGTATAGAGGGAGTCAGTGATCTTGGAACCAAAATGATGCTCACCCGAAGGGCGTAGGAGTTCTGAAAGGGGTAATTCTTTAAATAAAACAGACCTCCATTAAGAGCTCATGGAAAGAGCTGCATGCCTCCCTTTCTGCAGAGCTACTCAGGGCCTTAGCTGAGGCAAGGACTCACGTTGAGATTCCCTTTAGCTCTAGAGCATGGCAAGTAGAGCCGCACCCCGCCAATGAAGCTCCGTGTGTACCGAGAGAAAAGTCATTTTCTTCCCAGACACATGCCTACAGTGGCCAGAGGACTGTCAACAGCAGAGAATTTCAGGGAGCTTCACGGAAGCAAGAATGGAGGTTTTCAAACGGAAAGCAAGGCTAGTCCCATCATGCCCCCATTTCCATGGGCACAGGCAGCATACATCTCTGTGGTTTTTAACCAGTCAAATGAGACACAGAGTACACAGTTGTTGCTTCCCTGAATCAACTTCTCGAGGCAGGGTGTTCTGCATCTAGTGAACGGCCTCACCAAGGAAAGCCCTAGCTAGGCCTCTGGGCCCGTGCCTTTTCAAAAGCCTGCCGTGCTACAGGAAAAACTGTGCTTTAGTTGCAATAGAAACGAGGTCGTCTTTCTTCAAGAGGCAGGGTGACTTCAGGTAGGAAGTCCTGAATGGAAGGAGAAGCTTACTGTTTCTCTCTGTACAGCTCAAACTAGGGAATGAGAGCGACTTCCACGGCCTGTTGGAACTGGCTTAACGGTGCTCGTGAACCTGTGCGATTGCTGGCTAAATCAAGATATTCCAATAAGAGTGCACTGTGTTGCCCTACACTCGGCATACACACTGTGAGTCGGAAAGCTCCTGGCCTGGATATTGCTTAGAAGGACAAGGGGAGCCTGAGGGTACTCAGTGTTCTTGCAGGCAACAGGGTTTCCAGGCGAGGCACCTCGGTGTCCTGAAAAGCGTACTGGCTTTAAAATGATGAAGATAAGCGACTACGGCCTCATGGAAACTGCTACACGCCTCTGCTTCTGCATAGTATTTCATGGCCTTACCTCGAGGCATGTTCTCAGGTTTCTTGCCCTGTGAGCGACACAGCATGTTAAGATGCTGTATTTCTCCTTGAATAGAGTGACTTCTGGTACGAGGTCCTCGATAACTTCTAAGCAGAGTGTTTTCTCAGGGCTGCTCAGACGAGGGCAATGTCGAAGACTTCCAGGGCATGTTGGACTGCCTAGAAATGTGGTTCTGATGCTGTTCGAGTGCTCTGGAAATGTAGCTCTCCTGAAGTAACGTACAGTGTGTTGCCCGACACCCTGCAGACACAGAGAGCCTCCGTGGGACGTATGGGACGCAATGCTGCTCAGCAGGCCCACAGGGGTATAGAGGGAGTCAGGGATCTTGGAACCAAAATGATGCTCACCCGAAGGGCGTAGGAGTTCTGAAAGGGGTAATTCTTTAAATAAAACAGACCTCCATTAAGAGCTCATGGAAAGAGCTGCATGCCTCCCTTTCTGCAGGGCTACTCAGGGCCTTACCTGAGGCAAGGACTCACGTTGAGATTCCCTTTAGCTCTAGAGCATGGCAAGGAGAGCCGCACCCCGCCAATGAAGCTCCGTGTGTACCGAGAGAAAAGTCATTTTCTTCCCAGACACATGCCTACAGTGGCCAGAGGACTGTCAACAGGGGGGAATTTCAGGGAGCTTAACGGAAGCAAGAATGGAGGTTTTCAAACGGAAAGCAAGGCTAGTCCCATCATGCCCCCATTTCCATGGGCACAGGCAGCATACATCTCTGTGGTTTTTAACCAGTCAAATGAGACACAGAGTACACAGTGGTTGCTTCCCTGAATCATCTTCTCGAGGCAGGGTGTTCTGCATCTAGTGAACGGCCTCACCAAGGAAATCCCTGATTAGGACTCTGGGCCCGTGCCTCTTCAAAAGCCTGCCGTGCTACAGGAAAAACTGTGCTTTAGTTGCAATAGAAAGAAGGTCGTCTTTCTTCAAGAGGCAGGGTGACTTCAGGTAGGAGGTCCTGAATGGAAGGAGAAGCTTACTGTTTCTGTCTGTACAGCTCAAACTAGGGAATGAGAACGACTTCCACGACATGTTGGAACTTGTTGAACGTTGCTCTTGAACCTGTGCGAGTGCTATGAATCAAGATATCACAAGAAAGAGTGCAGTGTGTTGCCCATGACTCAGCAGACACAGAGGACCTCCGAGGACCAATGTGCCTCGTTGTTGCTCAGCAGGCTTACAGGGGTGTGGGGATACTCAGAGACCTTGGAACAAAAATGATGCTCAACCGAGGGGCCTAGGAGTCCTGAAAAGGGTACTTCATTTAAAGTAAACCAGAAGAGTGACTAAGAGCTAATGGAAAGAGCTGCATGCCTCCCGTTCGGCAGGGCTACTCAGGGCCTTACCTCGAGCCAAGGGCTCACGTTTAGATTCCCTTTAGCTCTAGAGCATGGCAAGGTGCGCCCCACCGCGGCCAATGAAGTTCCGTGTGTAGCCAGAGAAAACTCATTTACTTCCCAGACACATGCCTACAGTGGCCAGAGGCCTGTCAACAGCAGAGAATTTCAGGGAGCTTCACGAAAGCAAGAGGGGAGCTTTCCAAACGGAAAGCAAGGTTAGTCCCATCATGCCCCCATTTCCATGGGCACAGGCAGCATACATCTCTGTGGTTTTTAACCAGTCAAATGAGACACAGAGTACACAGTTGTTGCTTCCCTGAATCAACTTCTCGAGGCAGGGTGTTCTGCATCTAGTGAACGGCCTCACCAAGGAAAGCCCTAGCTAGGCCTCTGGGCCCGTGCCTTTTCAAAAGCCTGCCGTGCTACAGGAAAAACTGTGCTTTAGTTGCAATAGAAACGAGGTCGTCTTTCTTCAAGAGGCAGGGTGACTTCAGGTAGGAAGTCCTGAATGGAAGGAGAAGCTTACTGTTTCTCTCTGTACAGCTCAAACTAGGGAATGAGAGCGACTTCCACGGCCTGTTGGAACTGGCTTAACGGTGCTCGTGAACCTGTGCGATTCCTGGCTAAATCAAGATATTCCAATAAGAGTGCACTGTGTTGCCCTACACTCGGCATACACACTGTGAGTCGGAAAGCTCCTGGCCTGGATATTGCTTAGAAGGACAAGGGGAGCCTGAGGGTACTCAGTGTTCTTGCAGGCAACAGGGTTTCCAGGCGAGGCACCTCGGTGTCCTGAAAAGCGTACTGGCTTTAAAATGATGAAGATAAGCGACTACGGCCTCATGGAAACTGCTACACGCCTCTGCTTCTGCATAGTATTTCATGGCCTTACCTCGAGGCAAGTTCTCAGGTTTCTTGCCCTGTGAGCGACACAGCATGTTAAGATGCTGTATTTCTCCTTGAATAGAGTGACTTCTGGTACGAGGTCCTCGATAACTTCTAAGCAGAGTGTTTTCTCAGGGCTGCTCAGACGAGGGCAATGTCGAAGACTTCCAGGGCATGTTGGACTGCCTAGAAATGTGGTTCTGATGCTGTTCGAGTGCTCTGGAAATGTAGCTCTCCTGAAATAACGTACAGTGTGTTGCCCGACACTCTGCAGACACAGAGAGCCTCCGTGGGACGTATGGGACGCAATGCTGCTCAGCAGGCCAACAGGGGTATAGAGGGAGTCAGGGATCTTGGAACCAAAATGATGCTCACCCGAAGGGCGTAGGAGTTCTGAAAGGGGTAATTCTTTAAATAAAACAGACCTCCATTAAGAGCTCATGGAAAGAGCTGCATGCCTCCCTTTCTGCAGGGCTACTCAGGGCCTTACCTGAGGCAAGGACTCACGTTGAGATTCCCTTTAGCTCTAGAGCATGGCAAGGAGAGCCGCACCCCGCCAATGAAGCTCCGTGTGTACCGAGAGAAAAGTCATTTTCTTCCCAGACACATGCCTACAGTGGCCAGAGGACTGTCAACAGCAGAGAATTTCAGGGAGCTTCACGGAAGCAAGAATGGAGGTTTTCAAACCGAAAGCAAGGCTAATCCCATCATGCCCCCATTTCCATGGGCACAGGCAGCATACATCTCTGTGGTTTTTAACCAGTCAAATGAGACACAGAGTACACAGTGGTTGCTTCCCTGAATCATCTTCTCGAGGCAGGGTGTTCTGCATCTAGTGAACGGCCTCACCAAGGAAATCCCTGATTAGGACTCTGGGCCCGTGCCTCTTCAAAAGCCTGCCGTGCTACAGGAAAAACTGTGCTTTAGTTGCAATAGAAAGAAGGTCGTCTTTCTTCAAGAGGCAGGGTGACTTCAGGTAGGAGGTCCTGAATGGAAGGAGAAGCTTACTGTTTCTGTCTGTACAGCTCAAACTAGGGAATGAGAACGACTTCCACGACATGTTGGAAGTTGTTGAACGTTGCTCCTGAACCTGTGCAAGTGCTATGAATCAAGATATCACAAGAAAGAATGCAGTGTGTTGCCCATGACTCAGCAGACACAGAGGACCTCCGAGGACCAATGTGCCTCGTTGTTGCTCAGCAGGCCTACAGGGGTGTGGGGATACTCAGAGACCTTGGAACAAAAATGATGCTCAACCGAGGGGCCTAGGAGTCCTGAAAAGGGTACTTCATTTAAAGTAAACCAGAAGAGTGACTAAGAGCTAATGGAAAGAGCTGCATGCCTCCCATTCTGCAGGGCTACTCAGGGCCTTACCTCGAGCCAAGGGCTCACGTTTAGATTCCCTTTAGCTCTAGAGCATGGCAAGGTGCGCCCCACCGCGGCCAATGAAGTTCCGTGTGTAGCCAGAGAAAACTCATTTACTTCCCAGACACATGCCTACAGTGGCCAGAGGCCTGTCAACAGCAGAGAATTTCAGGGAGCTTCACGAAAGCAAGAGGGGAGCTTTCCAAACGGAAAGCAAGGTTAGTCCCATCATGCCCCCATTTCCATGGGCACAGGCAGCATACATCTCTGTGGTTTTTAACCAGTCAAATGAGACACAGAGTACACAGTTGTTGCTTCCCTGAATCAACTTCTCGAGGCAGGGTGTTCTGCATCTAGTGAACGGCCTCACCAAGGAAAGCCCTAGCTAGGCCTCTGGGCCCGTGCCTTTTCAAAAGCCTGCCGTGCTACAGGAAAAACTGTGCTTTAGTTGCAATAGAAACGAGGTCGTCTTTCTTCAAGAGGCAGGGTGACTTCAGGTAGGAAGTCCTGAATGGAAGGAGAAGCTTACTGTTTCTCTCTGTACAGCTCAAACTAGGGAATGAGAGCGACTTCCACGGCCTGTTGGAACTGGCTTAACGGTGCTCGTGAACCTGTGCGATTGCTGGCTAAATCAAGATATTCCAATAAGAGTGCACTGTGTTGCCCTACACTCGGCATACACACTGTGAGTCGGAAAGCTCCTGGCCTGGATATTGCTTAGAAGGACAAGGGGAGCCTGAGGGTACTCAGTGTTCTTGCAGGCAACAGGGTTTCCAGGCGAGGCACCTCGGTGTCCTGAAAAGCGTACTGGCTTTAAAATGATGAAGATAAGCGACTACGGCCTCATGGAAACTGCTACACGCCTCTGCTTCTGCATAGTATTTCATGGCCTTACCTCGAGGCATGTTCTCAGGTTTCTTGCCCTGTGAGCGACACAGCATGTTAAGATGCTGTATTTCTCCTTGAATAGAGTGACTTCTGGTACGAGGTCCTCGATAACTTCTAAGCAGAGTGTTTTCTCAGGGCTGCTCAGACGAGGGCAATGTCGAAGACTTCCAGGGCATGTTGGACTGCCTAGAAATGTGGTTCTGATGCTGTTCGAGTGCTCTGGAAATGTAGCTCTCCTGAAGTAACGTACAGTGTGTTGCCCGACACTCTGCAGACACAGAGAGCCTCCGTGGGACGTATGGGACGCAATGCTGCTCAGCAGGCCCACAGGGGTATAGAGGGAGTCAGGGATCTTGGAACCAAAATGATGCTCACCCGAAGGGCGTAGGAGTTCTGAAAGGGGTAATTCTTTAAATAAAACAGACCTCCATTAAGAGCTCATGGAAAGAGCTGCATGCCTCCCTTTCTGCAGGGCTACTCAGGGCCTTACCTGAGGCAAGGACTCACGTTGAGATTCCCTTTAGCTCTAGAGCATGGCAAGGAGAGCCGCACCCCGCCAATGAAGCTCCGTGTGTACCGAGAGAAAAGTCATTTTCTTCCCAGACACATGCCTACAGTGGCCAGAGGACTGTCAACAGCAGAGAATTTCAGGGAGCTTCACGGAAGCAAGAATGGAGGTTTTCAAACGGAAAGCAAGGCTAGTCCCATCATGCCCCCATTTCCATGGGCACAGGCAGCATACATCTCTGTGGTTTTTAACCAGTCAAATGAGACACAGAGTACACAGTGGTTGCTTCCCTGAATCAACTTCTCGAGGCAGGGTGTTCTGCATCTAGTGAACGGCCTCACCAAGGAAATCCCTGATTAGGACTCTGGGCCCGTGCCTCTTCAAAAGCCTGCCGTGCTACTGGAAAAACTGTGCTTTAGTTGCAATAGAAAGAAGGTCGTCTTTCTTCAAGAGGCAGGATGACTTCAGGTAGGAGGTCCTGAATGGAAGGAGAAGCTTACTGTTTCTGTCTGTACAGCTCAAACTAGGGAATGAGAACGACTTCCACGACATGTTGGAACTTGTTGAACGTTGCTCCTGAATCTGTGCGAGTGCTGTGAATCAAGATATCACAAGAAAGAGTGCAGTGTGTTGCCCATGACTCAGCAGACACAGAGGACCTCCGAGGACCAATGTGCCTCGTTGTTGCTCAGCAGGCCTACAGGGGTGTGGAGATACTCAGAGACCTTGGAACAAAAATGATGCTCAACCGAGGGGCCTAGGAGTCCTGAAAAGGGTACTTCATTTAAAGTAAACCAGAAGAGTGACTAAGAGCTAATGGAAAGAGCTGCATGCCTCCCGTTCTGCAGGGCTACTCAGGGCCTTACCTCGAGCCAAGGGCTCACGTTTAGATTCCCTTTAGCTCTAGAGCATGGCAAGGTGCGCCCCACCGCGGCCAATGAAGTTCCGTGTGTAGCCAGAGAAAACTCATTTACTTCCCAGACACATGCCTACAGTGGCCAGAGGCCTGTCAACAGCAGAGAATTTCAGGGAGCTTCACGAAAGCAAGAGGGGAGCTTTCCAAACGGAAAGCAAGTTTAGTCCCATCATGCCCCCATTTCCATGGGCACAGGCAGCATACATCTCTGTGGTTTTTAACCAGTCAAATGAGACACAGAGTACACAGTTGTTGCTTCCCTGAATCAACTTCTCGAAGCAGGGTGTTCTGCATCTAGTGAACGGCCTCACCAAGGAAAGCCCTAGCTAGGCCTCTGGGCCCGTGCCTTTTCAAAAGCCTGCCGTGCTACAGGAAAAACTGTGCTTTAGTTGCAATAGAAACGAGGTCGTCTTTCTTCAAGAGGCAGGGTGACTTCAGGTAGGAAGTCCTGAATGGAAGGAGAAGCTTACTGTTTCTCTCTGTACAGCTCAAACTAGGGAATGAGAGCGACTTCCACGGCCTGTTGGAACTGGCTTAACGGTGCTCGTGAACCTGTGCGATTCCTGGCTAAATCAAGATATTCCAATAAGAGTGCACTGTGTTGCCCTACACTCGGCATACACACTGTGAGTCGGAAAGCTCCTGGCCTGGATATTGCTTAGAAGGACAAGGGGAGCCTGAGGGTACTCAGTGTTCTTGCAGGCAACAGGGTTTCCAGGCGAGGCACCTAGGTGTCCTGAAAAGCGTACTGGCTTTAAAATGATGAAGATAAGCGACTACGGCCTCATGGAAACTGCTACACGCCTCTGCTTCTGCATAGTATTTCATGGCCTTACCTCGAGGCAAGTTCTCAGGTTTCTTGCCCTGTGAGCGACACAGCATGTTAAGATGCTGTATTTCTCCTTGAATAGAGTGACTTCTGGTACGAGGTCCTCGATAACTTCTAAGCAGAGTGTTTTCTCAGGGCTGCTCAGACGAGGGCAATGTCGAAGACTTCCAGGGCATGTTGGACTGCCTAGAAATGTGGTTCTGATGCTGTTCGAGTGCTCTGGAAATGTAGCTCTCCTGAAGTAACGTACAGTGTGTTGCCCGACACTCTGCAGACACAGAGAGCCTCCGTGGGACGTATGGGACGCAATGCTGCTCAGCAGGCCCACAGGGGTATAGAGGGAGTCAGTGATCTTGGAACCAAAATGATGCTCACCCGAAGGGCGTAGGAGTTCTGAAAGGGGTAATTCTTTAAATAAAACAGACCTCCATTAAGAGCTCATGGAAAGAGCTGCATGCCTCCCTTTCTGCAGAGCTACTCAGGGCCTTAGCTGAGGCAAGGACTCACGTTGAGATTCCCTTTAGCTCTAGAGCATGGCAAGTAGAGCCGCACCCCGCCAATGAAGCTCCGTGTGTACCGAGAGAAAAGTCATTTTCTTCCCAGACACATGCCTACAGTGGCCAGAGGACTGTCAACAGCAGAGAATTTCAGGGAGCTTCACGGAAGCAAGAATGGAGGTTTTCAAACGGAAAGCAAGGCTAGTCCCATCATGCCCCCATTTCCATGGGCACAGGCAGCATACATCTCTGTGGTTTTTAACCAGTCAAATGAGACACAGAGTACACAGTTGTTGCTTCCCTGAATCAACTTCTCGAGGCAGGGTGTTCTGCATCTAGTGAACGGCCTCACCAAGGAAAGCCCTAGCTAGGCCTCTGGGCCCGTGCCTTTTCAAAAGCCTGCCGTGCTACAGGAAAAACTGTGCTTTAGTTGCAATAGAAACGAGGTCGTCTTTCTTCAAGAGGCAGGGTGACTTCAGGTAGGAAGTCCTGAATGGAAGGAGAAGCTTACTGTTTCTCTCTGTACAGCTCAAACTAGGGAATGAGAGCGACTTCCACGGCCTGTTGGAACTGGCTTAACGGTGCTCGTGAACCTGTGCGATTGCTGGCTAAATCAAGATATTCCAATAAGAGTGCACTGTGTTGCCCTACACTCGGCATACACACTGTGAGTCGGAAAGCTCCTGGCCTGGATATTGCTTAGAAGGACAAGGGGAGCCTGAGGGTACTCAGTGTTCTTGCAGGCAACAGGGTTTCCAGGCGAGGCACCTCGGTGTCCTGAAAAGCGTACTGGCTTTAAAATGATGAAGATAAGCGACTACGGCCTCATGGAAACTGCTACACGCCTCTGCTTCTGCATAGTATTTCATGGCCTTACCTCGAGGCATGTTCTCAGGTTTCTTGCCCTGTGAGCGACACAGCATGTTAAGATGCTGTATTTCTCCTTGAATAGAGTGACTTCTGGTACGAGGTCCTCGATAACTTCTAAGCAGAGTGTTTTCTCAGGGCTGCTCAGACGAGGGCAATGTCGAAGACTTCCAGGGCATGTTGGACTGCCTAGAAATGTGGTTCTGATGCTGTTCGAGTGCTCTGGAAATGTAGCTCTCCTGAAGTAACGTACAGTGTGTTGCCCGACACCCTGCAGACACAGAGAGCCTCCGTGGGACGTATGGGACGCAATGCTGCTCAGCAGGCCCACAGGGGTATAGAGGGAGTCAGGGATCTTGGAACCAAAATGATGCTCACCCGAAGGGCGTAGGAGTTCTGAAAGGGGTAATTCTTTAAATAAAACAGACCTCCATTAAGAGCTCATGGAAAGAGCTGCATGCCTCCCTTTCTGCAGGGCTACTCAGGGCCTTACCTGAGGCAAGGACTCACGTTGAGATTCCCTTTAGCTCTAGAGCATGGCAAGGAGAGCCGCACCCCGCCAATGAAGCTCCGTGTGTACCGAGAGAAAAGTCATTTTCTTCCCAGACACATGCCTACAGTGGCCAGAGGACTGTCAACAGCAGGGAATTTCAGGGAGCTTAACGGAAGCAAGAATGGAGGTTTTCAAACGGGAAGCAAGGCTAGTCCCATCATGCCCCCATTTCCATGGGCACAGGCAGCATACATCTCTGTGGTTTTTAACCAGTCAAATGAGACACAGAGTACACAGTGGTTGCTTCCCTGAATCATCTTCTCGAGGCAGGGTGTTCTGCATCTAGTGAACGGCCTCACCAAGGAAATCCCTGATTAGGACTCTGGGCCCGTGCCTCTTCAAAAGCCTGCCGTGCTACAGGAAAAACTGTGCTTTAGTTGCAATAGAAAGAAGGTCGTCTTTCTTCAAGAGGCAGGGTGACTTCAGGTAGGAGGTCCTGAATGGAAGGAGAAGCTTACTGTTTCTGTCTGTACAGCTCAAACTAGGGAATGAGAACGACTTCCACGACATGTTGGAACTTGTTGAACGTTGCTCTTGAACCTGTGCGAGTGCTATGAATCAAGATATCACAAGAAAGAGTGCAGTGTGTTGCCCATGACTCAGCAGACACAGAGGACCTCCGAGGACCAATGTGCCTCGTTGTTGCTCAGCAGGCCTACAGGGGTGTGGGGATACTCAGAGACCTTGGAACAAAAATGATGCTCAACCGAGGGGCCTAGGAGTCCTGAAAAGGGTACTTCATTTAAAGTAAACCAGAAGAGTGACTAAGAGCTAATGGAAAGAGCTGCATGCCTCCCGTTCGGCAGGGCTACTCAGGGCCTTACCTCGAGCCAAGGGCTCACGTTTAGATTCCCTTTAGCTCTAGAGCATGGCAAGGTGCGCCCCACCGCGGCCAATGAAGTTCCGTGTGTAGCCAGAGAAAACTCATTTACTTCCCAGACACATGCCTACAGTGGCCAGAGGCCTGTCAACAGCAGAGAATTTCAGGGAGCTTCACGAAAGCAAGAGGGGAGCTTTCCAAACGGAAAGCAAGGTTAGTCCCATCATGCCCCCATTTCCATGGGCACAGGCAGCATACATCTCTGTGGTTTTTAACAAGTCAAATGAGACACAGAGTACACAGTTGTTGCTTCCCTGAATCAACTTCTCGAGGCAGGGTGTTCTGCATCTAGTGAACGGCCTCACCAAGGAAAGCCCTAGCTAGGCCTCTGGGCCCGTGCCTTTTCAAAAGCCTGCCGTGCTACAGGAAAAACTGTGCTTTAGTTGCAATAGAAACGAGGTCGTCTTTCTTCAAGAGGCAGGGTGACTTCAGGTAGGAAGTCCTGAATGGAAGGAGAAGCTTACTGTTTCTCTCTGTACAGCTCAAACTAGGGAATGAGAGCGACTTCCACGGCCTGTTGGAACTGGCTTAACGGTGCTCGTGAACCTGTGCGATTGCTGGCTAAATCAAGATATTCCAATAAGAGTGCACTGTGTTGCCCTACACTCGGCATACACACTGTGAGTCGGAAAGCTCCTGGCCTGGATATTGCTTAGAAGGACAAGGGGAGCCTGAGGGTACTCAGTGTTCTTGCAGGCAACAGGGTTTCCAGGCGAGGCACCTCGGTGTCCTGAAAAGCGTACTGGCTTTAAAATGATGAAGATAAGCGACTACGGCCTCATGGAAACTGCTACACGCCTCTGCTTCTGCACAGTATTTCATGGCCTTACCTCGAGGCAAGTTCTCAGGTTTCTTGCCCTGTGAGCGACACAGCATGTTAAGATGCTGTATTTCTCCTTGAATAGAGTGACTTCTGGTACGAGGTCCTCGATAACTTCTAAGCAGAGTGTTTTCTCAGGGCTGCTCAGACGAGGGCAATGTCGAAGACTTCCAGGGCATGTTGGACTGCCTAAAAATGTGGTTCTGATGCTGTTCGAGTGCTCTGGAAATGTAGCTCTCCTGAAGTAACGTACAGTGTGTTGCCCGACACTCTGCAGACACAGAGAGCCTCCGTGGGACGTATGGGACGCAATGCTGCTCAGCAGGCCCACAGGGGTATAGAGGGAGTCAGGGATCTTGGAACCAAAATGATGCTCACCCGAAGGGCGTAGGAGTTCTGAAAGGGGTAATTCTTTAAATAAAACAGACCTCCATTAAGAGCTCATGGAAAGAGCTGCATGCCTCCCTTTCTGCAGGGCTACTCAGGGCCTTACCTGAGGCAAGGACTCACGTTGAGATTCCCTTTAGCTCTAGAGCATGGCAAGGAGAGCCGCAACCCGCCAATGAAGCTCCGTGTGTACCGAGAGAAAAGTCATTTTCTTCCCAGACACATGCCTACAGTGGCCAGAGGACTGTCAACAGCAGAGAATTTCAGGGAGCTTCACGGAAGCAAGAATGGAGGTTTTCAAACGGAAAGCAAGGCTAGTCCCATCATGCCCCCATTTCCATGGGCACAGGCAGCATACATCTCTGTGGTTTTTAACCAGTCAAATGAGACACAGAGTACACAGTTGTTGCTTCCCTGAATCAACTTCTCGAGGCAGGGTGTTCTGCATCTAGTGAACGGCCTCACCAAGGAAAGCCCTAGCTAGGCCTCTGGGCCCGTGCCTTTTCAAAAGCCTGCCGTGCTACAGGAAAAACTGTGCTTTAGTTGCAATAGAAACGAGGTCGTCTTTCTTCAAGAGGCAGGGTGACTTCAGGTAGGAAGTCCTGAATGGAAGGAGAAGCTTACTGTTTCTCTCTGTACAGCTCAAACTAGGGAATGAGAGCGACTTCCACGGCCTGTTGGAACTGGCTTAACGGTGCTCGTGAACCTGTGCGATTGCTGGCTAAATCAAGATATTCCAATAAGAGTGCACTGTGTTGCCCTACACTCGGCATACACACTGTGAGTCGGAAAGCTCCTGGCCTGGATATTGCTTAGAAGGGCAAGGGGAGCCTGAGGGTACTCAGTGTTCTTGCAGGCAACAGGGTTTCCAGGCGAGGCACCTCGGTGTCCTGAAAAGCGTACTGGCTTTAAAATGATGAAGATAAGCGACTACGGCCTCATGGAAACTGCTACACGCCTCTGCTTCTGCATAGTATTTCATGGCCTTACCTCGAGGCATGTTCTCAGGTTTCTTGCCCTGTGAGCGACACAGCATGTTAAGATGCTGTATTTCTCCTTGAATAGAGTGACTTCTGGTACGAGGTCCTCGATAACTTCTAAGCAGAGTGTTTTCTCAGGGCTGCTCAGACGAGGGCAATGTCGAAGACTTCCAGGGCATGTTGGACTGCCTAGAAATGTGGTTCTGATGCTGTTCGAGTGCTCTGGAAATGTAGCTCTCCTGAAGTAACGTACAGTGTGTTGCCCGACACCCTGCAGACACAGAGAGCCTCCGTGGGACGTATGGGACGCAATGCTGCTCAGCAGGCCCACAGGGGTATAGAGGGAGTCAGGGATCTTGGAACCAAAATGATGCTCACCCGAAGGGCGTAGGAGTTCTGAAAGGGGTAATTCTTTAAATAAAACAGACCTCCATTAAGAGCTCATGGAAAGAGCTGCATGCCTCCCTTTCTGCAGGGCTACTCAGGGCCTTACCTGAGGCAAGGACTCACGTTGAGATTCCCTTTAGCTCTAGAGCATGGCAAGGAGAGCCGCACCCCGCCAATGAAGCTCCGTGTGTACCGAGAGAAAAGTCATTTTCTTCCCAGACACATGCCTACAGTGGCCAGAGGACTGTCAACAGCAGGGAATTTCAGGGAGCTTAACGGAAGCAAGAATGGAGGTTTTCAAACGGGAAGCAAGGCTAGTCCCATCATGCCCCCATTTCCATGGGCACAGGCAGCATACATCTCTGTGGTTTTTAACCAGTCAAATGAGACACAGAGTACACAGTGGTTGCTTCCCTGAATCATCTTCTCGAGGCAGGGTGTTCTGCATCTAGTGAACGGCCTCACCAAGGAAATCCCTGATTAGGACTCTGGGCCCGTGCCTCTTCAAAAGCCTGCCGTGCTACAGGAAAAACTGTGCTTTAGTTGCAATAGAAAGAAGGTCGTCTTTCTTCAAGAGGCAGGGTGACTTCAGGTAGGAGGTCCTGAATGGAAGGAGAAGCTTACTGTTTCTGTCTGTACAGCTCAAACTAGGGAATGAGAACGACTTCCACGACATGTTGGAACTTGTTGAACGTTGCTCTTGAACCTGTGCGAGTGCTATGAATCAAGATATCACAAGAAAGAGTGCAGTGTGTTGCCCATGACTCAGCAGACACAGAGGACCTCCGAGGACCAATGTGCCTCGTTGTTGCTCAGCAGGCCTACAGGGGTGTGGGGATACTCAGAGACCTTGGAACAAAAATGATGCTCAACCGAGGGGCCTAGGAGTCCTGAAAAGGGTACTTCATTTAAAGTAAACCAGAAGAGTGACTAAGAGCTAATGGAAAGAGCTGCATGCCTCCCGTTCGGCAGGGCTACTCAGGGCCTTACCTCGAGCCAAGGGCTCACGTTTAGATTCCCTTTAGCTCTAGAGCATGGCAAGGTGCGCCCCACCGCGGCCAATGAAGTTCCGTGTGTAGCCAGAGAAAACTCATTTACTTCCCAGACACATGCCTACAGTGGCCAGAGGCCTGTCAACAGCAGAGAATTTCAGGGAGCTTCACGAAAGCAAGAGGGGAGCTTTCCAAACGGAAAGCAAGGTTAGTCCCATCATGCCCCCATTTCCATGGGCACAGGCAGCATACATCTCTGTGGTTTTTAACAAGTCAAATGAGACACAGAGTACACAGTTGTTGCTTCCCTGAATCAACTTCTCGAGGCAGGGTGTTCTGCATCTAGTGAACGGCCTCACCAAGGAAAGCCCTAGCTAGGCCTCTGGGCCCGTGCCTTTTCAAAAGCCTGCCGTGCTACAGGAAAAACTGTGCTTTAGTTGCAATAGAAACGAGGTCGTCTTTCTTCAAGAGGCAGGGTGACTTCAGGTAGGAAGTCCTGAATGGAAGGAGAAGCTTACTGTTTCTCTCTGTACAGCTCAAACTAGGGAATGAGAGCGACTTCCACGGCCTGTTGGAACTGGCTTAACGGTGCTCGTGAACCTGTGCGATTCCTGGCTAAATCAAGATATTCCAATAAGAGTGCACTGTGTTGCCCTACACTCGGCATACACACTGTGAGTCGGAAAGCTCCTGGCCTGGATATTGCTTAGAAGGACAAGGGGAGCCTGAGGGTACTCAGTGTTCTTGCAGGCAACAGGGTTTCCAGGCGAGGCACCTCGGTGTCCTGAAAAGCGTACTGGCTTTAAAATGATGAAGATAAGCGACTACGGCCTCATGGAAACTGCTACACGCCTCTGCTTCTGCACAGTATTTCATGGCCTTACCTCGAGGCAAGTTCTCAGGTTTCTTGCCCTGTGAGCGACACAGCATGTTAAGATGCTGTATTTCTCCTTGAATAGAGTGACTTCTGGTACGAGGTCCTCGATAACTTCTAAGCAGAGTGTTTTCTCAGGGCTGCTCAGACGAGGGCAATGTCGAAGACTTCCAGGGCATGTTGGACTGCCTAAAAATGTGGTTCTGATGCTGTTCGAGTGCTCTGGAAATGTAGCTCTCCTGAAGTAACGTACAGTGTGTTGCCCGACACTCTGCAGACACAGAGAGCCTCCGTGGGACGTATGGGACGCAATGCTGCTCAGCAGGCCCACAGGGGTATAGAGGGAGTCAGGGATCTTGGAACCAAAATGATGCTCACCCGAAGGGCGTAGGAGTTCTGAAAGGGGTAATTCTTTAAATAAAACAGACCTCCATTAAGAGCTCATGGAAAGAGCTGCATGCCTCCCTTTCTGCAGGGCTACTCAGGGCCTTACCTGAGGCAAGGACTCACGTTGAGATTCCCTTTAGCTCTAGAGCATGGCAAGGAGAGCCGCACCCCGCCAATGAAGCTCCGTGTGTACCGAGAGAAAAGTCATTTTCTTCCCAGACACATGCCTACAGTGGCCAGAGGACTGTCAACAGCAGAGAATTTCAGGGAGCTTCACGGAAGCAAGAATGGAGGTTTTCAAACGGAAAGCAAGGCTAATCCCATCATGCCCCCATTTCCATGGGCACAGGCAGCATACATCTCTGTGGTTTTTAACCAGTCAAATGAGACACAGAGTACACAGTGGTTGCTTCCCTGAATCATCTTCTCGAGGCAGGGTGTTCTGCATCTAGTGAACGGCCTCACCAAGGAAATCCCTGATTAGGACTCTGGGCCCGTGCCTCTTCAAAAGCCTGCCGTGCTACAGGAAAAACTGTGCTTTAGTTGCAATAGAAAGAAGGTCGTCTTTCTTCAAGAGGCAGGGTGACTTCAGGTAGGAGGTCCTGAATGGAAGGAGAAGCTTACTGTTTCTGTCTGTACAGCTCAAACTAGGGAATGAGAACGACTTCCACGACATGTTGGAACTTGTTGAAAGTTGCTCCTGAACCTGTGCGAGTGCTATGAATCAAGATATCACAAGAAAGAATGCAGTGTGTTGCCCATGACTCAGCAGACACAGAGGACCTCCGAGGACCAATGTGCCTCGTTGTTGCTCAGCAGGCCTACAGGGGTGTGGGGATACTCAGAGACCTTGGAACAAAAATGATGCTCAACCGAGGGGCCTAGGAGTCCTGAAAAGGGTACTTCATTTAAAGTAAACCAGAAGAGTGACTAAGAGCTAATGGAAAGAGCTGCATGCCTCCCATTCTGCAGGGCTACTCAGGGCCTTACCTCGAGCCAAGGGCTCACGTTTAGATTCCCTTTAGCTCTAGAGCATGGCAAGGTGCGCCCCACCGCGGCCAATGAAGTTCCGTGTGTAGCCAGAGAAAACTCATTTACTTCCCAGACACATGCCTACAGTGGCCAGAGGCCTGTCAACAGCAGAGAATTTCAGGGAGCTTCACGAAAGCAAGAGGGGAGCTTTCCAAACGGAAAGCAAGGTTAGTCCCATCATGCCCCCATTTCCATGGGCACAGGCAGCATACATCTCTGTGGTTTTTAACCAGTCAAATGAGACACAGAGTACACAGTTGTTGCTTCCCTGAATCAACTTCTCGAGGCAGGGTGTTCTGCATCTAGTGAACGGCCTCACCAAGGAAAGCCCTAGCTAGGCCTCTGGGCCCGTGCCTTTTCAAAAGCCTGCCGTGCTACAGGAAAAACTGTGCTTTAGTTGCAATAGAAACGAGGTCGTCTTTCTTCAAGAGGCAGGGTGACTTCAGGTAGGAAGTCCTGAATGGAAGGAGAAGCTTACTGTTTCTCTCTGTACAGCTCAAACTAGGGAATGAGAGCGACTTCCACGGCCTGTTGGAACTGGCTTAACGGTGCTCGTGAACCTGTGCGATTGCTGGCTAAATCAAGATATTCCAATAAGAGTGCACTGTGTTGCCCTACACTCGGCATACACACTGTGAGTCGGAAAGCTCCTGGCCTGGATATTGCTTAGAAGGACAAGGGGAGCCTGAGGGTACTCAGTGTTCTTGCAGGCAACAGGGTTTCCAGGCGAGGCACCTCGGTGTCCTGAAAAGCGTACTGGCTTTAAAATGATGAAGATAAGCGACTACGGCCTCATGGAAACTGCTACACGCCTCTGCTTCTGCATAGTATTTCATGGCCTTACCTCGAGGCATGTTCTCAGGTTTCTTGCCCTGTGAGCGACACAGCATGTTAAGATGCTGTATTTCTCCTTGAATAGAGTGACTTCTGGTACGAGGTCCTCGATAACTTCTAAGCAGAGTGTTTTCTCAGGGCTGCTCAGACGAGGGCAATGTCGAAGACTTCCAGGGCATGTTGGACTGCCTAGAAATGTGGTTCTGATGCTGTTCGAGTGCTCTGGAAATGTAGCTCTCCTGAAGTAACGTACAGTGTGTTGCCCGACACTCTGCAGACACAGAGAGCCTCCGTGGGACGTATGGGACGCAATGCTGCTCAGCAGGCCCACAGGGGTATAGAGGGAGTCAGGGATCTTGGAACCAAAATGATGCTCACCCGAAGGGCGTAGGAGTTCTGAAAGGGGTAATTCTTTAAATAAAACAGACCTCCATTAAGAGCTCATGGAAAGAGCTGCATGCCTCCCTTTCTGCAGGGCTACTCAGGGCCTTACCTGAGGCAAGGACTCACGTTGAGATTCCCTTTAGCTCTAGAGCATGGCAAGGAGAGCCGCACCCCGCCAATGAAGCTCCGTGTGTACCGAGAGAAAAGTCATTTTCTTCCCAGACACATGCCTACAGTGGCCAGAGGACTGTCAACAGCAGAGAATTTCAGGGAGCTTCACGGAAGCAAGAATGGAGGTTTTCAAACGGAAAGCAAGGCTAGTCCCATCATGCCCCCATTTCCATGGGCACAGGCAGCATACATCTCTGTGGTTTTTAACCAGTCAAATGAGACACAGAGTACACAGTGGTTGCTTCCCTGAATCAACTTCTCGAGGCAGGGTGTTCTGCATCTAGTGAACGGCCTCACCAAGGAAATCCCTGATTAGGACTCTGGGCCCGTGCCTCTTCAAAAGCCTGCCGTGCTACTGGAAAAACTGTGCTTTAGTTGCAATAGAAAGAAGGTCGTCTTTCTTCAAGAGGCAGGGTGACTTCAGGTAGGAGGTCCTGAATGGAAGGAGAAGCTTACTGTTTCTGTCTGTACAGCTCAAACTAGGGAATGAGAACGACTTCCACGACATGTTGGAACTTGTTGAACGTTGCTCCTGAACCTGTGCGAGTGCTGTGAATCAAGATATCACAAGAAAGAGTGCAGTGTGTTGCCCATGACTCAGCAGACACAGAGGACCTCCGAGGACCAATGTGCCTCGTTGTTGCTCAGCAGGCCTACAGGGGTGTGGAGATACTCAGAGACCTTGGAACAAAAATGATGCTCAACCGAGGGGCCTAGGAGTCCTGAAAAGGGTACTTCATTTAAAGTAAACCAGAAGAGTGACTAAGAGCTAATGGAAAGAGCTGCATGCCTCCCGTTCTGCAGGGCTACTCAGGGCCTTACCTCGAGCCAAGGGCTCACGTTTAGATTCCCTTTAGCTCTAGAGCATGGCAAGGTGCGCCCCACCGCGGCCAATGAAGTTCCGTGTGTAGCCAGAGAAAACTCATTTACTTCCCAGACACATGCCTACAGTGGCCAGAGGCCTGTCAACAGCAGAGAATTTCAGGGAGCTTCACGAAAGCAAGAGGGGAGCTTTCCAAACGGAAAGCAAGGTTAGTCCCATCATGCCCCCATTTCCATGGGCACAGGCAGCATACATCTCTGTGGTTTTTAACCAGTCAAATGAGACACAGAGTACACAGTTGTTGCTTCCCTGAATCAACTTCTCGAAGCAGGGTGTTCTGCATCTAGTGAACGGCCTCACCAAGGAAAGCCCTAGCTAGGCCTCTGGGCCCGTGCCTTTTCAAAAGCCTGCCGTGCTACAGGAAAAACTGTGCTTTAGTTGCAATAGAAACGAGGTCGTCTTTCTTCAAGAGGCAGGGTGACTTCAGGTAGGAAGTCCTGAATGGAAGGAGAAGCTTACTGTTTCTCTCTGTACAGCTCAAACTAGGGAATGAGAGCGACTTCCACGGCCTGTTGGAACTGGCTTAACGGTGCTCGTGAACCTGTGCGATTCCTGGCTAAATCAAGATATTCCAATAAGAGTGCACTGTGTTGCCCTACACTCGGCATACACACTGTGAGTCGGAAAGCTCCTGGCCTGGATATTGCTTAGAAGGACAAGGGGAGCCTGAGGGTACTCAGTGTTCTTGCAGGCAACAGGGTTTCCAGGCGAGGCACCTAGGTGTCCTGAAAAGCGTACTGGCTTTAAAATGATGAAGATAAGCGACTACGGCCTCATGGAAACTGCTACACGCCTCTGCTTCTGCATAGTATTTCATGGCCTTACCTCGAGGCAAGTTCTCAGGTTTCTTGCCCTGTGAGCGACACAGCATGTTAAGATGCTGTATTTCTCCTTGAATAGAGTGACTTCTGGTACGAGGTCCTCGATAACTTCTAAGCAGAGTGTTTTCTCAGGGCTGCTCAGACGAGGGCAATGTCGAAGACTTCCAGGGCATGTTGGACTGCCTAGAAATGTGGTTCTGATGCTGTTCGAGTGCTCTGGAAATGTAGCTCTCCTGAAGTAACGTACAGTGTGTTGCCCGACACTCTGCAGACACAGAGAGCCTCCGTGGGACGTATGGGACGCAATGCTGCTCAGCAGGCCCACAGGGGTATAGAGGGAGTCAGTGATCTTGGAACCAAAATGATGCTCACCCGAAGGGCGTAGGAGTTCTGAAAGGGGTAATTCTTTAAATAAAACAGACCTCCATTAAGAGCTCATGGAAAGAGCTGCATGCCTCCCTTTCTGCAGAGCTACTCAGGGCCTTACCTGAGGCAAGGACTCACGTTGAGATTCCCTTTAGCTCTAGAGCATGGCAAGTAGAGCCGCACCCCGCCAATGAAGCTCCGTGTGTACCGAGAGAAAAGTCATTTTCTTCCCAGACACATGCCTACAGTGACCAGAGGACTGTCAACAGCAGAGAATTTCAGGGAGCTTCACGGAAGCAAGAATGGAGGTTTTCAAACGGAAAGCAAGGCTAGTCCCATCATGCCCCCATTTCCATGGGCACAGGCAGCATACATCTCTGTGGTTTTTAACAAGTCAAATGAGACACAGAGTACACAGTTGTTGCTTCCCTGAATCAACTTCTCGAGGCAGGGTGTTCTGCATCTAGTGAACGGCCTCACCAAGGAAAGCCCTAGCTAGGCCTCTGGGCCCGTGCCTTTTCAAAAGCCAGCCGTGCTACAGGAAAAACTGTGCTTTAGTTGCAATAGAAACGAGGTCGTCTTTCTTCAAGAGGCAGGGTGACTTCAGGTAGGAAGTCCTGAATGGAAGGAGAAGCTTACTGTTTCTCTCTGTACAGCTCAAACTAGGGAATGAGAGCGACTTCCACGGCCTGTTGGAACTGGCTTAACGGTGCTCGTGAACCTGTGCGATTGCTGGCTAAATCAAGATATTCCAATAAGAGTGCACTGTGTTGCCCTACACTCGGCATACACACTGTGAGTCGGAAAGCTCCTGGCCTGGATATTGCTTAGAAGGACAAGGGGAGCCTGAGGGTACTCAGTGTTCTTGCAGGCAACAGGGTTTCCAGGCGAGGCACCTCGGTGTCCTGAAAAGCGTACTGGCTTTAAAATGATGAAGATAAGCGACTACGGCCTCATGGAAACTGCTACACGCCTCTGCTTCTGCATAGTATTTCATGGCCTTACCTCGAGGCATGTTCTCAGGTTTCTTGCCCTGTGAGCGACACAGCATGTTAAGATGCTGTATTTCTCCTTGAATAGAGTGACTTCTGGTACGAGGTCCTCGATAACTTCTAAGCAGAGTGTTTTCTCAGGGCTGCTCAGACGAGGGCAATGTCGAAGACTTCCAGGGCATGTTGGACTGCCTAGAAATGTGGTTCTGATGCTGTTCGAGTGCTCTGGAAATGTAGCTCTCCTGAAGTAACGTACAGTGTGTTGCCCGACACCCTGCAGACACAGAGAGCCTCCGTGGGACGTATGGGACGCAATGCTGCTCAGCAGGCCCACAGGGGTATAGAGGGAGTCAGGGATCTTGGAACCAAAATGATGCTCACCCGAAGGGCGTAGGAGTTCTGAAAGGGGTAATTCTTTAAATAAAACAGACCTCCATTAAGAGCTCATGGAAAGAGCTGCATGCCTCCCTTTCTGCAGGGCTACTCAGGGCCTTACCTGAGGCAAGGACTCACGTTGAGATTCCCTTTAGCTCTAGAGCATGGCAAGGAGAGCCGCACCCCGCCAATGAAGCTCCGTGTGTACCGAGAGAAAAGTCATTTTCTTCCCAGACACATGCCTACAGTGGCCAGAGGACTGTCAACAGCAGGGAATTTCAGGGAGCTTAACGGAAGCAAGAATGGAGGTTTTCAAACGGAAAGCAAGGCTAGTCCCATCATGCCCCCATTTCCATGGGCACAGGCAGCATACATCTCTGTGGTTTTTAACCAGTCAAATGAGACACAGAGTACACAGTGGTTGCTTCCCTGAATCATCTTCTCGAGGCAGGGTGTTCTGCATCTAGTGAACGGCCTCACCAAGGAAATCCCTGATTAGGACTCTGGGCCCGTGCCTCTTCAAAAGCCTGCCGTGCTACAGGAAAAACTGTGCTTTAGTTGCAATAGAAAGAAGGTCGTCTTTCTTCAAGAGGCAGGGTGACTTCAGGTAGGAGGTCCTGAATGGAAGGAGAAGCTTACTGTTTCTGTCTGTACAGCTCAAACTAGGGAATGAGAACGACTTCCACGACATGTTGGAACTTGTTGAACGTTGCTCTTGAACCTGTGCGAGTGCTATGAATCAAGATATCACAAGAAAGAGTGCAGTGTGTTGCCCATGACTCAGCAGACACAGAGGACCTCCGAGGACCAATGTGCCTCGTTGTTGCTCAGCAGGCTTACAGGGGTGTGGGGATACTCAGAGACCTTGGAACAAAAATGATGCTCAACCGAGGGGCCTAGGAGTCCTGAAAAGGGTACTTCATTTAAAGTAAACCAGAAGAGTGACTAAGAGCTAATGGAAAGAGCTGCATGCCTCCCGTTCGGCAGGGCTACTCAGGGCCTTACCTCGAGCCAAGGGCTCACGTTTAGATTCCCTTTAGCTCTAGAGCATGGCAAGGTGCGCCCCACCGCGGCCAATGAAGTTCCGTGTGTAGCCAGAGAAAACTCATTTACTTCCCAGACACATGCCTACAGTGGCCAGAGGCCTGTCAACAGCAGAGAATTTCAGGGAGCTTCACGAAAGCAAGAGGGGAGCTTTCCAAACGGAAAGCAAGGTTAGTCCCATCATGCCCCCATTTCCATGGGCACAGGCAGCATACATCTCTGTGGTTTTTAACCAGTCAAATGAGACACAGAGTACACAGTTGTTGCTTCCCTGAATCAACTTCTCGAGGCAGGGTGTTCTGCATCTAGTGAACGGCCTCACCAAGGAAAGCCCTAGCTAGGCCTCTGGGCCCGTGCCTTTTCAAAAGCCTGCCGTGCTACAGGAAAAACTGTGCTTTAGTTGCAATAGAAACGAGGTCGTCTTTCTTCAAGAGGCAGGGTGACTTCAGGTAGGAAGTCCTGAATGGAAGGAGAAGCTTACTGTTTCTCTATGTACAGCTCAAACTAGGGAATGAGAGCGACTTCCACGGCCTGTTGGAACTGGCTTAACGGTGCTCGTGAACCTGTGCGATTCCTGGCTAAATCAAGATATTCCAATAAGAGTGCACTGTGTTGCCCTACACTCGGCATACACACTGTGAGTCGGAAAGCTCCTGGCCTGGATATTGCTTAGAAGGACAAGGGGAGCCTGAGGGTACTCAGTGTTCTTGCAGGCAACAGGGTTTCCAGGCGAGGCACCTCGGTGTCCTGAAAAGCGTACTGGCTTTAAAATGATGAAGATAAGCGACTACGGCCTCATGGAAACTGCTACACGCCTCTGCTTCTGCATAGTATTTCATGGCCTTACCTCGAGGCAAGTTCTCAGGTTTCTTGCCCTGTGAGCGACACAGCATGTTAAGATGCTGTATTTCTCCTTGAATAGAGTGACTTCTGGTACGAGGTCCTCGATAACTTCTAAGCAGAGTGTTTTCTCAGGGCTGCTCAGACGAGGGCAATGTCGAAGACTTCCAGGGCATGTTGGACTGCCTAGAAATGTGGTTCTGATGCTGTTCGAGTGCTCTGGAAATGTAGCTCTCCTGAAGTAACGTACAGTGTGTTGCCCGACACTCTGCAGACACAGAGAGCCTCCGTGGGACGTATGGGACGCAATGCTGCTCAGCAGGCCAACAGGGGTATAGAGGGAGTCAGGGATCTTGGAACCAAAATGATGCTCACCCGAAGGGCGTAGGAGTTCTGAAAGGGGTAATTCTTTAAATAAAACAGACCTCCATTAAGAGCTCATGGAAAGAGCTGCATGCCTCCCTTTCTGCAGGGCTACTCAGGGCCTTACCTGAGGCAAGGACTCACGTTGAGATTCCCTTTAGCTCTAGAGCATGGCAAGGAGAGCCGCACCCCGCCAATGAAGCTCCGTGTGTACCGAGAGAAAAGTCATTTTCTTCCCAGACACATGCCTACAGTGGCCAGAGGACTGTCAACAGCAGAGAATTTCAGGGAGCTTCACGGAAGCAAGAATGGAGGTTTTCAAACCGAAAGCAAGGCTAATCCCATCATGCCCCCATTTCCATGGGCACAGGCAGCATACATCTCTGTGGTTTTTAACCAGTCAAATGAGACACAGAGTACACAGTGGTTGCTTCCCTGAATCATCTTCTCGAGGCAGGGTGTTCTGCATCTAGTGAACGGCCTCACCAAGGAAATCCCTGATTAGGACTCTGGGCCCGTGCCTCTTCAAAAGCCTGCCGTGCTACAGGAAAAACTGTGCTTTAGTTGCAATAGAAAGAAGGTCGTCTTTCTTCAAGAGGCAGGGTGACTTCAGGTAGGAGGTCCTGAATGGAAGGAGAAGCTTACTGTTTCTGTCTGTACAGCTCAAACTAGGGAATGAGAACGACTTCCACGACATGTTGGAAGTTGTTGAACGTTGCTCCTGAACCTGTGCAAGTGCTATGAATCAAGATATCACAAGAAAGAATGCAGTGTGTTGCCCATGACTCAGCAGACACAGAGGACCTCCGAGGACCAATGTGCCTCGTTGTTGCTCAGCAGGCCTACAGGGGTGTGGGGATACTCAGAGACCTTGGAACAAAAATGATGCTCAACCGAGGGGCCTAGGAGTCCTGAAAAGGGTACTTCATTTAAAGTAAACCAGAAGAGTGACTAAGAGCTAATGGAAAGAGCTGCATGCCTCCCATTCTGCAGGGCTACTCAGGGCCTTACCTCGAGCCAAGGGCTCACGTTTAGATTCCCTTTAGCTCTAGAGCATGGCAAGGTGCGCCCCACCGCGGCCAATGAAGTTCCGTGTGTAGCCAGAGAAAACTCATTTACTTCCCAGACACATGCCTACAGTGGCCAGAGGCCTGTCAACAGCAGAGAATTTCAGGGAGCTTCACGAAAGCAAGAGGGGAGCTTTCCAAACGGAAAGCAAGGTTAGTCCCATCATGCCCCCATTTCCATGGGCACAGGCAGCATACATCTCTGTGGTTTTTAACCAGTCAAATGAGACACAGAGTACACAGTTGTTGCTTCCCTGAATCAACTTCTCGAGGCAGGGTGTTCTGCATCTAGTGAACGGCCTCACCAAGGAAAGCCCTAGCTAGGCCTCTGGGCCCGTGCCTTTTCAAAAGCCTGCCGTGCTACAGGAAAAACTGTGCTTTAGTTGCAATAGAAACGAGGTCGTCTTTCTTCAAGAGGCAGGGTGACTTCAGGTAGGAAGTCCTGAATGGAAGGAGAAGCTTACTGTTTCTCTCTGTACAGCTCAAACTAGGGAATGAGAGCGACTTCCACGGCCTGTTGGAACTGGCTTAACGGTGCTCGTGAACCTGTGCGATTGCTGGCTAAATCAAGATATTCCAATAAGAGTGCACTGTGTTGCCCTACACTCGGCATACACACTGTGAGTCGGAAAGCTCCTGGCCTGGATATTGCTTAGAAGGACAAGGGGAGCCTGAGGGTACTCAGTGTTCTTGCAGGCAACAGGGTTTCCAGGCGAGGCACCTCGGTGTCCTGAAAAGCGTACTGGCTTTAAAATGATGAAGATAAGCGACTACGGCCTCATGGAAACTGCTACACGCCTCTGCTTCTGCATCGTATTTCATGGCCTTACCTCGAGGCATGTTCTCAGGTTTCTTGCCCTGTGAGCGACACAGCATGTTAAGATGCTGTATTTCTCCTTGAATAGAGTGACTTCTGGTACGAGGTCCTCGATAACTTCTAAGCAGAGTGTTTTCTCAGGGCTGCTCAGACGAGGGCAATGTCGAAGACTTCCAGGGCATGTTGGACTGCCTAGAAATGTGGTTCTGATGCTGTTCGAGTGCTCTGGAAATGTAGCTCTCCTGAAGTAACGTACAGTGTGTTGCCCGACACTCTGCAGACACAGAGAGCCTCCGTGGGACGTATGGGACGCAATGCTGCTCAGCAGGCCCACAGGGGTATAGAGGGAGTCAGGGATCTTGGAACCAAAATGATGCTCACCCGAAGGGCGTAGGAGTTCTGAAAGGGGTAATTCTTTAAATAAAACAGACCTCCATTAAGAGCTCATGGAAAGAGCTGCATGCCTCCCTTTCTGCAGGGCTACTCAGGGCCTTACCTGAGGCAAGGACTCACGTTGAGATTCCCTTTAGCTCTAGAGCATGGCAAGGAGAGCCGCACCCCGCCAATGAAGCTCCGTGTGTACCGAGAGAAAAGTCATTTTCTTCCCAGACACATGCCTACAGTGGCCAGAGGACTGTCAACAGCAGAGAATTTCAGGGAGCTTCACGGAAGCAAGAATGGAGGTTTTCAAACGGAAAGCAAGGCTAGTCCCATCATGCCCCCATTTCCATGGGCACAGGCAGCATACATCTCTGTGGTTTTTAACCAGTCAAATGAGACACAAAGTACACAGTGGTTGCTTCCCTGAATCAACTTCTCGAGGCAGGGTGTTCTGCATCTAGTGAACGGCCTCACCAAGGAAATCACTGATTAGAACTCTGGGCCCGTGCCTCTTTAAAAGCCTGCCGTGCTACAGGAAAAACTGTGCTTTAGTTGCAATAGAAAGAAGGTCGTCTTTCTTCAAGAGGCAGGGTGACTTCAGGTAGGAGGTCCTGAATGGAAGGAGAAGCTTACTGTTTCTGTCTGTACAGCTCAAACTAGGGAATGAGAACGACTTCCACGACATGTTGGAACTTGTTGAACGTTGCTCCTGAACCTGTGCGAGTGCTGTGAATCAAGATATCACAAGAAAGAGTGCAGTGTGTTGCCCATGACTCAGCAGACACAGAGGACCTCCGAGGACCAATGTGCCTCGTTGTTGCTCAGCAGGCCTACAGGGGTGTGGAGATACTCAGAGACCTTGGAACAAAAATGATGCTCAACCGAGGGGCCTAGGAGTCCTGAAAAGGGTACTTCATTTAAAGTAAACCAGAAGAGTGACTAAGAGCTAATGGAAAGAGCTGCATGCCTCCCGTTCTGCAGGGCTACTCAGGGCCTTACCTCGAGCCAAGGACTCACGTTTAGATTCCCTTTAGCTCTAGAGCATGGCAAGGTGCGCCCCACCGCGGCCAATGAAGTTCTGTGTGTAGCCAGAGAAAACTCATTTACTTCCCAGACACATGCCTACAGTGGCCAGAGGCCTGTCAACAGCAGAGAATTTCAGGGAGCTTCACGAAAGCAAGAGGGGAGCTTTCCAAACGGAAAGCAAGGTTAGTCCCATCATGCCCCCATTTCCATGGGCACAGGCAGCATACATCTCTGTGGTTTTCAACCAGTCAAATGAGACACAGAGTACACAGTTGTTGCTTCCCTGAATCAACTTCTCGAAGCAGGGTGTTCTGCATCTAGTGAACGGCCTCACCAAGGAAAGCCCTAGCTAGGCCTCTGGGCCCGTGCCTTTTCAAAAGCCTGCCGTGCTACAGGAAAAACTGTGCTTTAGTTGCAATAGAAACGAGGTCGTCTTTCTTCAAGAGGCAGGGTGACTTCAGGTAGGAAGTCCTGAATGGAAGGAGAAGCTTACTGTTTCTCTCTGTACAGCTCAAACTAGGGAATGAGAGCGACTTCCACGGCCTGTTGGAACTGGCTTAACGGTGCTCGTGAACCTGTGCGATTGCTGGCTAAATCAAGATATTCCAATAAGAGTGCACTGTGTTGCCCTACACTCGGCATACACACTGTGAGTCGGAAAGCTCCTGGCCTGGATATTGCTTAGAAGGACAAGGGGAGCCTGAGGGTACTCAGTGTTCTTGCAGGCAACAGGGTTTCCAGGCGAGGCACCTAGGTGTCCTGAAAAGCGTACTGGCTTTAAAATGATGAAGATAAGCGACTACGGCCTCATGGAAACTGCTACACGCCTCTGCTTCTGCATAGTATTTCATGGCCTTACCTCGAGGCAAGTTCTCAGGTTTCTTGCCCTGTGAGCGACACAGCATGTTAAGATGCTGTATTTCTCCTTGAATAGAGTGACTTCTGGTACGAGGTCCTCGATAACTTCTAAGCAGAGTGTTTTCTCAGGGCTGCTCAGACGAGGGCAATGTCGAAGACTTCCAGGGCATGTTGGACTGCCTAGAAATGTGGTTCTGATGCTGTTCGAGTGCTCTGGAAATGTAGCTCTCCTGAAGTAACGTACAGTGTGTTGCCCGACACTCTGCAGACACAGAGAGCCTCCGTGGGACGTATGGGACGCAATGCTGCTCAGCAGGCCCACAGGGGTATAGAGGGAGTCAGTGATCTTGGAACCAAAATGATGCTCACCCGAAGGGCGTAGGAGTTCTGAAAGGGGTAATTCTTTAAATAAAACAGACCTCCATTAAGAGCTCATGGAAAGAGCTGCATGCCTCCCTTTCTGCAGAGCTACTCAGGGCCTTAGCTGAGGCAAGGACTCACGTTGAGATTCCCTTTAGCTCTAGAGCATGGCAAGTAGAGCCGCACCCCGCCAATGAAGCTCCGTGTGTACCGAGAGAAAAGTCATTTTCTTCCCAGACACATGCCTACAGTGGCCAGAGGACTGTCAACAGCAGAGAATTTCAGGGAGCTTCACGGAAGCAAGAATGGAGGTTTTCAAACGGAAAGCAAGGCTAGTCCCATCATGCCCCCATTTCCATGGGCACAGGCAGCATACATCTCTGTGGAGTTTAACAAGTCAAATGAGACACAGAGTACACAGTTGTTGCTTCCCTGAATCAACTTCTCGAGGCAGGGTGTTCTGCATCTAGTGAACGGCCTCACCAAGGAAATCCCTGATTAGGACTCTGGGCCCGTGCCTCTTCAAAAGCCTGCCGTGCTACTGGAAAAACTGTGCTTTAGTTGCAATAGAAAGAAGGTCGTCTTTCTTCAAGAGGCAGGGTGACTTCAGGTAGGAGGTCCTGAATGGAAGGAGAAGCTTACTGTTTCTGTCTGTACAGCTCAAACTAGGGAATGAGAACGACTTCCACGACATGTTGGAACTTGTTGAACGTTGCTCCTGAACCTGTGCGAGTGCTGTGAATCAAGATATCACAAGAAAGAGTGCAGTGTGTTGCCCATGACTCAGCAGACACAGAGGACCTCCGAGGACCAATGTGCCTCGTTGTTGCTCAGCAGGCCTACAGGGGTGTGGAGATACTCAGAGACCTTGGAACAAAAATGATGCTCAACCGAGGGGCCTAGGAGTCCTGAAAAGGGTACTTCATTTAAAGTAAACCAGAAGAGTGACTAAGAGCTAATGGAAAGAGCTGCATGCCTCCCGTTCTGCAGGGCTACTCAGGGCCTTACCTCGAGCCAAGGGCTCACGTTTAGATTCCCTTTAGCTCTAGAGCATGGCAAGGTGCGCCCCACCGCGGCCAATGAAGTTCCGTGTGTAGCCAGAGAAAACTCATTTACTTCCCAGACACATGCCTACAGTGGCCAGAGGCCTGTCAACAGCAGAGAATTTCAGGGAGCTTCACGAAAGCAAGAGGGGAGCTTTCCAAACGGAAAGCAAGGTTAGTCCCATCATGCCCCCATTTCCATGGGCACAGGCAGCATACATCTCTGTGGTTTTTAACCAGTCAAATGAGACACAGAGTACACAGTTGTTGCTTCCCTGAATCAACTTCTCGAGGCAGGGTGTTCTGCATCTAGTGAACGGCCTCACCAAGGAAAGCCCTAGCTAGGCCTCTGGGCCCGTGCCTTTTCAAAAGCCTGCCGTGCTACAGGAAAAACTGTGCTTTAGTTGCAATAGAAACGAGGTCGTCTTTCTTCAAGAGGCAGGGTGACTTCAGGTAGGAAGTCCTGAATGGAAGGAGAAGCTTACTGTTTCTCTCTGTACAGCTCAAACTAGGGAATGAGAGCGACTTCCACGGCCTGTTGGAACTGGCTTAACGGTGCTCGTGAACCTGTGCGATTGCTGGCTAAATCAAGATATTCCAATAAGAGTGCACTGTGTTGCCCTACACTCGGCATACACACTGTGAGTCGGAAAGCTCCTGGCCTGGATATTGCTTAGAAGGACAAGGGGAGCCTGAGGGTACTCAGTGTTCTTGCAGGCAACAGGGTTTCCAGGCGAGGCACCTAGGTGTCCTGAAAAGCGTACTGGCTTTAAAATGATGAAGATAAGCGACTACGGCCTCATGGAAACTGCTACACGCCTCTGCTTCTGCATAGTATTTCATGGCCTTACCTCGAGGCAAGTTCTCAGGTTTCTTGCCCTGTGAGCGACACAGCATGTTAAGATGCTGTATTTCTCCTTGAATAGAGTGACTTCTGGTACGAGGTCCTCGATAACTTCTAAGCAGAGTGTTTTCTCAGGGCTGCTCAGACGAGGGCAATGTCGAAGACTTCCAGGGCATGTTGGACTGCCTAGAAATGTGGTTCTGATGCTGTTCGAGTGCTCTGGAAATGTAGCTCTCCTGAAGTAACGTACAGTGTGTTGCCCGACACTCTGCAGACACAGAGAGCCTCCGTGGGACGTATGGGACGCAATGCTGCTCAGCAGGCCCACAGGGGTATAGAGGGAGTCAGGGATCTTGGAACCAAAATGATGCTCACCCGAAGGGCGTAGGAGTTCTGAAAGGGGTAATTCTTTAAATAAAACAGACCTCCATTAAGAGCTCATGGAAAGAGCTGCATGCCTCCCTTTCTGCAGAGCTACTCAGGGCCTTACCTGAGGCAAGGACTCACGTTGAGATTCCCTTTAGCTCTAGAGCATGGCAAGGAGAGCCGCACCCCGCCAATGAAGCTCCGTGTGTACCGAGAGAAAAGTCATTTTCTTCCCAGACACATGCCTACAGTGGCCAGAGGACTGTCAACAGCAGAGAATTTCAGGGAGCTTCACGGAAGCAAGAATGGAGGTTTTCAAACGGAAAGCAAGGCTAGTCCCATCATGCCCCCATTTCCATGGGCACAGGCAGCATACATCTCTGTGGTTTTTAACCAGTCAAATGAGACACAGAGTACACAGTGGTTGCTTCCCTGAATCAACTTCTCGAGGCAGGGTGTTCTGCATCTAGTGAACGGCCTCACCAAGGAAATCCCTGATTAGGACTCTGGGCCCGTGCCTCTTCAAAAGCCTGCCGTGCTACAGGAAAAACTGTGCTTTAGTTGCAATAGAAAGAAGGTCGTCTTTCTTCAAGAGGCAGGGTGACTTCAGGTAGGAGGTCCTGAATGGAAGGAGAAGCTTACTGTTTCTGTCTGTACAGCTCAAACTAGGGAATGAGAACGACTTCCACGACATGTTGGAACTTGTTGAACGTTGCTCCTGAACCTGTGCGAGTGCTGTGAATCAAGATATCACAAGAAAGAGTGCAGTGTGTTGCCCATGACTCAGCAGACACAGAGGACCTCCGAGGACCAATGTGCCTCGTTGTTGCTCAGCAGGCCTACAGGGGTGTGGAGATACTCAGAGACCTTGGAACAAAAATGATGCTCAACCGAGGGGCCTAGGAGTCCTGAAAAGGGTACTTCATTTAAAGTAAACCAGAAGAGTGACTAAGAGCTAATGGAAAGAGCTGCATGCCTCCCGTTCTGCAGGGCTACTCAGGGCCTTACCTCGAGCCAAGGACTCACGTTTAGATTCCCTTTAGCTCTAGAGCATGGCAAGGTGCGCCCCACCGCGGCCAATGAAGTTCCGTGTGTAGCCAGAGAAAACTCATTTACTTCCCAGACACATGCCTACAGTGGCCAGAGGCCTGTCAACAGCAGAGAATTTCAGGGAGCTTCACGAAAGCAAGAGGGGAGCTTTCCAAACGGAAAGCAAGGTTAGTCCCATCATGCCCCCATTTCCATGGGCACAGGCAGCATACATCTCTGTGGTTTTTAACCAGTCAAATGAGACACAGAGTACACAGTTGTTGCTTCCCTGAATCAACTTCTCGAAGCAGGGTGTTCTGCATCTAGTGAACGGCCTCACCAAGGAAAGCCCTAGCTAGGCCTCTGGGCCCGTGCCTTTTCAAAAGCCTGCCGTGCTACAGGAAAAACTGTGCTTTAGTTGCAATAGAAACGAGGTCGTCTTTCTTCAAGAGGCAGGGTGACTTCAGGTAGGAAGTCCTGAATGGAAGGAGAAGCTTACTGTTTCTCTCTGTACAGCTCAAACTAGGGAATGAGAGCGACTTCCACGGCCTGTTGGAACTGGCTTAACGGTGCTCGTGAACCTGTGCGATTGCTGGCTAAATCAAGATATTCCAATAAGAGTGCACTGTGTTGCCCTACACTCGGCATACACACTGTGAGTCGGAAAGCTCCTGGCCTGGATATTGCTTAGAAGGACAAGGGGAGCCTGAGGGTACTCAGTGTTCTTGCAGGCAACAGGGTTTCCAGGCGAGGCACCTAGGTGTCCTGAAAAGCGTACTGGCTTTAAAATGATGAAGATAAGCGACTACGGCCTCATGGAAACTGCTACACGCCTCTGCTTCTGCATAGTATTTCATGGCCTTACCTCGAGGCAAGTTCTCAGGTTTCTTGCCCTGTGAGCGACACAGCATGTTAAGATGCTGTATTTCTCCTTGAATAGAGTGACTTCTGGTACGAGGTCCTCGATAACTTCTAAGCAGAGTGTTTTCTCAGGGCTGCTCAGACGAGGGCAATGTCGAAGACTTCCAGGGCATGTTGGACTGCCTAGAAATGTGGTTCTGATGCTGTTCGAGTGCTCTGGAAATGTAGCTCTCCTGAAGTAACGTACAGTGTGTTGCCCGACACTCTGCAGACACAGAGAGCCTCCGTGGGACGTATGGGACGCAATGCTGCTCAGCAGGCCCACAGGGGTATAGAGGGAGTCAGGGATCTTGGAACCAAAATGATGCTCACCCGAAGGGCGTAGGAGTTCTGAAAGGGGTAATTCTTTAAATAAAACAGACCTCCATTAAGAGCTCATGGAAAGAGCTGCATGCCTCCCTTTCTGCAGAGCTACTCAGGGCCTTAGCTGAGGCAAGGACTCACGTTGAGATTCCCTTTAGCTCTAGAGCATGGCAAGTAGAGCCGCACCCCGCCAATGAAGCTCCGTGTGTACCGAGAGAAAAGTCATTTTCTTCCCAGACACATGCCTACAGTGGCCAGAGGACTGTCAACAGCAGAGAATTTCAGGGAGCTTCACGGAAGCAAGAATGGAGGTTTTCAAACGGAAAGCAAGGCTAGTCCAATCATGCCCCCATTTCCATGGGCACAGGCAGCATACATCTCTGTGGTTTTTAACAAGTCAAATGAGACACAGAGTACACAGTTGTTGCTTCCCTGAATCAACTTCTCGAGGCAGGGTGTTCTGCATCTAGTGAACGGCCTCACCAAGGAAAGCCCTAGCTAGGCCTCTGGGCCCGTGCCTTTTCAAAAGCCTGCCGTGCTACAGGAAAAACTGTGCTTTAGTTGCAATAGAAACGAGGTCGTCTTTCTTCAAGTGGCAGGGTGACTTCAGGTAGGAAGTCCTGAATGGAAGGAGAAGCTTACTGTTTCTCTCTGTACAGCTCAAACTAGGGAATGAGAGCAACTTCCACGGCCTGTTGGAACTGGCTTAACGGTGCTCGTGAACCTGTGCGATTGCTGGCTAAATCAAGATATTCCAATAAGAGTGCACTGTGTTGCCCTACACTCGGCATACACACTGTGAGTCGGAAAGCTCCTGGCCTGGATATTGCTTAGAAGGACAAGGGGAGCCTGAGGGTACTCAGTGTTCTTGCAGGCAACAGGGTTTCCAGGCGAGGCACCTAGGTGTCCTGAAAAGCGTACTGGCTTTAAAATGATGAAGATAAGCGACTACGGCCTCATGGAAACTGCTACACGCCTCTGCTTCTGCATAGTATTTCATGGCCTTA
The DNA here is from genome assembly GCF_965194825.1 of Balaenoptera physalus. Lineage (NCBI taxonomy): Eukaryota > Metazoa > Chordata > Mammalia > Artiodactyla > Balaenopteridae > Balaenoptera > Balaenoptera physalus. Next base: position 80,353 of record NW_028126010.1, read on the forward strand.
CCTCGAGGCAAGTTCTCAGGTTTCTTGCCCTGTGAGCGACACAGCATGTTAAGATGCTGTATTTCTCCTTGAATAGAGTGACTTCTGGTACGAGGTCCTCGATAACTTCTAAGCAGAGTGTTTTCTCAGGGCTGCTCAGACGAGGGCAATGTCGAAGACTTCCAGGGCATGTTGGACTGCCTAGAAATGTGGTTCTGATGCTGTTCGAGTGCTCTGGAAATGTAGCTCTCCTGAAGTAACGTACAGTGTGTTGCCCGACACCCTGCAGACACAGAGAGCCTCCGTGGGACGTATGGGACGCAATGCTGCTCAGCCGGCCCACAGGGGTATAGAGGGAGTCAGGGATCTTGGAACCAAAATGATGCTCACCCGAAGGGCGTAGGAGTTCTGAAAGGGGTAATTCTTTAAATAAAACAGACCTCCATTAAGAGCTCATGGAAAGAGCTGCATGCCTCCCTTTCTGCAGGGCTACTCAGGGCCTTACCTGAGGCAAGGACTCACGTTGAGATTCCCTTTAGCTCTAGAGCATGGCAAGGAGAGCCGCACCCCGCCAATGAAGCTCCGTGTGTACCGAGAGAAAAGTCATTTTCTTCCCAGACACATGCCTACAGTGGCCAGAGGACTGTCAACAGCAGAGAATTTCAGGGAGCTTCACGGAAGCAAGAATGGAGGTTTTCAAACGGAAAGCAAGGCTAGTCCCATCATGCCCCCATTTCCATGGGCACAGGCAGCATACATCTCTGTGGTTTTTAACCAGTCAAATGAGACACAGAGTACACAGTGGTTGCTTCCCTGAATCAACTTCTCGAGGCAGGGTGTTCTGCATCTAGTGAACGGCCTCACCAAGGAAATCCCTGATTAGGACTCTGGGCCCGTGCCTCTTCAAAAGCCTGCCGTGCTACAGGAAAAACTGTGCTTTAGTTGCAATAGAAAGAAGGTCGTCTTTCTTCAAGAGGCAGGGTGACTTCAGGTAGGAGGTCCTGAATGGAAGGAGAAGCTTACTGTTTCTGTCTGTACAGCTCAAACTAGGGAATGAGAACGACTTCCACGACATGTTGGAACTTGTTGAACGTTGCTCCTGAACCTGTGCGAGTGCTGTGAATCAAGATATCACAAGAAAGAGTGCAGTGTGTTGCCCATGACTCAGCAGACACAGAGGACCTCCGAGGACCAATGTGCCTCGTTGTTGCTCAGCAGGCCTACAGGGGTGTGGAGATACTCAGAGACCTTGGAACAAAAATGATGCTCAACCGAGGGGCCTAGGAGTCCTGAAAAGGGTACTTCATTTAAAGTAAACCAGAAGAGTGACTAAGAGCTAATGGAAAGAGCTGCATGCCTCCCGTTCTGCAGGGCTACTCAGGGCCTTACCTCGAGCCAAGGACTCACGTTTAGATTCCCTTTAGCTCTAGAGCATGGCAAGGTGCGCCCCACCGCGGCCAATGAAGTTCCGTGTGTAGCCAGAGAAAACTCATTTACTTCCCAGACACATGCCTACAGTGGCCAGAGGCCTGTCAACAGCAGAGAATTTCAGGGAGCTTCACGAAAGCAAGAGGGGAGCTTTCCAAACGGAAAGCAAGGTTAGTCCCATCATGCCCCCATTTCCATGGGCACAGGCAGCATACATCTCTGTGGTTTTTAACCAGTCAAATGAGACACAGAGTACACAGTTGTTGCTTCCCTGAATCAACTTCTCGAAGCAGGGTGTTCTGCATCTAGTGAACGGCCTCACCAAGGAAAGCCCTAGCTAGGCCTCTGGGCCCGTGCCTTTTCAAAAGCCTGCCGTGCTACAGGAAAAACTGTGCTTTAGTTGCAATAGAAACGAGGTCGTCTTTCTTCAAGAGGCAGGGTGACTTCAGGTAGGAAGTCCTGAATGGAAGGAGAAGCTTACTGTTTCTCTCTGTACAGCTCAAACTAGGGAATGAGAGCGACTTCCACGGCCTGTTGGAACTGGCTTAACGGTGCTCGTGAACCTGTGCGATTGCTGGCTAAATCAAGATATTCCAATAAGAGTGCACTGTGTTGCCCTACACTCGGCATACACACTGTGAGTCGGAAAGCTCCTGGCCTGGATATTGCTTAGAAGGACAAGGGGAGCCTGAGGGTACTCAGTGTTCTTGCAGGCAACAGGGTTTCCAGGCGAGGCACCTAGGTGTCCTGAAAAGCGTACTGGCTTTAAAATGATGAAGATAAGCGACTACGGCCTCATGGAAACTGCTACACGCCTCTGCTTCTGCATAGTATTTCATGGCCTTACCTCGAGGCAAGTTCTCAGGTTTCTTGCCCTGTGAGCGACACAGCATGTTAAGATGCTGTATTTCTCCTTGAATAGAGTGACTTCTGGTACGAGGTCCTCGATAACTTCTAAGCAGAGTGTTTTCTCAGGGCTGCTCAGACGAGGGCAATGTCGAAGACTTCCAGGGCATGTTGGACTGCCTAGAAATGTGGTTCTGATGCTGTTCGAGTGCTCTGGAAATGTAGCTCTCCTGAAGTAACGTACAGTGTGTTGCCCGACACTCTGCAGACACAGAGAGCCTCCGTGGGACGTATGGGACGCAATGCTGCTCAGCAGGCCCACAGGGGTATAGAGGGAGTCAGGGATCTTGGAACCAAAATGATGCTCACCCGAAGGGCGTAGGAGTTCTGAAAGGGGTAATTCTTTAAATAAAACAGACCTCCATTAAGAGCTCATGGAAAGAGCTGCATGCCTCCCTTTCTGCAGAGCTACTCAGGGCCTTACCTGAGGCAAGGACTCACGCTGAGATTCCCTTTAGCTCTAGAGCATGGCAAGTAGAGCCGCACCCCGCCAATGAAGCTCCGTGTGTACCGAGAGAAAAGTCATTTTCTTCCCAGACACATGCCTACAGTGGCCAGAGGACTGTCAACAGCAGAGAATTTCAGGGAGCTTCACGGAAGCAAGAATGGAGGTTTTCAAACGGAAAGCAAGGCTAGTCCCATCATGCCCCCATTTCCATGGGCACAGGCAGCATACATCTCTGTGGTTTTTAACAAGTCAAATGAGACACAGAGTACACAGTTGTTGCTTCCCTGAATCAACTTCTCGAGGCAGGGTGTTCTGCATCTAGTGAACGGCCTCACCAAGGAAAGCCCTAGCTAGGCCTCTGGGCCCGTGCCTTTTCAAAAGCCTGCCGTGCTACAGGAAAAACTGTGCTTTAGTTGCAATAGAAACGAGGTCGTCTTTCTTCAAGTGGCAGGGTGACTTCAGGTAGGAAGTCCTGAATGGAAGGAGAAGCTTACTGTTTCTCTCTGTACAGCTCAAACTAGGGAATGAGAGCAACTTCCACGGCCTGTTGGAACTGGCTTAACGGTGCTCGTGAACCTGTGCGATTGCTGGCTAAATCAAGATATTCCAATAAGAGTGCACTGTGTTGCCCTACACTCGGCATACACACTGTGAGTCGGAAAGCTCCTGGCCTGGATATTGCTTAGAAGGACAAGGGGAGCCTGAGGGTACTCAGTGTTCTTGCAGGCAACAGGGTTTCCAGGCGAGGCACCTAGGTGTCCTGAAAAGCGTACTGGCTTTAAAATGATGAAGATAAGCGACTACGGCCTCATGGAAACTGCTACACGCCTCTGCTTCTGCATAGTATTTCATGGCCTTACCTCGAGGCAAGTTCTCAGGTTTCTTGCCCTGTGAGCGACACAGCATGTTAAGATGCTGTATTTCTCCTTGAATAGAGTGACTTCTGGTACGAGGTCCTCGATAACTTCTAAGCAGAGTGTTTTCTCAGGGCTGCTCAGACGAGGGCAATGTCGAAGACTTCCAGGGCATGTTGGACTGCCTAGAAATGTGGTTCTGATGCTGTTCGAGTGCTCTGGAAATGTAGCTCTCCTGAAGTAACGTACAGTGTGTTGCCCGACACCCTGCAGACACAGAGAGCCTCCGTGGGACGTATGGGACGCAATGCTGCTCAGCAGGCCCACAGGGGTATAGAGGGAGTCAGGGATCTTGGAACCAAAATGATGCTCACCCGAAGGGCGTAGGAATTCTGAAAGGGGTAATTCTTTAAATAAAACAGACCTCCATTAGGAGCTCATGGGAAGAGCTGCATGCCTCCCTTTCTGCAGGGCTACTCAGGGCCTTACCTGAGGCAAGGACTCACGTTGAGATTCCCTTTAGCTCTAGAGCATGGCAAGGAGAGCCGCACCCCGCCAATGAAGCTCCGTGTGTACCGAGAGAAAAGTCATTTTCTTCCCAGACACATGCCTACAGTGGCCAGAGGACTGTCAACAGCAGAGAATTTCAGGGAGCTTCACGGAAGCAAGAATGGAGGTTTTCAAACGGAAAGCAAGGCTAGTCCCATCATGCCCCCATTTCCATGGGCACAGGCAGCATACATCTCTGTGGTTTTTAACAAGTCAAATGAGACACAGAGTACACAGTTGTTGCTTCCCTGAATCAACTTCTCGAGGCAGGGTGTTCTGCATCTAGTGAACGGCCTCACCAAGGAAATCCCTGATTAGGACTCTGGGCCCGTGCCTCTTCAAAAGCCTGCCGTGCTACAGGAAAAACTGTGCTTTAGTTGCAATAGAAAGAAGGTCGTCTTTCTTCAAGAGGCAGGGTGACTTCAGGTAGGAGGTCCTGAATGGAAGGAGAAGCTTACTGTTTCTGTCTGTACAGCTCAAACTAGGGAATGAGAACGACTTCCACGACATGTTGGAACTTGTTGAACGTTGCTCTTGAACCTGTGCGAGTGCTGTGAATCAAGATATCACAAGAGAGAGTGCAGTGTGTTGCCCATGACTCAGCAGACACAGAGGACCTCCGAGGACCAATGTGCCTCGTTGTTGCTCAGCAGGCCTACAGGGGTGTGGAGATACTCAGAGACCTTGGAACAAAAATGATGCTCAACCGAGGGGCCTAGGAGTCCTGAAAAGGGTACTTCATTTAAAGTAAACCAGAAGAGTGACTAAGAGCTAATGGAAAGAGCTGCATGCCTCCCGTTCTGCAGGGCTACTCAGGGCCTTACCTCGAGCCAAGGGCTCACGTTTAGATTCCCTTTAGCTCTAGAGCATGGCAAGGTGCGCCCCACCGCGGCCAATGAAGTTCCGTGTGTAGCCAGAGAAAACTCATTTACTTCCCAGACACATGCCTACAGTGGCCAGAGGCCTGTCAACAGCAGAGAATTTCAGGGAGCTTCACGAAAGCAAGAGGGGAGCTTTCCAAACGGAAAGCAAGGTTAGTCCCATCATGCCCCCATTTCCATGGGCACAGGCAGCATACATCTCTGTGGTTTTCAACCAGTCAAATGAGACACAGAGTACACAGTTGTTGCTTCCCTGAATCAACTTCTCGAGGCAGGGTGTTCTGCATCTAGTGAACGGCCTCACCAAGGAAAGCCCTAGCTAGGCCTCTGGGCCCGTGCCTTTTCAAAAGCCTGCCGTGCTACAGGAAAAACTGTGCTTTAGTTGCAATAGAAACGAGGTCGTCTTTCTTCAAGAGGCAGGGTGACTTCAGGTAGAAAGTCCTGAATGGAAGGAGAGGCTTACTGTTTCTCTCTGTACAGCTCAAACTAGGGAATGAGAGCGACTTCCACGGCCTGTTGGAACTGGCTTAACGGTGCTCGTGAACCTGTGCGATTGCTGGCTAAATCAAGATATTCCAATAAGAGTGCACTGTGTTGCCCTACACTCGGCATACACACTGTGAGTCGGAAAGCTCCTGGCCTGGATATTGCTTAGAAGGACAAGGGGAGCCTGAGTGTACTCAGTGTTCTTGCAGGCAACAGGGTTTCCAGGCGAGGCACCTAGGTGTCCTGAAAAGCGTACTGGCTTTAAAATGATGAAGATAAGCGACTACGGCCTCATGGAAACTGCTACACGCCTCTGCTTCTGCATAGTATTTCATGGCCTTACCTCGAGGCAAGTTCTCAGGTTTCTTGCCCTGTGAGTGACACAGCATGTTAAGATGCTGTATTTCTCCTTGAATAGAGTGACTTCTGGTACGAGGTCCTCGATAACTTCTAAGCAGAGTGTTTTCTCAGGGCTGCTCAGACGAGGGCAATGTCGAAGACTTCCAGGGCATGTTGGACTGCCTAGAAATGTGGTTCTGATGCTGTTCGAGTGCTCTGGAAATGTAGCTCTCCTGAAGTAACGTACAGTGTGTTGCCCGACACCCTGCAGACACAGAGAGCCTCCGTGGGACGTATGGGACGCAATGCTGCTCAGCAGGCCCACAGGGGTATAGAGGGAGTCAGGGATCTTGGAACCAAAATGATGCTCACCCGAAGGGCGTAGGAGTTCTGAAAGGGGTAATTCTTTAAATAAAACAGACCTCCATTAAGAGCTCATGGAAAGAGCTGCATGCCTCCCTTTCTGCAGGGCTACTCAGGGCCTTACCTGAGGCAAGGACTCACGTTGAGATTCCCTTTAGCTCTAGAGCATGGCAAGGAGAGCCGCACCCCGCCAATGAAGCTCCGTGTGTACCGAGAGAAAAGTCATTTTCTTCCCAGACACATGCCTACAGTGGCCAGAGGACTGTCAACAGCAGAGAATTTCAGGGAGCTTCACGGAAGCAAGAATGGAGGTTTTTAAACGGAAAGCAAGGCTAGTCCCATCATGCCCCCATTTCCATGGGCACAGGCAGCATACATCTCTGTGGTTTTTAACCAGTCAAATGAGACACAGAGTACACAGTGGTTGCTTCCCTGAATCAACTTCTCGAGGCAGGGTGTTCTGCATCTAGTGAACGGCCTCACCAAGGAAATCCCTGATTAGGACTCTGGGCCCGTGCCTCTTCAAAAGCCTGCCGTGCTACAGGAAAAACTGTGCTTTAGTTGCAATAGAAAGAAGGTCGTCTTTCTTCAAGAGGCAGGGTGACTTCAGGTAGGAGGTCCTGAATGGAAGGAGAAGCTTACTGTTTCTGTCTGTACAGCTCAAACTAGGGAATGAGAACGACTTCCACGACATGTTGGAACTTGTTGAACGTTGCTCCTGAACCTGTGCGAGTGCTGTGAATCAAGATATCACAAGAAAGAGTGCAGTGTGTTGCCCATGACTCAGCAGACACAGAGGACCTCCGAGGACCAATGTGCCTCGTTGTTGCTCAGCAGGCCTACAGGGGTGTGGAGATACTCAGAGACCTTGGAACAAAAATGATGCTCAACCGAGGGGCCTAGGAGTCCTGAAAAGGGTACTTCATTTAAAGTAAACCAGAAGAGTGACTAAGAGCTAATGGAAAGAGCTGCATGCCTCCCGTTCTGCAGGGCTACTCAGGGCCTTACCTCGAGCCAAGGGCTCACGTTTAGATTCCCTTTAGCTCTAGAGCATGGCAAGGTGCGCCCCACCGCGGCCAATGAAGTTCCGTGTGTAGCCAGAGAAAACTCATTTACTTCCCAGACACATGCCTACAGTGGCCAGAGGCCTGTCAACAGCAGAGAATTTCAGGGAGCTTCACGAAAGCAAGAGGGGAGCTTTCCAAACGGAAAGCAAGGTTAGTCCCATCATGCCCCCATTTCCATGGGCACAGGCAGCATACATCTCTGTGGTTTTTAACCAGTCAAATGAGACACAGAGTACACAGTTGTTGCTTCCCTGAATCAACTTCTCGAAGCAGGGTGTTCTGCATCTAGTGAACGGCCTCACCAAGGAAAGCCCTAGCTAGGCCTCTGGGCCCGTGCCTTTTCAAAAGCCTGCCGTGCTACAGGAAAAACTGTGCTTTAGTTGCAATAGAAACGAGGTCGTCTTTCTTCAAGAGGCAGGGTGACTTCAGGTAGGAGGTCCTGAATGGAAGGAGAAGCTTACTGTTTCTGTCTGTACAGCTCAAACTAGGGAATGAGAACGACTTCCACGACATATTGGAACTTGTTGAACGTTGCTCTTGAACCTGTGCGAGTGCTGTGAATCAAGATATCACAAGAAAGAGTGCAGTGTGTTGCCCATGACTCAGCAGACACAGAGGACCTCCGAGGACCAATGTGCCTCGTTGTTGCTCAGCAGGCCTACAGGGGTGTGGAGATACTCAGAGACCTTGGAACAAAAATGATGCTCAACCGAGGGGCCTAGGAGTCCTGAAAAGGGTACTTCATTTAAAGTAAACCAGAAGAGTGACTAAGAGCTAATGGAAAGAGTTGCATGCCTCCCGTTCGGCAGGGCTACTCAGGGCCTTACCTCGAGCCAAGGGCTCACGTTTAGATTCCCTTTAGCTCTAGAGCATGGCAAGGTGCGCCCTACCGCGGCCAATGAAGTTCCGTGTGTAGCCAGAGAAAACTCATTTACTTCCCAGACACATGCCTACAGTGGCCAGAGGCCTGTCAACAGCACAGAATTTCAGGGAGCTTCACAAAAGCAAGAGGGGAGCTTTCCAAACCGAAAGCAAGGTTAGTCCCATCATGCCCCCATTTGCATGGGCACAGGCAGCATACATCTCTGTGGTTTTTAACCTGTCAAATGAGACACAGAGTACACAGTTGTTGCTTCCCTGAATCAACTTCTCGAAGCAGGGTGTTCTGCATCTAGTGAACGGCCTCACCAAGGAAAGCCCTAGCTAGGCCTCTGGGCCCGTGCCTTTTCAAAAGCCTGCCGTGCTACAGGAAAAACTGTGCTTTAGTTGCAATAGAAAGAAGGTCGTCTTTCTTCAAGAGGCAGGGTGACTTCAGGTAGGAGGTCCTGAATGGAAGGAGAAGCTTACTGTTTCTGTCTGTACAGCTCAAACTAGGGAATGAGAACGACTTCCACGACATGTTGGAACTTGTTGAACGTTGCTCTTGAACCTGTGCGAGTGCTGTGAATCAAGATATCACAAGAAAGAGTGCAGTGTGTTGCCCATGACTCAGCAGACACAGAGGACCTCCGAGGACCAATGTGCCTCGTTGTTGCTCAGCAGGCCTACAGGGGTGTGGAGATACTCAGAGACCTTGGAACAAAAATGATGCTCAACCGAGGGGCCTAGGAGTCCTGAAAAGGGTATTTCATTTAAAGTAAACCAGAAGAGTGACTAAGAGCTAATGGAAAGAGCTGCATGCCTCCCGTTCTGCAGGGCTACTCAGGGCCTTACCTCGAGCCAAGGGCTCACGTTTAGATTCCCTTTAGCTCTAGAGCATGGCAAGGTGCGCCCCACCGCGGCCAATGAAGTTCCGTTTGTAGCCAGAGAAAACTCATTTACTTCCCAGACACATGCCTACAGTGGCCAGAGGCCTGTCAACAGCACAGAATTTCAGGGAGCTTCACAAAAGCAAGAGGGGAGCTTTCCAAACCGAAAGCAAGGTTAGTCCCATCATGCCCCCATTTCCATGGGCACAGGCAGCATACATCTCTGTGGTTTTTAACCAGTCAAATGAGACACAGAGTACACAGTGGTTGCTTCCCTGAATCAACTTCTCGAGGCAGGGTGTTCTGCATCTAGTGAACGGCCTCACCAAGGAAATCCCTGATTAGGACTCTGGGCCCGTGCGTCTTCAAAAGCCTGCCGTGCTACAGGAAAAACTGTGCTTTAGTTGAAATAGAAAGAAGGTCGTCTTTCTTCAAGAGGCAGGGTGACTTCAGGTAGGAGGTCCTGAATGGAAGGAGAAGCTTACTGTTTCTGTCTGTACAGCTCAAACTAGGGAATGAGAACGACTTCCACGACATGTTGGAACTTGTTGAACGTTGCTCCTGAACCTGTGCGAGTGCTGTGAATCAAGATATCACAAGAAAGAGTGCAGTGTGTTGCCCATGACTCAGCAGACACAGAGGACCTCTGAGGACCAATGTGCCTCGTAGTTGCTCAGCAGGCCTACAGGGGTGTGGAGATACTCAGAGACCTTGGAACAAAAATGATGCTCAACCGAGGGGCCTAGGAGTCCTGAAAAGGGTACTTCATTTAAAGTAAACCAGAAGAGTGACTAAGAGCTAATGGAAAGAGCTGCATGCCTCCCGTTCTGCAGGGCTACTCAGGGCCTTACCTCGAGCCAAGGGCTCACGTTTAGATTCCCTTTAGCTCTAGAGCATGGCAAGGTGCGCCCCACCGCGGCCAATGAAGTTCCGTGTGTAGCCAGAGAAAACTCATTTACTTCCCAGACACATGCCTACAGTGGCCAGAGGCCTGTCAACAGCAGAGAATTTCAGGGAGCTTCACGAAAGCAAGAGGGGAGCTTTCCAAACGGAAAGCAAGGTTAGTCCCATCATGCCCCCATTTCCATGGGCACAGGCAGCATACATCTCTGTGGTTTTTAACCAGTCAAATGAGACACAGAGTACACAGTTGTTGCTTCCCTGAATCAACTTCTCGAGGCAGGGTGTTCTGCATCTAGTGAACGGCCTCACCAAGGAAAGCCCTAGCTAGGCCTCTGGGCCCGTGCCTTTTCAAAAGCCTGCCGTGCTACAGGAAAAACTGTGCTTTAGTTGCAATAGAAACGAGGTCGTCTTTCTTCAAGAGGCAGGGTGACTTCAGGTAGGAAGTCCTGAATGGAAGGAGAAGCTTACTGTTTCTCTCTGTACAGCTCAAACTAGGGAATGAGAGCGACTTCCACGGCCTGTTGGAACTGGCTTAACGGTGCTCGTGAACCTGTGCGATTGCTGGCTAAATCAAGATATTCCAATAAGAGTGCACTGTGTTGCCCTACACTCGGCATACACACAGTGAGTCGGAAAGCTCCTGGCCTGGATATTGCTTAGAAGGACAAGGGGAGCCTGAGGGTACTCAGTGTTCTTGCAGGCAACAGGGTTTCCAGGCGAGGCACCTAGGTGTCCTGAAAAGCGTACTGGCTTTAAAATGATGAAGATAAGCGACTACGGCCTCATGGAAACTGGTACACGCCTCTGCTTCTGCATAGTATTTCATGGCCTTACCTCGAGGCAAGTTCTCAGGTTTCTTGCCCTGTGAGCGACACAGCATGTTAAGATGCTGTATTTCTCCTTGAATAGAGTGACTTCTGGTACGAGGTCCTCGATAACTTCTAAGCAGAGTGTTTTCTCAGGGCTGCTCAGACGAGGGCAATGTCGAAGACTTCCAGGGCATGTTGGACTGCCTAGAAATGTGGTTCTGATGCTGTTCGAGTGCTCTGGAAATGTAGCTCTCCTGAAGTAACGTACAGTGTGTTGCCCGACACTCTGCAGACACAGAGAGCCTCCGTGGGACGTATGGGACGCAATGCTGCTCAGCAGGCCCACAGGGGTATAGAGGGAGTCAGGGATCTTGGAACCAAAATGATGCTCACCCGAAGGGCGTAGGAGTTCTGAAACGGGTAATTCTTTAAATAAAACAGACCTCCATTAAGAGCTCATGGAAAGAGCTGCATGCCTCCCTTTCTGCAGGGCTACTCAGGGCCTTACCTGAGGCAAGGACTCACGTTGAGATTTCCTTTAGCTCTAGAGCATGGCAAGGAGAGACACACCCCGCCAATGTAGCTCCGTGTGTACCGAGAGAAAAGTCATTTTCTTCCCAGACACATGCCTACAGTGGCCAGAGGACTGTCAACAGCAGAGAATTTCAGGGAGCTTCACGGAAGCAAGAATGGAGGTTTTCAAACGGAAAGCAAGGCTAGTCCCATCATGCCCCCATTTCCAAGGGCACAGGCAGCATACATCTCTGTGGTTTTTAACAAGTCAAATGAGACACAGAGTACACAGTGGTTGCTTCCCTGAATCAACTTCTCGAGGCAGGGTGTTCTGCATCTAGTGAACGGCCTCACCAAGGAAATCCCTGATTAGGACTCTGGGCCCGTGCCTCTTCAAAAGCCTGCCGTGCTACAGGAAAAACTGTGCTTTAGTTGAAATAGAAAGAAGGTCGTCTTTCTTCAAGAGGCAGGGTGACTTCAGGTAGGAGGTCCTGAATGGAAGGAGAAGCTTACTGTTTCTGTCTGTACAGCTCAAACTAGGGAATGAGAACGACTTCCACGACATGTTGGAACTTGTTGAACGTTGCTCCTGAACCTGTGCGAGTGCTGTGAATCAAGATATCACAAGAAAGAGTGCAGTGTGTTGCCCATGACTCAGCAGACACAGAGGACCTCCGAGGACCAATGTGCCTCGTTGTTGCTCAGCAGGCCTACAGGGGTGTGGAGATACTCAGAGACCTTGGAACAAAAATGATGCTCAACCGAGGGGCCTAGGAGTCCTGAAAAGGGTACTTCATTTAAAGTAAACCAGAAGAGTGACTAAGAGCTAATGGAAAGAGCTGCATGCCTCCCGTTCTGCAGGGCTACTCAGGGCCTTACCTCGAGCCAAGGGCTCACGTTTAGATTCCCTTTAGCTCTAGAGCATGGCAAGGTGCGCCCCACCGCGGCCAATGAAGTTCCGTGTGTAGCCAGAGAAAACTCATTTACTTCCCAGACACATGCCTACAGTGGCCAGAGGCCTGTCAACAGCAGAGAATTTCAGGGAGCTTCACGAAAGCAAGAGGGGAGCTTTCCAAACGGAAAGCAAGGTTAGTCCCATCATGCCCCCATTTCCATGGGCACAGGCAGCATACATCTCTGTGGTTTTTAACCAGTCAAATGAGACACAGAGTACACAGTTGTTGCTTCCCTGAATCAACTTCTCGAGGCAGGGTGTTCTGCATCTAGTGAACGGCCTCACCAAGGAAAGCCCTAGCTAGGCCTCTGGGCCCGTGCCTTTTCAAAAGCCTGCCGTGCTACAGGAAAAACTGTGCTTTAGTTGCAATAGAAACGAGGTCGTCTTTCTTCAAGAGGCAGGGTGACTTCAGGTAGGAAGTCCTGAATGGAAGGAGAAGCTTACTGTTTCTCTCTGTACAGCTCAAACTAGGGAATGAGAGCGACTTCCACGGCCTGTTGGAACTGGCTTAACGGTGCTCGTGAACCTGTGCGATTGCTGGCTAAATCAAGATATTCCAATAAGAGTGCACTGTGTTGCCCTACACTCGGCATACACACAGTGAGTCGGAAAGCTCCTGGCCTGGATATTGCTTAGAAGGACAAGGGGAGCCTGAGGGTACTCAGTGTTCTTGCAGGCAACAGGGTTTCCAGGCGAGGCACCTAGGTGTCCTGAAAAGCGTACTGGCTTTAAAATGATGAAGATAAGCGACTACGGCCTCATGGAAACTGCTACACGCCTCTGCTTCTGCATAGTATTTCATGGCCTTACCTCGAGGCAAGTTCTCAGGTTTCTTGCCCTGTGAGCGACACAGCATGTTAAGATGCTGTATTTCTCCTTGAATAGAGTGACTTCTGGTACGAGGTCCTCGATAACTTCTAAGCAGAGTGTTTTCTCAGGGCTGCTCAGACGAGGGCAATGTCGAAGACTTCCAGGGCATGTTGGACTGCCTAGAAATGTGGTTCTGATGCTGTTCGAGTGCTCTGGAAATGTAGCTCTCCTGAAGTAACGTACAGTGTGTTGCCCGACACTCTGCAGACACAGAGAGCCTCCGTGGGACGAATGGGACGCAATGCTGCTCAGCAGGCCCACAGGGGTATAGAGGGAGTCAGGGATCTTGGAACCAAAATGATGCTCACCCGAAGGGCGTAGGAGTTCTGAAAGGGGTAATTCTTTAAATAAAACAGACCTCCATTAAGAGCTCATGGAAAGAGCTGCATGCCTCCCTTTCTGCAGGGCTACTCAGGGCCTTACCTGAGGCAAGGACTCACGTTGATATTCCCTTTAGCTCTAGAGCATGGCAAGGAGAGCCGCACCCCGCCAATGAAGCTCCGTGTGTACCGAGAGAAAAGTCATTTTCTTCCCAGACACATGCCTACAGTGGCCAGAGGACTGTCAACAGCAGAGAATTTCAGGGAGCTTCACGGAAGCAAGAATGGAGGTTTTCAAACGGAAAGCAAGGCTAGTCCCATCATGCCCCCATTTCCATGGGCACAGGCAGCATACATCTCTGTGGTTTTTAACCAGTCAAATGAGACACAGAGTACACAGTGGTTGCTTCCCTGAATCAACTTCTCGAGGCAGGGTGATCTGCATCTAGTGAACGGCCTCACCAAGGAAATCCCTGATTAGGACTCTGGGCCCGTGCCTCTTCAAAAGCCTGCCGTGCTACAGGAAAAACTGTGCTTTAGTTGCAATAGAAAGAAGGTCGTCTTTCTTCAAGAGGCAGGGTGACTTCAGGTAGGAGGTCCTGAATGGAAGGAGAAGCTTACTGTTTCTGTCTGTACAGCTCAAACTAGGGAATGAGAACGACTTCCACGACATGTTGGAACTTGTTGAACGTTGCTCTTGAACCTGTGCGAGTGCTGTGAATCAAGATATCACAAGAAAGAGTGCAGTGTGTTGCCCATGACTCAGCAGACACAGAGGACCTCCGAGGACCAATGTGCCTCGTTGTTGCTCAGCAGGCCTACAGGGGTGTGGAGATACTCAGAGACCTTGGAACAAAAATGATGCTCAACCGAGGGGCCTAGGAGTCCTGAAAAGGGTACTTCATTTAAAGTAAACCAGAAGAGTGACTAAGAGCTAATGGAAAGAGCTGCATGCCTCCCGTTCTGCAGGGCTACTCAGGGCCTTACCTCGAGCCAAGGGCTCACGTTTAGATTCCCTTTAGCTCTAGAGCATGGCAAGGTGCGCCCCACCGCGGCCAATGAAGTTCCGTGTGTAGCCAGAGAAAACTCATTTACTTCCCAGACACATGCCTACAGTGGCCAGAGGCCTGTCAACAGCAGAGAATTTCAGGGAGCTTCACGAAAGCAAGAGGGGAGCTTTCCAAACGGAAAGCAAGGTTAGTCCCATCATGCCCCCATTTCCATGGGCACAGGCAGCATACATCTCTGTAGTTTTTAACCAGTCAAATGAGACACAGAGTACACAGTTGTTGCTTCCCTGAATCAACTTCTCTAGGCAGGGTGTTCTGCATCTAGTGAACGGCCTCACCAAGGAAAGCCCTAGCTAGGCCTCTGGGCCCGTGCCTTTTCAAAAGCCTGCCGTGCTACAGGAAAAACTGTGCTTTAGTTGCAATAGAAACGAGGTCGTCTTTCTTCAAGAGGCAGGGTGACTTCAGGTAGGAAGTCCTGAATGGAAGGAGAAGCTTACTGTTTCTCTCTGTACAGCTCAAACTAGGGAATGAGAGCGACTTCCACGGCCTGTTGGAACTGGCTTAACGGTGCTCGTGAACCTGTGCGATTGCTGGCTAAATCAAGATATTCCAATAAGAGTGCACTGTGTTGCCCTACACTCGGCATACACACTGTGAGTCGGAAAGCTCCTGGCCTGGATATTGCTTAGAAGGACAAGGGGAGCCTGAGGGTACTCAGTGTTCTTGCAGGCAACAGGGTTTCCAGGCGAGGCACCTCGGTGTCCTGAAAAGCGTACTGGCTTTAAAATGATGAAGATAAGCGACTACGGCCTCATGGAAACTGCTACTCGCCTCTGCTTCTGCATAGTATTTCATGGCCTTACCTCGAGGCAAGTTCTCAGGTTTCTTGCACTGTGAGCGACACAGCATGTTAAGATGCTGTATTTCTCCTTGAATAGAGTGACTTCTGGTACGAGGTCCTCGATAACTTCTAAGCAGAGTGTTTTCTCAGGGCTGCTCAGACGAGGGCAATGTCGAAGACTTCCAGGGCATGTTGGACTGCCTAGAAATGTGGTTCTGATGCTGTTCGAGTGCTCTGGAAATGTAGCTCTCCTGAAGTAACGTACAGTGTGTTGCCCGACACTCTGCAGACACAGAGAGCCTCCGTGGGACGTATGGGACGCAATGCTGCTCAGCAGGCCCACAGGGGTATAGAGGGAGTCAGGGATCTTGGAACCAAAATGATGCTCACCCGAAGGGCGTAGGAGTTCTGAAACGGGTAATTCTTTAAATAAAACAGACCTCCATTAAGAGCTCATGGAAAGAGCTGCATGCCTCCCTTTCTGCAGGGCTACTCAGGGCCTTACCTGAGGCAAGGACTCACGTTGAGATTTCCTTTAGCTCTAGAGCATGGCAAGGAGAGACACACCCCGCCAATGTAGCTCCGTGTGTACCGAGAGAAAAGTCATTTTCTTCCCAGACACGTGCCTACAGTGGCCAGAGGACTGTCAACAGCAGAGAATTTCAGGGAGCTTCACGGAAGCAAGAATGGAGGTTTTCAAACGGAAAGCAAGGCTAGTCCCATCATGCCCCCATTTCCAAGGGCACAGGCAGCATACATCTCTGTGGTTTTTAACCAGTCAAATGAGACACAGAGTACACAGTGGTTGCTTCCCTGAATCAACTTCTCGAGGCAGGGTGTTCTGCATCTAGTGAACGGCCTCACCAAGGAAATCCCTGATTAGGACTCTGGGCCCGTGCCTCTTCAAAAGCCTGCCGTGCTACAGGAAAAACTGTGCTTTAGTTGCAATAGAAAGAAGGTCGTCTTTCTTCAAGAGGCAGGGTGACTTCAGGTAGGAGGTCCTGAATGGAAGGAGAAGCTTACAGTTTCTGTCTGTACAGCTCAAACTAGGGAATGAGAACGACTTCCACGACATGTTGGAACTTGTTGAACGTTGCTCCTGAACCTGTGCGAGTGCTGTGAATCAAGATATCACAAGAAAGAGTGCAGTGTGTTGCCCATGACTCAGCAGACACAGAGGACCTCCGAGGACCAATGTGCCTCGTTGTTGCTCCGCAGGCCTACAGGGGTGTGGAGATACTCAGAGACCTTGGAACAAAAATGATGCTCAACCGAGGGGCCTAGGAGTCCTGAAAAGGGTACTTCATTTAAAGTAAACCAGAAGAGTGACTAAGAGCTAATGGAAAGAGCTGCATGCCTCCCGTTCTGCAGGGCTACTCAGGGCCTTACCTCGAGCCAAGGGCTCACGTTTAGATTCCCTTTAGCTCTAGAGCATGGCAAGGTGCGCCCCACCGCGGCCAATGAAGTTCCGTGTGTAGCCAGAGAAAATTCATTTACTTCCCAGACACATGCCTACAGTGGCCAGAGGCCTGTCAACAGCAGAGAATTTCAGGGAGCTTCACGAAAGCAAGAGGGGAGCTTTCCAAACGGAAAGCAAGGTTAGTCCCATCATGCCCCCATTTCCATGGGCACAGGCAGCATACATCTCTGTGGTTTTTAACCAGTCAAATGAGACACAGAGTACACAGTTGTTGCTTCCCTGAATCAACTTCTCGAGGCAGGGTGTTCTGCATCTAGTGAACGGCCTCACCAAGGAAAGCCCTAGCTAGGCCTCTGGGCCCGTGCCTTTTCAAAAGCCTGCCGTGCTACAGGAAAAACTGTGCTTTAGTTGCAATAGAAACGAGGTCGTCTTTCTTCAAGAGGCAGGGTGACTTCAGGTAGGAAGTCCTGAATGGAAGGAGAAGCTTACTGTTTCTCTCTGTACAGCTCAAACTAGGGAATGAGAGCGACTTCCACGGCCTGTTGGAACTGGCTTAACGGTGCTCGTGAACCTGTGCGATTGCTGGCTAAATCAAGATATTCCAATAAGAGTGCACTGTGTTGCCCTACACTCGGCATACACACAGTGAGTCGGAAAGCTCCTGGCCTGGATATTGCTTAGAAGGACAAGGGGAGCCTGAGGGTACTCAGTGTTCTTGCAGGCAACAGGGTTTCCAGGCGAGGCACCTAGGTGTCCTGAAAAGCGTACTGGCTTTAAAATGATGAAGATAAGCGACTACGGCCTCATGGAAACTGCTACACGCCTCTGCTTCTGCATAGTATTTCATGGCCTTACCTCGAGGCAAGTTCTCAGGTTTCTTGCCCTGTGAGCGACACAGCATGTTAAGATGCTGTATTTCTCCTTGAATAGAGTGACTTCTGGTACGAGGTCCTCGATAACTTCTAAGCAGAGTGTTTTCTCAGGGCTGCTCAGACGAGGGCAATGTCGAAGACTTCCAGGGCATGTTGGACTGCCTAGAAATGTGGTTCTGATGCTGTTCGAGTGCTCTGGAAATGTAGCTCTCCTGAAGTAACGTACAGTGTGTTGCCCGACACTCTGCAGACACAGAGAGCCTCCGTGGGACGTATGGGACGCAATGCTGCTCAGCAGGCCCACAGGGGTATAGAGGGAGTCAGGGATCTTGGAACCAAAATGATGCTCACCCGAAGGGCGTAGGAGTTCTGAAACGGGTAATTCTTTAAATAAAACAGACCTCCATTAAGAGCTCATGGAAAGAGCTGCATGCCTCCCTTTCTGCAGGGCTACTCAGGGCCTTACCTGAGGCAAGGACTCACGTTGAGATTCCCTTTAGCTCTAGAGCATGGCAAGGAGAGACACACCCCGCCAATGAAGCTCCGTGTGTACCGAGAGAAAAGTCATTTTCTTCCCAGACACATGCCTACAGTGGCCAGAGGACTGTCAACAGCAGAGAATTTCAGGGAGCTTCACGGAAGCAAGAATGGAGGTTTTCAAACGGAAAGCAAGGCTAGTCCCATCATGCCCCCATTTCCAAGGGCACAGGCAGCATACATCTCTGTGGTTTTTAACAAGTCAAATGAGACACAGAGTACACAGTGGTTGCTTCCCTGAATCAACTTCTCGAGGCAGGGTGTTCTGCATCTAGTGAACGGCCTCACCAAGGAAATCCCTGATTAGGACTCTGGGCCCGTGCCTCTTCAAAAGCCTGCCGTGCTACAGGAAAAACTGTGCTTTAGTTGCAATAGAAAGAAGGTCGTCTTTCTTCAAGAGGCAGGGTGACTTCAGGTAGGAGGTCCTGAATGGAAGGAGAAGCTTACTGTTTCTGTCTGTACAGCTCAAACTAGGGAATGAGAACGACTTCCACGACATGTTGGAACTTGTTGAACGTTGCTCCTGAACCTGTGCGAGTGCTGTGAATCAAGATATCACAAGAAAGAGTGCAGTGTGTTGCCCATGACTCAGCAGACACAGAGGACCTCCGAGGACCAATGTGCCTCGTTGTTGCTCAGCAGGCCTACAGGGGTGTGGAGATACTCAGAGACCTTGGAACAAAAATGATGCTCAACCGAGGGGCCTAGGAGTCCTGAAAAGGGTACTTCATTTAAAGTAAACCAGAAGAGTGACTAAGAGCTAATGGAAAGAGCTGCATGCCTCCCGTTCGGCAGGGCTACTCAGGGCCTTACCTCGAGCCAAGGGCTCACGTTTAGATTCCCTTTAGCTCTAGAGCATGGCAAGGTGCGCCCCACCGCGGCCAATGAAGTTCCGTGTGTAGCCAGAGAAAACTCATTTACTTCCCAGACACATGCCTACAGTGGCCAGAGGCCTGTCAACAGCAGAGAATTTCAGGGAGCTTCACGAAAGCAAGAGGGGAGCTTTCCAAACGGAAAGCAAGGTTAGTCCCATCATGCCCCCATTTCCATGGGCACAGGCAGCATACATCTCTGTGGTTTTTAACCAGTCAAATGAGACACAGAGTACACAGTTGTTGCTTCCCTGAATCAACTTCTCGAGGCAGGGTGTTCTGCATCTAGTGAACGGCCTCACCAAGGAAAGCCCTAGCTAGGCCTCTGGGCCCGTGCCTTTTCAAAAGCCTGCCGTGCTACAGGAAATACTGTGCTTTAGTTGCAATAGAAACGAGGTCGTCTTTCTTCAAGAGGCAGGGTGACTTCAGGTAGGAAGTCCTGAATGGAAGGAGAAGCTTACTGTTTCTCTCTGTACAGCTCAAACTAGGGAATGAGAGCGACTTCCACGGCCTGTTGGAACTGGCTTAACGGTGCTCGTGAACCTGTGCGATTGCTGGCTAAATCAAGATATTCCAATAAGAGTGCACTGTGTTGCCCTACACTCGGCATACACACTGTGAGTCGGAAAGCTCCTGGCCTGGATATTGCTTAGAAGGACAAGGGGAGCCTGAGGGTACTCAGTGTTCTTGCAGGCAACAGGGTTTCCAGGCGAGGCACCTCGGTGTCCTGAAAAGCGTACTGGCTTTAAAATGATGAAGATAAGCGACTACGGCCTCATGGAAACTGCTACACGCCTCTGCTTCTGCATAGTATTTCATGGCCTTACCTCGAGGCAAGTTCTCAGGTTTCTTGCCCTGTGAGCGACACAGCATGTTAAGATGCTGTATTTCTCCTTGAATAGAGTGACTTCTGGTACGAGGTCCTCGATAACTTCTAAGCAGAGTGTTTTCTCAGGGCTGCTCAGACGAGGGCAATGTCGAAGACTTCCAGGGCATGTTGGACTGCCTAGAAATGTGGTTCTGATGCTGTTCGAGTGCTCTGGAAATGTAGCTCTCCTGAAGTAACGTACAGTGTGTTGCCCGACACCCTGCAGACACAGAGAGCCTCCGTGGGACGTATGGGACGCAATGCTGCTCAGCAGGCCCACAGGGGTATAGAGGGAGTCAGGGATCTTGGAACCAAAATGATGCTCACCCGAAGGGCGTAGGAGTTCTGAAAGGGGTAATTCTTTAAATAAAACAGACCTCCATTAAGAGCTCATGGAAAGAGCTGCATGCCTCCCTTTCTGCAGGGCTACTCAGGGCCTTACCTGAGGCAAGGACTCACGTTGAGATTCCCTTTAGCTCTAGAGCATGGCAAGGAGAGACACACCCCGCCAATGAAGCTCCGTGTGTACCGAGAGAAAAGTCATTTTCTTCCCAGACACATGCCTACAGTGGCCAGAGGACTGTCAACAGCAGAGAATTTCAGGGAGCTTCACGGAAGCAAGAATGGAGGTTTTCAAACGGAAAGCAAGGCTAGTCCCATCATGCCCCCATTTCCAAGGGCACAGGCAGCATACATCTCTGTGGTTTTTAACAAGTCAAATGAGACACAGAGTACACAGTGGTTGCTTCCCTGAATCAACTTCTCGAGGCAGGGTGTTCTGCATCTAGTGAACGGCCTCACCAAGGAAATCCCTGATTAGGACTCTGGGCCCGTGCCTCTTCAAAAGCCTGCCGTGCTACAGGAAAAACTGTGCTTTAGTTGCAATAGAAAGAAGGTCGTCTTTCTTCAAGAGGCAGGGTGACTTCAGGTAGGAGGTCCTGAATGGAAGGAGAAGCTTACAGTTTCTGTCTGTACAGCTCAAACTAGGGAATGAGAACGACTTCCACGACATGTTGGAACTTGTTGAACGTTGCTCCTGAACCTGTGCGAGTGCTGTGAATCAAGATATCACAAGAAAGAGTGCAGTGTGTTGCCCATGACTCAGCAGACACAGAGGACCTCCGAGGACCAATGTGCCTCGTTGTTGCTCAGCAGGCCTACAGGGGTGTGGAGATACTCAGAGACCTTGGAACAAAAATGATGCTCAACCGAGGGGCCTAGGAGTCCTGAAAAGGGTACTTCATTTAAAGTAAACCAGAAGAGTGACTAAGAGCTAATGGAAAGAGCTGCATGCCTCCCGTTCTGCAGAGCTACTCAGGGCCTTACCTCGAGCCAAGGGCTCACGTTTAGATTCCCTTTAGCTCTAGAGCATGGCAAGGTGCGCCCCACCGCGGCCAATGAAGTTCCGTGTGTAGCCAGAGAAAACTCATTTACTTCCCAGACACATGCCTACAGTGGCCAGAGGCCTGTCAACAGCAGAGAATTTCAGGGAGCTTCACGAAAGCAAGAGGGGAGCTTTCCAAACGGAAAGCAAGGTTAGTCCCATCATGCCCCCATTTCCATGGGCACAGGCAGCATACATCTCTGTGGTTTTCAACCAGTCAAATGAGACACAGAGTACACAGTTGTTGCTTCCCTGAATCAACTTCTCGAGGCAGGGTGTTCTGCATCTAGTGAACGGCCTCACCAAGGAAAGCCCTAGCTAGGCCTCTGGGCCCGTGCCTTTTCAAAAGCCTGCCGTGCTACAGGAAAAACTGTGCTTTAGTTGCAATAGAAACGAGGTCGTCTTTCTTCAAGAGGCAGGGTGACTTCAGGTAGAAAGTCCTGAATGGAAGGAGAAGCTTACTGTTTCTCTCTGTACAGCTCAAACTAGGGAATGAGAGCGACTTCCACGGCCTGTTGGAACTGGCTTAATGGTGCTCGTGAACCTGTGCGATTGCTGGCTAAATCAAGATATTCCAATAAGAGTGCACTGTGTTGCCCTACACTCGGCATACACACTGTGAGTCGGAAAGCTCCTGGCCTGGATATTGCTTAGAAGGACAAGGGGAGCCTGAGTGTACTCAGTGTTCTTGCAGGCAACAGGGTTTCCAGGCGAGGCACCTCGGTGTCCTGAAAAGCGTACTGGCTTTAAAATGATGAAGATAAGCGACTACGGCCTCATGGAAACTGCTACACGCCTCTGCTTCTGCATAGTATTTCATGGCCTTACCTCGAGGCAAGTTCTCAGGTTTCTTGCCCTGTGAGTGACACAGCATGTTAAGATGCTGTATTTCTCCTTGAATAGAGTGACTTCTGGTACGAGGTCCTCGATAACTTCTAAGCAGAGTGTTTTCTCAGGGCTGCTCAGACGAGGGCAATGTCGAAGACTTCCAGGGCATGTTGGACTGCCTAGAAATGTGGTTCTGATGCTGTTCGAGTGCTCTGGAAATGTAGCTCTCCTGAAGTAACGTACAGTGTGTTGCCCGACACCCTGCAGACACAGAGAGCCTCCGTGGGACGTATGGGACGCAATGCTGCTCAGCAGGCCCACAGGGGTATAGAGGGAGTCAGGGATCTTGGAACCAAAATGATGCTCACCCGAAGGGCGTAGGAGTTCTGAAAGGGGTAATTCTTTAAATAAAACAGACCTCCATTAAGAGCTCATGGAAAGAGCTGCATGCCTCCCTTTCTGCAGGGCTACTCAGGGCCTTACCTGAGGCAAGGACTCACGTTGAGATTCCCTTTAGCTCTAGAGCATGGCAAGGAGAGCCGCACCCCGCCAATGAAGCTCCGTGTGTACCGAGAGAAAAGTCATTTTCTTCCCAGACACATGCCTACAGTGGCCAGAGGACTGTCAACAGCAGAGAATTTCAGGGAGCTTCACGGAAGCAAGAATGGAGGTTTTCAAACGGAAAGCAAGGCTAGTCCCATCATGCCCCCATTTCCATGGGCACAGGCAGCATACATCTCTGTGGTTTTTAACCAGTCAAATGAGACACAGAGTACACAGTGGTTGCTTCCCTGAATCAACTTCTCGAGGCAGGGTGTTCTGCATCTAGTGAACGGCCTCACCAAGGAAATCCCTGATTAGGACTCTGGGCCCGTGCCTCTTCAAAAGCCTGCCGTGCTACAGGAAAAACTGTGCTTTAGTTGCAATAGAAAGAAGGTCGTCTTTCTTCAAGAGGCAGGGTGACTTCAGGTAGGAGGTCCTGAATGGAAGGAGAAGCTTACTGTTTCTGTCTGTACAGCTCAAACTAGGGAATGAGAACGACTTCCACGACATGTTGGAACTTGTTGAACGTTGCTCTTGAACCTGTGCGAGTGCTGTGAATCAAGATATCACAAGAAAGAGTGCAGTGTGTTGCCCATGACTCAGCAGACACAGAGGACCTCCGAGGACCAATGTGCCTCGTTGTTGCTCAGCAGGCCTACAGGGGTGTGGAGATACTCAGAGACCTTGGAACAAAAATGATGCTCAACCGAGGGGCCTAGGAGTCCTGAAAAGGGTACTTCATTTAAAGTAAACCAGAAGAGTGACTAAGAGCTAATGGAAAGAGCTGCATGCCTCCCGTTCGGCAGGGCTACTCAGGGCCTTACCTCGAGCCAAGGGCTCACGTTTAGATTCCCTTTAGCTCTAGAGCATGGCAAGGTGCGCCCCACCGCGGCCAATGAAGTTCCGTGTGTAGCCAGAGAAAACTCATTTACTTCCCAGACACATGCCTACAGTGGCCAGAGGCCTGTCAACAGCAGAGAATTTCAGGGAGCTTCACGAAAGCAAGAGGGGAGCTTTCCAAACGGAAAGCAAGGTTAGTCCCATCATGCCCCCATTTCCATGGGCACAGGCAGCATACATCTCTGTGGTTTTCAACCAGTCAAATGAGACACAGAGTACACAGTTGTTGCTTCCCTGAATCAACTTCTCGAGGCAGGGTGTTCTGCATCTAGTGAACGGCCTCACCAAGGAAAGCCCTAGCTAGGCCTCTGGGCCCGTGCCTTTTCAAAAGCCTGCCGTGCTACAGGAAAAACTGTGCTTTAGTTGCAATAGAAACGAGGTCGTCTTTCTTCAAGAGGCAGGGTGACTTCAGGTAGAAAGTCCTGAATGGAAGGAGAAGCTTACTGTTTCTCTCTGTACAGCTCAAACTAGGGAATGAGAGCGACTTCCACGGCCTGTTGGAACTGGCTTAACGGTGCTCGTGAACCTGTGCGATTGCTGGCTAAATCAAGATATTCCAATAAGAGTGCACTGTGTTGCCCTACACTCGGCATACACACTGTGAGTCGGAAAGCTCCTGGCCTGGATATTGCTTAGAAGGACAAGGGGAGCCTGAGGGTACTCAGTGTTCTTGCAGGCAACAGGGTTTCCAGGCGAGGCACCTCGGTGTCCTGAAAAGCGTACTGGCTTTAAAATGATGAAGATAAGCGACTACGGCCTCATGGAAACTGCTACACGCCTCTGCTTCTGCATAGTATTTCATGGCCTTACCTCGAGGCAAGTTCCCAGGTTTCTTGCCCTGTGAGCGACACAGCATGTTAAGATGCTGTATTTCTCCTTGAATAGAGTGACTTCTGGTACGAGGTCCTCGATAACTTCTAAGCAGAGTGTTTTCTCAGGGCTGCTCAGACGAGGGCAATGTCGAAGACTTCCAGGGCATGTTGGACTGCCTAGAAATGTGGTTCTGATGCTGTTCGAGTGCTCTGGAAATGTAGCTCTCCTGAAGTAACGTACAGTGTGTTGCCCGACACTCTGCAGACACAGAGAGCCTCCGTGGGACGTATGGGACGCAATGCTGCTCAGCAGGCCCACAGGGGTATAGAGGGAGTCAGGGATCTTGGAACCAAAATGATGCTCACCCGAAGGGCGTAGGAGTTCTGAAACGGGTAATTCTTTAAATAAAACAGACCTCCATTAAGAGCTCATGGAAAGAGCTGCATGCCTCCCTTTCTGCAGGGCTACTCAGGGCCTTACCTGAGGCAAGGACTCACGTTGAGATTTCCTTTAGCTCTAGAGCATGGCAAGGAGAGACACACCCCGCCAATGAAGCTCCGTGTGTACCGAGAGAAAAGTCATTTTCTTCCCAGACACATGCCTACAGTGGCCAGAGGACTGTCAACAGCAGAGAATTTCAGGGAGCTTCACGAAAGCAAGAGGGGAGCTTTCCAAACGGAAAGCAAGGTTAGTCCCATCATGCCCCCATTTCCATGGGCACAGGCAGCATACATCTCTGTGGTTTTTAACCAGTCAAATGAGACACAGAGTACACAGTTGTTGCTTCCCTGAATCAACTTCTCGAGGCAGGGTGTTCTGCATCTAGTGAACGGCCTCACCAAGGAAAGCCCTAGCTAGGCCTCTGGGCCCGTGCCTTTTCAAAAGCCTGCCGTGCTACAGGAAAAACTGTGCTTTAGTTGCAATAGAAACGAGGTCGTCTTTCTTCAAGAGGCAGGGTGACTTCAGGTAGGAAGTCCTGAATGGAAGGAGAAGCTTACTGTTTCTCTCTGTACAGCTCAAACTAGGGAATGAGAGCGACTTCCACGGCCTGTTGGAACTGGCTTAACGGTGCTCGTGAACCTGTGCGATTGCTGGCTAAATCAAGATATTCCAATAAGAGTGCACTGTGTTGCCCTACACTCGGCATACACACAGTGAGTCGGAAAGCTCCTGGCCTGGATATTGCTTAGAAGGACAAGGGGAGCCTGAGGGTACTCAGTGTTCTTGCAGGCAACAGGGTTTCCAGGCGAGGCACCTAGGTGTCCTGAAAAGCGTACTGGCTTTAAAATGATGAAGATAAGCGACTACGGCCTCATGGAAACTGGTACACGCCTCTGCTTCTGCATAGTATTTCATGGCCTTACCTCGAGGCAAGTTCTCAGGTTTCTTGCCCTGTGAGCGACACAGCATGTTAAGATGCTGTATTTCTCCTTGAATAGAGTGACTTCTGGTACGAGGTCCTCGATAACTTCTAAGCAGAGTGTTTTCTCAGGGCTGCTCAGACGAGGGCAATGTCGAAGACTTCCAGGGCATGTTGGACTGCCTAGAAATGTGGTTCTGATGCTGTTCGAGTGCTCTGGAAATGTAGCTCTCCTGAAGTAACGTACAGTGTGTTGCCCGACACTCTGCAGACACAGAGAGCCTCCGTGGGACGAATGGGACGCAATGCTGCTCAGCAGGCCCACAGGGGTATAGAGGGAGTCAGGGATCTTGGAACCAAAATGATGCTCACCCGAAGGGCGTAGGAGTTCTGAAAGGGGTAATTCTTTAAATAAAACAGACCTCCATTAAGAGCTCATGGAAAGAGCTGCATGCCTCCCTTTCTGCAGGGCTACTCAGGGCCTTACCTGAGGCAAGGACTCACGTTGATATTCCCTTTAGCTCTAGAGCATGGCAAGGAGAGCCGCACCCCGCCAATGAAGCTCCGTGTGTACCGAGAGAAAAGTCATTTTCTTCCCAGACACATGCCTACAGTGGCCAGAGGACTGTCAACAGCAGAGAATTTCAGGGAGCTTCACGGAAGCAAGAATGGAGGTTTTCAAACGGAAAGCAAGGCTAGTCCCATCATGCCCCCATTTCCATGGGCACAGGCAGCATACATCTCTGTGGTTTTTAACCAGTCAAATGAGACACAGAGTACACAGTGGTTGCTTCCCTGAATCAACTTCTCGAGGCAGGGTGATCTGCATCTAGTGAACGGCCTCACCAAGGAAATCCCTGATTAGGACTCTGGGCCCGTGCCTCTTCAAAAGCCTGCCGTGCTACAGGAAAAACTGTGCTTTAGTTGCAATAGAAAGAAGGTCGTCTTTCTTCAAGAGGCAGGGTGACTTCAGGTAGGAGGTCCTGAATGGAAGGAGAAGCTTACTGTTTCTGTCTGTACAGCTCAAACTAGGGAATGAGAACGACTTCCACGACATGTTGGAACTTGTTGAACGTTGCTCTTGAACCTGTGCGAGTGCTGTGAATCAAGATATCACAAGAAAGAGTGCAGTGTGTTGCCCATGACTCAGCAGACACAGAGGACCTCCGAGGACCAATGTGCCTCGTTGTTGCTCAGCAGGCCTACAGGGGTGTGGAGATACTCAGAGACCTTGGAACAAAAATGATGCTCAACCGAGGGGCCTAGGAGTCCTGAAAAGGGTACTTCATTTAAAGTAAACCAGAAGAGTGACTAAGAGCTAATGGAAAGAGCTGCATGCCTCCCGTTCTGCAGGGCTACTCAGGGCCTTACCTCGAGCCAAGGGCTCACGTTTAGATTCCCTTTAGCTCTAGAGCATGGCAAGGTGCGCCCCACCGCGGCCAATGAAGTTCCGTGTGTAGCCAGAGAAAACTCATTTACTTCCCAGACACATGCCTACAGTGGCCAGAGGCCTGTCAACAGCAGAGAATTTCAGGGAGCTTCACGAAAGCAAGAGGGGAGCTTTCCAAACGGAAAGCAAGGTTAGTCCCATCATGCCCCCATTTCCATGGGCACAGGCAGCATACATCTCTGTAGTTTTTAACCAGTCAAATGAGACACAGAGTACACAGTTGTTGCTTCCCTGAATCAACTTCTCTAGGCAGGGTGTTCTGCATCTAGTGAACGGCCTCACCAAGGAAAGCCCTAGCTAGGCCTCTGGGCCCGTGCCTTTTCAAAAGCCTGCCGTGCTACAGGAAAAACTGTGCTTTAGTTGCAATAGAAACGAGGTCGTCTTTCTTCAAGAGGCAGGGTGACTTCAGGTAGGAAGTCCTGAATGGAAGGAGAAGCTTACTGTTTCTCTCTGTACAGCTCAAACTAGGGAATGAGAGCGACTTCCACGGCCTGTTGGAACTGGCTCAACGGTGCTCGTGAACCTGTGCGATTGCTGGCTAAATCAAGATATTCCAATAAGAGTGCACTGTGTTGCCCTACACTCGGCATACACACTGTGAGTCGGAAAGCTCCTGGCCTGGATATTGCTTAGAAGGACAAGGGGAGCCTGAGGGTACTCAGTGTTCTTGCAGGCAACAGGGTTTCCAGGCGAGGCACCTCGGTGTCCTGAAAAGCGTACTGGCTTTAAAATGATGAAGATAAGCGACTACGGCCTCATGGAAACTGCTACACGCCTCTGCTTCTGCATAGTATTTCATGGCCTTACCTCGAGGCAAGTTCTCAGGTTTCTTGCACTGTGAGCGACACAGCATGTTAAGATGCTGTATTTCTCCTTGAATAGAGTGACTTCTGGTACGAGGTCCTCGATAACTTCTAAGCAGAGTGTTTTCTCAGGGCTGCTCAGACGAGGGCAATGTCGAAGACTTCCAGGGCGTGTTGGACTGCCTAGAAATGTGGTTCTGATGCTGTTCGAGTGCTCTGGAAATGTAGCTCTCCTGAAGTAACGTACAGTGTGTTGCCCGACACTCTGCAGACACAGAGAGCCTCCGTGGGACGTATGGGACGCAATGCTGCTCAGCAGGCCCACAGGGGTATAGAGGGAGTCAGGGATCTTGGAACCAAAATGATGCTCACCCGAAGGGCGTAGGAGTTCTGAAACGGGTAATTCTTTAAATAAAACAGACCTCCATTAAGAGCTCATGGAAAGAGCTGCATGCCTCCCTTTCTGCAGGGCTACTCAGGGCCTTACCTGAGGCAAGGACTCACGTTGAGATTTCCTTTAGCTCTAGAGCATGGCAAGGAGAGACACACCCCGCCAATGTAGCTCCGTGTGTACCGAGAGAAAAGTCATTTTCTTCCCAGACACGTGCCTACAGTGGCCAGAGGACTGTCAACAGCAGAGAATTTCAGGGAGCTTCACGGAAGCAAGAATGGAGGTTTTCAAACGGAAAGCAAGGCTAGTCCCATCATGTCCCCATTTCCAAGGGCACAGGCAGCATACATCTCTGTGGTTTTTAACCAGTCAAATGAGACACAGAGTACACAGTGGTTGCTTCCCTGAATCAACTTCTCGAGGCAGGGTGTTCTGCATCTAGTGAACGGCCTCACCAAGGAAATCCCTGATTAGGACTCTGGGCCCGTGCCTCTTCAAAAGCCTGCCGTGCTACAGGAAAAACTGTGCTTTAGTTGCAATAGAAAGAAGGTCGTCTTTCTTCAAGAGGCAGGGTGACTTCAGGTAGGAGGTCCTGAATGGAAGGAGAAGCTTACAGTTTCTGTCTGTACAGCTCAAACTAGGGAATGAGAACGACTTCCACGACATGTTGGAACTTGTTGAACGTTGCTCCTGAACCTGTGCGAGTGCTGTGAATCAAGATATCACAAGAAAGAGTGCAGTGTGTTGCCCATGACTCAGCAGACACAGAGGACCTCCGAGGACCAATGTGCCTCGTTGTTGCTCCGCAGGCCTACAGGGGTGTGGAGATACTCAGAGACCTTGGAACAAAAATGATGCTCAACCGAGGGGCCTAGGAGTCCTGAAAAGGGTACTTCATTTAAAGTAAACCAGAAGAGTGACTAAGAGCTAATGGAAAGAGCTGCATGCCTCCCGTTCGGCAGGGCTACTCAGGGCCTTACCTCGAGCCAAGGGCTCACGTTTAGATTCCCTTTAGCTCTAGAGCATGGCAAGGTGCGCCCCACCGCGGCCAATGAAGTTCCGTGTGTAGCCAGAGAAAACTCATTTACTTCCCAGACACATGCCTACAGTGGCCAGAGGCCTGTCAACAGCAGAGAATTTCAGGGAGCTTCACGAAAGCAAGAGGGGAGCTTTCCAAACGGAAAGCAAGGTTAGTCCCATCATGCCCCCATTTCCATGGGCACAGGCAGCATACATCTCTGTGGTTTTCAACCAGTCAAATGAGACACAGAGTACACAGTTGTTGCTTCCCTGAATCAACTTCTCGAGGCAGGGTGTTCTGCATCTAGTGAACGGCCTCACCAAGGAAAGCCCTAGCTAGGCCTCTGGGCCCGTGCCTTTTCAAAAGCCTGCCGTGCTACAGGAAAAACTGTGCTTTAGTTGCAATAGAAACGAGGTCGTCTTTCTTCAAGAGGCAGGGTGACTTCAGGTAGAAAGTCCTGAATGGAAGGAGAAGCTTACTGTTTCTCTCTGTACAGCTCAAACTAGGGAATGAGAGCGACTTCCACGGCCTGTTGGAACTGGCTTAACGGTGCTCGTGAACCTGTGCGATTGCTGGCTAAATCAAGATATTCCAATAAGAGTGCACTGTGTTGCCCTACACTCGGCATACACACTGTGAGTCGGAAAGCTCCTGGCCTGGATATTGCTTAGAAGGACAAGGGGAGCCTGAGTGTACTCAGTGTTCTTGCAGGCAACAGGGTTTCCAGGCGAGGCACCTAGGTGTCCTGAAAAGCGTACTGGCTTTAAAATGATGAAGATAAGCGACTACGGCCTCATGGAAACTGCTACACGCCTCTGCTTCTGCATAGTATTTCATGGCCTTACCTCGAGGCAAGTTCTCAGGTTTCTTGCCCTGTGAGTGACACAGCATGTTAAGATGCTGTATTTCTCCTTGAATAGAGTGACTTCTGGTACGAGGTCCTCGATAACTTCTAAGCAGAGTGTTTTCTCAGGGCTGCTCAGACGAGGGCAATGTCGAAGACTTCCAGGGCATGTTGGACTGCCTAGAAATGTGGTTCTGATGCTGTTCGAGTGCTCTGGAAATGTAGCTCTCCTGAAGTAACGTACAGTGTGTTGCCCGACACCCTGCAGACACAGAGAGCCTCCGTGGGACGTATGGGACGCAATGCTGCTCAGCAGGCCCACAGGGGTATAGAGGGAGTCAGGGATCTTGGAACCAAAATGATGCTCACCCGAAGGGCGTAGGAGTTCTGAAAGGGGTAATTCTTTAAATAAAACAGACCTCCATTAAGAGCTCATGGAAAGAGCTGCATGCCTCCCTTTCTGCAGGGCTACTCAGGGCCTTACCTGAGGCAAGGACTCACGTTGAGATTCCCTTTAGCTCTAGAGCATGGCAAGGAGAGCCGCACCCCGCCAATGAAGCTCCGTGTGTACCGAGAGAAAAGTCATTTTCTTCCCAGACACATGCCTACAGTGGCCAGAGGACTGTCAACAGCAGAGAATTTCAGGGAGCTTCACGGAAGCAAGAATGGAGGTTTTCAAACGGAAAGCAAGGCTAGTCCCATCATGCCCCCATTTCCATGGGCACAGGCAGCATACATCTCTGTGGTTTTTAACCAGTCAAATGAGACACAGAGTACACAGTGGTTGCTTCCCTGAATCAACTTCTCGAGGCAGGGTGTTCTGCATCTAGTGAACGGCCTCACCAAGGAAATCCCTGATTAGGACTCTGGGCCCGTGCCTCTTCAAAAGCCTGCCGTGCTACAGGAAAAACTGTGCTTTAGTTGCAATAGAAAGAAGGTCGTCTTTCTTCAAGAGGCAGGGTGACTTCAGGTAGGAGGTCCTGAATGGAAGGAGAAGCTTACTGTTTCTGTCTGTACAGCTCAAACTAGGGAATGAGAACGACTTCCACGACATGTTGGAACTTGTTGAACGTTGCTCCTGAACCTGTGCGAGTGCTGTGAATCAAGATATCACAAGAAAGAGTGCAGTGTGTTGCCCATGACTCAGCAGACACAGAGGACCTCCGAGGACCAATGTGCCTCGTTGTTGCTCCGCAGGCCTACAGGGGTGTGGAGATACTCAGAGACCTTGGAACAAAAATGATGCTCAACCGAGGGGCCTAGGAGTCCTGAAAAGGGTACTTCATTTAAAGTAAACCAGAAGAGTGACTAAGAGCTAATGGAAAGAGCTGCATGCCTCCCGTTCGGCAGGGCTACTCAGGGCCTTACCTCGAGCCAAGGGCTCACGTTTAGATTCCCTTTAGCTCTAGAGCATGGCAAGGTGCGCCCCACCGCGGCCAATGAAGTTCCGTGTGTAGCCAGAGAAAACTCATTTACTTCCCAGACACATGCCTACAGTGGCCAGAGGCCTGTCAACAGCAGAGAATTTCAGGGAGCTTCACGAAAGCAAGAGGGGAGCTTTCCAAACGGAAAGCAAGGTTAGTCCCATCATGCCCCCATTTCCATGGGCACAGGCAGCATACATCTCTGTGGTTTTCAACCAGTCAAATGAGACACAGAGTACACAGTTGTTGCTTCCCTGAATCAACTTCTCGAGGCAGGGTGTTCTGCATCTAGTGAACGGCCTCACCAAGGAAAGCCCTAGCTAGGCCTCTGGGCCCGTGCCTTTTCAAAAGCCTGCCGTGCTACAGGAAAAACTGTGCTTTAGTTGCAATAGAAACGAGGTCGTCTTTCTTCAAGAGGCAGGGTGACTTCAGGTAGAAAGTCCTGAATGGAAGGAGAAGCTTACTGTTTCTCTCTGTACAGCTCAAACTAGGGAATGAGAGCGACTTCCACGGCCTGTTGGAACTGGCTTAACGGTGCTCGTGAACCTGTGCGATTGCTGGCTAAATCAAGATATTCCAATAAGAGTGCACTGTGTTGCCCTACACTCGGCATACACACTGTGAGTCGGAAAGCTCCTGGCCTGGATATTGCTTAGAAGGACAAGGGGAGCCTGAGTGTACTCAGTGTTCTTGCAGGCAACAGGGTTTCCAGGCGAGGCACCTAGGTGTCCTGAAAAGCGTACTGGCTTTAAAATGATGAAGATAAGCGACTACGGCCTCATGGAAACTGCTACACGCCTCTGCTTCTGCATAGTATTTCATGGCCTTACCTCGAGGCAAGTTCTCAGGTTTCTTGCCCTGTGAGTGACACAGCATGTTAAGATGCTGTATTTCTCCTTGAATAGAGTGACTTCTGGTACGAGGTCCTCGATAACTTCTAAGCAGAGTGTTTTCTCAGGGCTGCTCAGACGAGGGCAATGTCGAAGACTTCCAGGGCATGTTGGACTGCCTAGAAATGTGGTTCTGATGCTGTTCGAGTGCTCTGGAAATGTAGCTCTCCTGAAGTAACGTACAGTGTGTTGCCCGACACCCTGCAGACACAGAGAGCCTCCGTGGGACGTATGGGACGCAATGCTGCTCAGCAGGCCCACAGGGGTATAGAGGGAGTCAGGGATCTTGGAACCAAAATGATGCTCACCCGAAGGGCGTAGGAGTTCTGAAAGGGGTAATTCTTTAAATAAAACAGACCTCCATTAAGAGCTCATGGAAAGAGCTGCATGCCTCCCTTTCTGCAGGGCTACTCAGGGCCTTACCTGAGGCAAGGACTCACGTTGAGATTCCCTTTAGCTCTAGAGCATGGCAAGGAGAGCCGCACCCCGCCAATGAAGCTCCGTGTGTACCGAGAGAAAAGTCATTTTCTTCCCAGACACATGCCTACAGTGGCCAGAGGACTGTCAACAGCAGAGAATTTCAGGGAGCTTCACGGAAGCAAGAATGGAGGTTTTCAAACGGAAAGCAAGGCTAGTCCCATCATGCCCCCATTTCCATGGGCACAGGCAGCATACATCTCTGTGGTTTTTAACCAGTCAAATGAGACACAGAGTACACAGTGGTTGCTTCCCTGAATCAACTTCTCGAGGCAGGGTGTTCTGCATCTAGTGAACGGCCTCACCAAGGAAATCCCTGATTAGGACTCTGGGCCCGTGCCTCTTCAAAAGCCTGCCGTGCTACAGGAAAAACTGTGCTTTAGTTGCAATAGAAAGAAGGTCGTCTTTCTTCAAGAGGCAGGGTGACTTCAGGTAGGAGGTCCTGAATGGAAGGAGAAGCTTACTGTTTCTGTCTGTACAGCTCAAACTAGGGAATGAGAACGACTTCCACGACATGTTGGAACTTGTTGAACGTTGCTCTTGAACCTGTGCGAGTGCTGTGAATCAAGATATCACAAGAAAGAGTGCAGTGTGTTGCCCATGACTCAGCAGACACAGAGGACCTCCGAGGACCAATGTGCCTCGTTGTTGCTCAGCAGGCCTACAGGGGTGTGGAGATACTCAGAGACCTTGGAACAAAAATGATGCTCAACCGAGGGGCCTAGGAGTCCTGAAAAGGGTACTTCATTTAAAGTAAACCAGAAGAGTGACTAAGAGCTAATGGAAAGAGCTGCATGCCTCCCGTTCGGCAGGGCTACTCAGGGCCTTACCTCGAGCCAAGGGCTCACGTTTAGATTCCCTTTAGCTCTAGAGCATGGCAAGGTGCGCCCCACCGCGGCCAATGAAGTTCCGTGTGTAGCCAGAGAAAACTCATTTACTTCCCAGACACATGCCTACAGTGGCCAGAGGCCTGTCAACAGCAGAGAATTTCAGGGAGCTTCACGAAAGCAAGAGGGGAGCTTTCCAAACGGAAAGCAAGGTTAGTCCCATCATGCCCCCATTTCCATGGGCACAGGCAGCATACATCTCTGTGGTTTTCAACCAGTCAAATGAGACACAGAGTACACAGTTGTTGCTTCCCTGAATCAACTTCTCGAGGCAGGGTGTTCTGCATCTAGTGAACGGCCTCACCAAGGAAAGCCCTAGCTAGGCCTCTGGGCCCGTGCCTTTTCAAAAGCCTGCCGTGCTACAGGAAAAACTGTGCTTTAGTTGCAATAGAAACGAGGTCGTCTTTCTTCAAGAGGCAGGGTGACTTCAGGTAGAAAGTCCTGAATGGAAGGAGAAGCTTACTGTTTCTCTCTGTACAGCTCAAACTAGGGAATGAGAGCGACTTCCACGGCCTGTTGGAACTGGCTTAACGGTGCTCGTGAACCTGTGCGATTGCTGGCTAAATCAAGATATTCCAATAAGAGTGCACTGTGTTGCCCTACACTCGGCATACACACTGTGAGTCGGAAAGCTCCTGGCCTGGATATTGCTTAGAAGGACAAGGGGAGCCTGAGTGTACTCAGTGTTCTTGCAGGCA
Source organism: Balaenoptera physalus (assembly GCF_965194825.1). Lineage (NCBI taxonomy): Eukaryota > Metazoa > Chordata > Mammalia > Artiodactyla > Balaenopteridae > Balaenoptera > Balaenoptera physalus. Next base: position 114,904 of record NW_028126010.1, read on the forward strand.
ACAGGGTTTCCAGGCGAGGCACCTAGGTGTCCTGAAAAGCGTACTGGCTTTAAAATGATGAAGATAAGCGACTACGGCCTCATGGAAACTGCTACACGCCTCTGCTTCTGCATAGTATTTCATGGCCTTACCTCGAGGCAAGTTCTCAGGTTTCTTGCCCTGTGAGTGACACAGCATGTTAAGATGCTGTATTTCTCCTTGAATAGAGTGACTTCTGGTACGAGGTCCTCGATAACTTCTAAGCAGAGTGTTTTCTCAGGGCTGCTCAGACGAGGGCAATGTCGAAGACTTCCAGGGCATGTTGGACTGCCTAGAAATGTGGTTCTGATGCTGTTCGAGTGCTCTGGAAATGTAGCTCTCCTGAAGTAACGTACAGTGTGTTGCCCGACACCCTGCAGACACAGAGAGCCTCCGTGGGACGTATGGGACGCAATGCTGCTCAGCAGGCCCACAGGGGTATAGAGGGAGTCAGGGATCTTGGAACCAAAATGATGCTCACCCGAAGGGCGTAGGAGTTCTGAAAGGGGTAATTCTTTAAATAAAACAGACCTCCATTAAGAGCTCATGGAAAGAGCTGCATGCCTCCCTTTCTGCAGGGCTACTCAGGGCCTTACCTGAGGCAAGGACTCACGTTGAGATTCCCTTTAGCTCTAGAGCATGGCAAGGAGAGCCGCACCCCGCCAATGAAGCTCCGTGTGTACCGAGAGAAAAGTCATTTTCTTCCCAGACACATGCCTACAGTGGCCAGAGGACTGTCAACAGCAGAGAATTTCAGGGAGCTTCACGGAAGCAAGAATGGAGGTTTTCAAACGGAAAGCAAGGCTAGTCCCATCATGCCCCCATTTCCATGGGCACAGGCAGCATACATCTCTGTGGTTTTTAACCAGTCAAATGAGACACAGAGTACACAGTGGTTGCTTCCCTGAATCAACTTCTCGAGGCAGGGTGTTCTGCATCTAGTGAACGGCCTCACCAAGGAAATCCCTGATTAGGACTCTGGGCCCGTGCCTCTTCAAAAGCCTGCCGTGCTACAGGAAAAACTGTGCTTTAGTTGCAATAGAAAGAAGGTCGTCTTTCTTCAAGAGGCAGGGTGACTTCAGGTAGGAGGTCCTGAATGGAAGGAGAAGCTTACTGTTTCTGTCTGTACAGCTCAAACTAGGGAATGAGAACGACTTCCACGACATGTTGGAACTTGTTGAACGTTGCTCTTGAACCTGTGCGAGTGCTGTGAATCAAGATATCACAAGAAAGAGTGCAGTGTGTTGCCCATGACTCAGCAGACACAGAGGACCTCCGAGGACCAATGTGCCTCGTTGTTGCTCAGCAGGCCTACAGGGGTGTGGAGATACTCAGAGACCTTGGAACAAAAATGATGCTCAACCGAGGGGCCTAGGAGTCCTGAAAAGGGTACTTCATTTAAAGTAAACCAGAAGAGTGACTAAGAGCTAATGGAAAGAGCTGCATGCCTCCCGTTCGGCAGGGCTACTCAGGGCCTTACCTCGAGCCAAGGGCTCACGTTTAGATTCCCTTTAGCTCTAGAGCATGGCAAGGTGCGCCCCACCGCGCCCAATGAAGTTCCGTGTGTAGCCAGAGAAAACTCATTTACTTCCCAGACACATGCCTACAGTGGCCAGAGGCCTGTCAACAGCAGAGAATTTCAGGGAGCTTCACGAAAGCAAGAGGGGAGCTTTCCAAACGGAAAGCAAGGTTAGTCCCATCATGCCCCCATTTCCATGGGCACAGGCAGCATACATCTCTGTGGTTTTCAACCAGTCAAATGAGACACAGAGTACACAGTTGTTGCTTCCCTGAATCAACTTCTCGAGGCAGGGTGTTCTGCATCTAGTGAACGGCCTCACCAAGGAAAGCCCTAGCTAGGCCTCTGGGCCCGTGCCTTTTCAAAAGCCTGCCGTGCTACAGGAAAAACTGTGCTTTAGTTGCAATAGAAACGAGGTCGTCTTTCTTCAAGAGGCAGGGTGACTTCAGGTAGAAAGTCCTGAATGGAAGGAGAAGCTTACTGTTTCTCTCTGTACAGCTCAAACTAGGGAATGAGAGCGACTTCCACGGCCTGTTGGAACTGGCTTAACGGTGCTCGTGAACCTGTGCGATTGCTGGCTAAATCAAGATATTCCAATAAGAGTGCACTGTGTTGCCCTACACTCGGCATACACACTGTGAGTCGGAAAGCTCCTGGCCTGGATATTGCTTAGAAGGACAAGGGGAGCCTGAGTGTACTCAGTGTTCTTGCAGGCAACAGGGTTTCCAGGCGAGGCACCTAGGTGTCCTGAAAAGCGTACTGGCTTTAAAATGATGAAGATAAGCGACTACGGCCTCATGGAAACTGCTACACGCCTCTGCTTCTGCATAGTATTTCATGGCCTTACCTCGAGGCAAGTTCTCAGGTTTCTTGCCCTGTGAGTGACACAGCATGTTAAGATGCTGTATTTCTCCTTGAATAGAGTGACTTCTGGTACGAGGTCCTCGATAACTTCTAAGCAGAGTGTTTTCTCAGGGCTGCTCAGACGAGGGCAATGTCGAAGACTTCCAGGGCATGTTGGACTGCCTAGAAATGTGGTTCTGATGCTGTTCGAGTGCTCTGGAAATGTAGCTCTCCTGAAGTAACGTACAGTGTGTTGCCCGACACCCTGCAGACACAGAGAGCCTCCGTGGGACGTATGGGACGCAATGCTGCTCAGCAGGCCCACAGGGGTATAGAGGGAGTCAGGGATCTTGGAACCAAAATGATGCTCACCCGAAGGGCGTAGGAGTTCTGAAAGGGGTAATTCTTTAAATAAAACAGACCTCCATTAAGAGCTCATGGAAAGAGCTGCATGCCTCCCTTTCGGCAGGGCTACTCAGGGCCTTACCTGAGGCAAGGACTCACGTTGAGATTCCCTTTAGCTCTAGAGCATGGCAAGGAGAGCCGCACCCCGCCAATGAAGCTCCGTGTGTACCGAGAGAAAAGTCATTTTCTTCCCAGACACATGCCTACAGTGGCCAGAGGACTGTCAACAGCAGAGAATTTCAGGGAGCTTCACGGAAGCAAGAATGGAGGTTTTCAAACGGAAAGCAAGGCTAGTCCCATCATGCCCCCATTTCCATGGGCACAGGCAGCATACATCTCTGTGGTTTTTAACCAGTCAAATGAGACACAGAGTACACAGTGGTTGCTTCCCTGAATCAACTTCTCGAGGCAGGGTGTTCTGCATCTAGTGAACGGCCTCACCAAGGAAATCCCTGATTAGGACTCTGGGCCCGTGCCTCTTCAAAAGCCTGCCGTGCTACAGGAAAAACTGTGCTTTAGTTGCAATAGAAAGAAGGTCGTCTTTCTTCAAGAGGCAGGGTGACTTCAGGTAGGAGGTCCTGAATGGAAGGAGAAGCTTACTGTTTCTGTCTGTACAGCTCAAACTAGGGAATGAGAACGACTTCCACGACATGTTGGAACTTGTTGAACGTTGCTCTTGAACCTGTGCGAGTGCTGTGAATCAAGATATCACAAGAAAGAGTGCAGTGTGTTGCCCATGACTCAGCAGACACAGAGGACCTCCGAGGACCAATGTGCCTCGTTGTTGCTCAGCAGGCCTACAGGGGTGTGGAGATACTCAGAGACCTTGGAACAAAAATGATGCTCAACCGAGGGGCCTAGGAGTCCTGAAAAGGGTACTTCATTTAAAGTAAACCAGAAGAGTGACTAAGAGCTAATGGAAAGAGCTGCATGCCTCCCGTTCGGCAGGGCTACTCAGGGCCTTACCTCGAGCCAAGGGCTCACGTTTAGATTCCCTTTAGCTCTAGAGCATGGCAAGGTGCGCCCCACCGCGCCCAATGAAGTTCCGTGTGTAGCCAGAGAAAACTCATTTACTTCCCAGACACATGCCTACAGTGGCCAGAGGCCTGTCAACAGCAGAGAATTTCAGGGAGCTTCACGAAAGCAAGAGGGGAGCTTTCCAAACGGAAAGCAAGGTTAGTCCCATCATGCCCCCATTTCCATGGGCACAGGCAGCATACATCTCTGTGGTTTTCAACCAGTCAAATGAGACACAGAGTACACAGTTGTTGCTTCCCTGAATCAACTTCTCGAGGCAGGGTGTTCTGCATCTAGTGAACGGCCTCACCAAGGAAAGCCCTAGCTAGGCCTCTGGGCCCGTGCCTTTTCAAAAGCCTGCCGTGCTACAGGAAAAACTGTGCTTTAGTTGCAATAGAAACGAGGTCGTCTTTCTTCAAGAGGCAGGGTGACTTCAGGTAGGAAGTCCTGAATGGAAGGAGAAGCTTACTGTTTCTCTCTGTACAGCTCAAACTAGGGAATGAGAGCGACTTCCACGGCCTGTTGGAACTGGCTTAACGGTGCTCGTGAACCTGTGCGATTGCTGGCTAAATCAAGATATTCCAATAAGAGTGCACTGTGTTGCCCTACACTCGGCATACACACTGTGAGTCGGAAAGCTCCTGGCCTGGATATTGCTTAGAAGGACAAGGGGAGCCTGAGTGTACTCAGTGTTCTTGCAGGCAACAGGGTTTCCAGGCGAGGCACCTAGGTGTCCTGAAAAGCGTACTGGCTTTAAAATGATGAAGATAAGCGACTACGGCCTCATGGAAACTGCTACACGCCTCTGCTTCTGCATAGTATTTCATGGCCTTACCTCGAGGCAAGTTCTCAGGTTTCTTGCCCTGTGAGTGACACAGCATGTTAAGATGCTGTATTTCTCCTTGAATAGAGTGACTTCTGGTACGAGGTCCTCGATAACTTCTAAGCAGAGTGTTTTCTCAGGGCTGCTCAGACGAGGGCAATGTCGAAGACTTCCAGGGCATGTTGGACTGCCTAGAAATGTGGTTCTGATGCTGTTCGAGTGCTCTGGAAATGTAGCTCTCCTGAAGTAACGTACAGTGTGTTGCCCGACACCCTGCAGACACAGAGAGCCTCCGTGGGACGTATGGGACGCAATGCTGCTCAGCAGGCCCACAGGGGTATAGAGGGAGTCAGGGATCTTGGAACCAAAATGATGCTCACCCGAAGGGCGTAGGAGTTCTGAAAGGGGTAATTCTTTAAATAAAACAGACCTCCATTAAGAGCTCATGGAAAGAGCTGCATGCCTCCCTTTCGGCAGGGCTACTCAGGGCCTTACCTGAGGCAAGGACTCACGTTGAGATTCCCTTTAGCTCTAGAGCATGGCAAGGAGAGCCGCACCCCGCCAATGAAGCTCCGTGTGTACCGAGAGAAAAGTCATTTTCTTCCCAGACACATGCCTACAGTGGCCAGAGGACTGTCAACAGCAGAGAATTTCAGGGAGCTTCACGGAAGCAAGAATGGAGGTTTTCAAACGGAAAGCAAGGCTAGTCCCATCATGCCCCCATTTCCATGGGCACAGGCAGCATACATCTCTGTGGTTTTTAACCAGTCAAATGAGACACAGAGTACACAGTGGTTGCTTCCCTGAATCAACTTCTCGAGGCAGGGTGTTCTGCATCTAGTGAACGGCCTCACCAAGGAAATCCCTGATTAGGACTCTGGGCCCGTGCCTCTTCAAAAGCCTGCCGTGCTACAGGAAAAACTGTGCTTTAGTTGCAAGAGAAAGAAGGTCGTCTTTCTTCAAGAGGCAGGGTGACTTCAGGTAGGAGGTCCTGAATGGAAGGAGAAGCTTACTGTTTCTGTCTGTACAGCTCAAACTAGGGAATGAGAACGACTTCCACGACATATTGGAACTTGTTGAACGTTGCTCTTGAACCTGTGCGAGTGCTGTGAATCAAGATATCACAAGAAAGAGTGCACTGTGTTGCCCATGACTCAGCAGACACAGAGGACCTCCGAGGACCAATGTGCCTCGTTGTTGCTCAGCAGGCCTACAGGGGTGTGGAGATACTCAGAGACCTTGGAACAAAAATGATGCTCAACCGAGGGGCCTAGGAGTCCTGAAAAGGGTACTTCATTTAAAGTAAACCAGAAGAGTGACTAAGAGCTAATGGAAAGAGCTGCATGCCTCCCGTTCGGCAGGGCTACTCAGGGCCTTACCTCGAGCCAAGGGCTCACGTTTAGATTCCCTTTAGCTCTAGAGCATGGCAAGGTGCGCCCCACCGCGCCCAATGAAGTTCCGTGTGTAGCCAGAGAAAACTCATTTACTTCCCAGACACATGCCTACAGTGGCCAGAGGCCTGTCAACAGCAGAGAATTTCAGGGAGCTTCACGAAAGCAAGAGGGGAGCTTTCCAAACGGAAAGCAAGGTTAGTCCCATCATGCCCCCATTTCCATGGGCACAGGCAGCATACATCTCTGTGGTTTTCAACCAGTCAAATGAGACACAGAGTACACAGTTGTTGCTTCCCTGAATCAACTTCTCGAGGCAGGGTGTTCTGCATCTAGTGAACGGCCTCACCAAGGAAAGCCCTAGCTAGGCCTCTGGGCCCGTGCCTTTTCAAAAGCCTGCCGTGCTACAGGAAAAACTGTGCTTTAGTTGCAATAGAAACGAGGTCGTCTTTCTTCAAGAGGCAGGGTGACTTCAGGTAGGAAGTCCTGAATGGAAGGAGAAGCTTACTGTTTCTCTCTGTACAGCTCAAACTAGGGAATGAGAGCGACTTCCACGGCCTGTTGGAACTGGCTTAACGGTGCTCGTGAACCTGTGCGATTGCTGGCTAAATCAAGATATTCCAATAAGAGTGCACTGTGTTGCCCTACACTCGGCATACACACTGTGAGTCGGAAAGCTCCTGGCCTGGATATTGCTTAGAAGGACAAGGGGAGCCTGAGTGTACTCAGTGTTCTTGCAGGCAACAGGGTTTCCAGGCGAGGCACCTAGGTGTCCTGAAAAGCGTACTGGCTTTAAAATGATGAAGATAAGCGACTACGGCCTCATGGAAACTGCTACACGCCTCTGCTTCTGCATAGTATTTCATGGCCTTACCTCGAGGCAAGTTCTCAGGTTTCTTGCCCTGTGAGTGACACAGCATGTTAAGATGCTGTATTTCTCCTTGAATAGAGTGACTTCTGGTACGAGGTCCTCGATAACTTCTAAGCAGAGTGTTTTCTCAGGGCTGCTCAGACGAGGGCAATGTCGAAGACTTCCAGGGCATGTTGGACTGCCTAGAAATGTGGTTCTGATGCTGTTCGAGTGCTCTGGAAATGTAGCTCTCCTGAAGTAACGTACAGTGTGTTGCCCGACACTCTGCAGACACAGAGAGCCTCCGTGGGACGTATGGGACGCAATGCTGCTCAGCAGGCCCACAGGGGTATAGAGGGAGTCAGGGATCTTGGAACCAAAATGATGCTCACCCGAAGGGCGTAGGAGTTCTGAAAGGGGTAATTCTTTAAATAAAACAGACCTCCATTAAGAGCTCATGGAAAGAGCTGCATGCCTCCCTTTCGGCAGGGCTACTCAGGGCCTTACCTGAGGCAAGGACTCACGTTGAGATTCCCTTTAGCTCTAGAGCATGGCAAGGAGAGCCGCACCCCGCCAATGAAGCTCCGTGTGTACCGAGAGAAAAGTCATTTTCTTCCCAGACACATGCCTACAGTGGCCAGAGGACTGTCAACAGCAGAGAATTTCAGGGAGCTTCACGGAAGCAAGAATGGAGGTTTTCAAACGGAAAGCAAGGCTAGTCCCATCATGCCCCCATTTCCATGGGCACAGGCAGCATACATCTCTGTGGTTTTTAACCAGTCAAATGAGACACAGAGTACACAGTGGTTGCTTCCCTGAATCAACTTCTCGAGGCAGGGTGTTCTGCATCTAGTGAACGGCCTCACCAAGGAAATCCCTGATTAGGACTCTGGGCCCGTGCCTCTTCAAAAGCCTGCCGTGCTACAGGAAAAACTGTGCTTTAGTTGCAAGAGAAAGAAGGTCGTCTTTCTTCAAGAGGCAGGGTGACTTCAGGTAGGAGGTCCTGAATGGAAGGAGAAGCTTACTGTTTCTGTCTGTACAGCTCAAACTAGGGAATGAGAACGACTTCCACGACATATTGGAACTTGTTGAACGTTGCTCTTGAACCTGTGCGAGTGCTGTGAATCAAGATATCACAAGAAAGAGTGCACTGTGTTGCCCATGACTCAGCAGACACAGAGGACCTCCGAGGACCAATGTGCCTCGTTGTTGCTCAGCAGGCCTACAGGGGTGTGGAGATACTCAGAGACCTTGGAACAAAAATGATGCTCAACCGAGGGGCCTAGGAGTCCTGAAAAGGGTACTTCATTTAAAGTAAACCAGAAGAGTGACTAAGAGCTAATGGAAAGAGCTGCATGCCTCCCGTTCGGCAGGTCTACTCAGGGCCTTACCTCGAGCCAAGGGCTCACGTTTAGATTCCCTTTAGCTCTAGAGCATGGCAAGGTGCGCCCCACCGCGGCCAATGAAGTTCCGTGTATAGCCAGAGAAAACTCATTTACTTCCCAGACACATGCCTACAGTGGCCAGAGGCCTGTCAACAGCAGAGAATTTCAGGAAGCTTCACAAAAGCAAGAGGGGAGCTTTCCAAACGGAAAGCAAGGTTAGTCCCATCATGCCCCCATTTCCATGGGCACAGGCAGCATACATCTCTGTGGTTTTTAACCAGTCAAATGAGACACAGAGTACACAGTGGTTGCTTCCCTGAATCAACTTCTCGAGGCAGGGTGTTCTGCATCTAGTGAACGGCCTCACCAAGGAAATCCCTGATTAGGACTCTGGGCCCGTGCGTCTTCAAAAGCCTGCCGTGCTACAGGAAAAACTGTGCTTTAGTTGCAATAGAAACGAGGTCGTCTTTCTTCAAGAGGCAGGGTGACTTCAGGTAGAAAGTCCTGAATGGAAGGAGAAGCTTACTGTTTCTCTCTGTACAGCTCAAACTAGGGAATGAGAGCGACTTCCACGGCCTGTTGGAACTGGCTTAACGGTGCTCGTGAACCTGTGCGATTGCTGGCTAAATCAAGATATTCCAATAAGAGTGCACTGTGTTGCCCTACACTCGGCATACACACTGTGAGTCGGAAAGCTCCTGGCCTGGATATTGCTTAGAAGGACAAGGGGAGCCTGAGTGTACTCAGTGTTCTTGCAGGCAACAGGGTTTCCAGGCGAGGCACCTAGGTGTCCTGAAAAGCGTACTGGCTTTAAAATGATGAAGATAAGCGACTACGGCCTCATGGAAACTGCTACACGCCTCTGCTTCTGCATAGTATTTCATGGCCTTACCTCGAGGCAAGTTCTCAGGTTTCTTGCCCTGTGAGTGACACAGCATGTTAAGATGCTGTATTTCTCCTTGAATAGAGTGACTTCTGGTACGAGGTCCTCGATAACTTCTAAGCAGAGTGTTTTCTCAGGGCTGCTCAGACGAGGGCAATGTCGAAGACTTCCAGGGCATGTTGGACTGCCTAGAAATGTGGTTCTGATGCTGTTCGAGTGCTCTGGAAATGTAGCTCTCCTGAAGTAACGTACAGTGTGTTGCCCGACACCCTGCAGACACAGAGAGCCTCCGTGGGACGTATGGGACGCAATGCTGCTCAGCAGGCCCACAGGGGTATAGAGGGAGTCAGGGATCTTGGAACCAAAATGATGCTCACCCGAAGGGCGTAGGAGTTCTGAAAGGGGTAATTCTTTAAATAAAACAGACCTCCATTAAGAGCTCATGGAAAGAGCTGCATGCCTCCCTTTCTGCAGGGCTACTCAGGGCCTTACCTGAGGCAAGGACTCACGTTGAGATTCCCTTTAGCTCTAGAGCATGGCAAGGAGAGCCGCACCCCGCCAATGAAGCTCCGTGTGTACCGAGAGAAAAGTCATTTTCTTCCCAGACACATGCCTACAGTGGCCAGAGGACTGTCAACAGCAGAGAATTTCAGGGAGCTTCACGGAAGCAAGAATGGAGGTTTTCAAACGGAAAGCAAGGCTAGTCCCATCATGCCCCCATTTCCATGGGCACAGGCAGCATACATCTCTGTGGTTTTTAACCAGTCAAATGAGACACAGAGTACACAGTGGTTGCTTCCCTGAATCAACTTCTCGAGGCAGGGTGTTCTGCATCTAGTGAACGGCCTCACCAAGGAAATCCCTGATTAGGACTCTGGGCCCGTGCCTCTTCAAAAGCCTGCCGTGCTACAGGAAAAACTGTGCTTTAGTTGCAATAGAAAGAAGGTCGTCTTTCTTCAAGAGGCAGGGTGACTTCAGGTAGGAGGTCCTGAATGGAAGGAGAAGCTTACTGTTTCTGTCTGTACAGCTCAAACTAGGGAATGAGAACGACTTCCACGACATGTTGGAACTTGTTGAACGTTGCTCTTGAACCTGTGCGAGTGCTGTGAATCAAGATATCACAAGAAAGAGTGCAGTGTGTTGCCCATGACTCAGCAGACACAGAGGACCTCCGAGGACCAATGTGCCTCGTTGTTGCTCAGCAGGCCTACAGGGGTGTGGAGATACTCAGAGACCTTGGAACAAAAATGATGCTCAACCGAGGGGCCTAGGAGTCCTGAAAAGGGTACTTCATTTAAAGTAAACCAGAAGAGTGACTAAGAGCTAATGGAAAGAGCTGCATGCCTCCCGTTCGGCAGGGCTACTCAGGGCCTTACCTCGAGCCAAGGGCTCACGTTTAGATTCCCTTTAGCTCTAGAGCATGGCAAGGTGCGCCCCACCGCGCCCAATGAAGTTCCGTGTGTAGCCAGAGAAAACTCATTTACTTCCCAGACACATGCCTACAGTGGCCAGAGGCCTGTCAACAGCAGAGAATTTCAGGGAGCTTCACGAAAGCAAGAGGGGAGCTTTCCAAACGGAAAGCAAGGTTAGTCCCATCATGCCCCCATTTCCATGGGCACAGGCAGCATACATCTCTGTGGTTTTCAACCAGTCAAATGAGACACAGAGTACACAGTTGTTGCTTCCCTGAATCAACTTCTCGAGGCAGGGTGTTCTGCATCTAGTGAACGGCCTCACCAAGGAAAGCCCTAGCTAGGCCTCTGGGCCCGTGCCTTTTCAAAAGCCTGCCGTGCTACAGGAAAAACTGTGCTTTAGTTGCAATAGAAACGAGGTCGTCTTTCTTCAAGAGGCAGGGTGACTTCAGGTAGGAAGTCCTGAATGGAAGGAGAAGCTTACTGTTTCTCTCTGTACAGCTCAAACTAGGGAATGAGAGCGACTTCCACGGCCTGTTGGAACTGGCTTAACGGTGCTCGTGAACCTGTGCGATTGCTGGCTAAATCAAGATATTCCAATAAGAGTGCACTGTGTTGCCCTACACTCGGCATACACACTGTGAGTCGGAAAGCTCCTGGCCTGGATATTGCTTAGAAGGACAAGGGGAGCCTGAGTGTACTCAGTGTTCTTGCAGGCAACAGGGTTTCCAGGCGAGGCACCTAGGTGTCCTGAAAAGCGTACTGGCTTTAAAATGATGAAGATAAGCGACTACGGCCTCATGGAAACTGCTACACGCCTCTGCTTCTGCATAGTATTTCATGGCCTTACCTCGAGGCAAGTTCTCAGGTTTCTTGCCCTGTGAGTGACACAGCATGTTAAGATGCTGTATTTCTCCTTGAATAGAGTGACTTCTGGTACGAGGTCCTCGATAACTTCTAAGCAGAGTGTTTTCTCAGGGCTGCTCAGACGAGGGCAATGTCGAAGACTTCCAGGGCATGTTGGACTGCCTAGAAATGTGGTTCTGATGCTGTTCGAGTGCTCTGGAAATGTAGCTCTCCTGAAGTAACGTACAGTGTGTTGCCCGACACCCTGCAGACACAGAGAGCCTCCGTGGGACGTATGGGACGCAATGCTGCTCAGCAGGCCCACAGGGGTATAGAGGGAGTCAGGGATCTTGGAACCAAAATGATGCTCACCCGAAGGGCGTAGGAGTTCTGAAAGGGGTAATTCTTTAAATAAAACAGACCTCCATTAAGAGCTCATGGAAAGAGCTGCATGCCTCCCTTTCGGCAGGGCTACTCAGGGCCTTACCTGAGGCAAGGACTCACGTTGAGATTCCCTTTAGCTCTAGAGCATGGCAAGGAGAGCCGCACCCCGCCAATGAAGCTCCGTGTGTACCGAGAGAAAAGTCATTTTCTTCCCAGACACATGCCTACAGTGGCCAGAGGACTGTCAACAGCAGAGAATTTCAGGGAGCTTCACGGAAGCAAGAATGGAGGTTTTCAAACGGAAAGCAAGGCTAGTCCCATCATGCCCCCATTTCCATGGGCACAGGCAGCATACATCTCTGTGGTTTTTAACCAGTCAAATGAGACACAGAGTACACAGTGGTTGCTTCCCTGAATCAACTTCTCGAGGCAGGGTGTTCTGCATCTAGTGAACGGCCTCACCAAGGAAATCCCTGATTAGGACTCTGGGCCCGTGCCTCTTCAAAAGCCTGCCGTGCTACAGGAAAAACTGTGCTTTAGTTGCAAGAGAAAGAAGGTCGTCTTTCTTCAAGAGGCAGGGTGACTTCAGGTAGGAGGTCCTGAATGGAAGGAGAAGCTTACTGTTTCTGTCTGTACAGCTCAAACTAGGGAATGAGAACGACTTCCACGACATATTGGAACTTGTTGAACGTTGCTCTTGAACCTGTGCGAGTGCTGTGAATCAAGATATCACAAGAAAGAGTGCACTGTGTTGCCCATGACTCAGCAGACACAGAGGACCTCCGAGGACCAATGTGCCTCGTTGTTGCTCAGCAGGCCTACAGGGGTGTGGAGATACTCAGAGACCTTGGAACAAAAATGATGCTCAACCGAGGGGCCTAGGAGTCCTGAAAAGGGTACTTCATTTAAAGTAAACCAGAAGAGTGACTAAGAGCTAATGGAAAGAGCTGCATGCCTCCCGTTCGGCAGGTCTACTCAGGGCCTTACCTCGAGCCAAGGGCTCACGTTTAGATTCCCTTTAGCTCTAGAGCATGGCAAGGTGCGCCCCACCGCGGCCAATGAAGTTCCGTGTATAGCCAGAGAAAACTCATTTACTTCCCAGACACATGCCTACAGTGGCCAGAGGCCTGTCAACAGCAGAGAATTTCAGGAAGCTTCACAAAAGCAAGAGGGGAGCTTTCCAAACGGAAAGCAAGGTTAGTCCCATCATGCCCCCATTTCCATGGGCACAGGCAGCATACATCTCTGTGGTTTTTAACCAGTCAAATGAGACACAGAGTACACAGTGGTTGCTTCCCTGAATCAACTTCTCGAGGCAGGGTGTTCTGCATCTAGTGAACGGCCTCACCAAGGAAATCCCTGATTAGGACTCTGGGCCCGTGCGTCTTCAAAAGCCTGCCGTGCTACAGGAAAAACTGTGCTTTAGTTGCAATAGAAAGAAGGTCGTCTTTCTTCAAGAGGCAGGGTGACTTCAGGTAGGAAGTCCTGAATGGAAGGAGAAGCTTACTGTTTCTCTCTGTACAGCTCAAACTAGGGAATGAGAGCGACTTCCACGGCCTGTTGGAACTGGCTTAACGGTGCTCGTGAACCTGTGCGATTGCTGGCTAAATCAAGATATTCCAATAAGAGTGCACTGTGTTGCCCTACACTCGGCATACACACAGTGAGTCGGAAAGCTCCTGGCCTGGATATTGCTTAGAAGGACAAGGGGAGCCTGAGGGTACTCAGTGTTCTTGCAGGCAACAGGGTTTCCAGGCGAGGCACCTCGGTGTCCTGAAAAGCGTACTGGCTTTAAAATGATGAAGATAAGCGACTACGGCCTCATGGAAACTGCTACACGCCTCTGCTTCTGCATAGTATTTCATGGCCTTACCTCGAGGCAAGTTCTCAGGTTTCTTGCCCTGTGAGCGACACAGCATGTTAAGATGCTGTATTTCTCCTTGAATAGAGTGACTTCTGGTACGAGGTCCTCGATAACTTCTAAGCAGAGTGTTTTCTCAGGGCTGCTCAGACGAGGGCAATGTCGAAGACTTCCAGGGCATGTTGGACTGCCTAGAAATGTGGTTCTGATGCTGTTCGAGTGCTCTGGAAATGTAGCTCTCCTGAAGTAACGTACAGTGTGTTGCCCGACACTCTGCAGACACAGAGAGCCTCCGTGGGACGTATGGGACGCAATGCTGCTCAGCAGGCCCACAGGGGTATAGAGGGAGTCAGTGATCTTGGAACCAAAATGATGCTCACCCGAAGGGCGTAGGAGTTCTGAAAGGGGTAATTCTTTAAATAAAACAGACCTCCATTAAGAGCTCATGGAAAGAGCTGCATGCCTCCCTTTCTGCAGAGCTACTCAGGGCCTTAGCTGAGGCAAGGACTCACGTTGAGATTCCCTTTAGCTCTAGAGCATGGCAAGTAGAGCCGCACCCCGCCAATGAAGCTCCGTGTGTACCGAGAGAAAAGTCATTTTCTTCCCAGACACATGCCTACAGTGGCCAGAGGACTGTCAACAGCAGAGAATTTCAGGGAGCTTCACGGAAGCAAGAATGGAGGTTTTCAAACGGAAAGCAAGGCTAGTCCCATCATGCCCCCATTTCCATGGGCACAGGCAGCATACATCTCTGTGGAGTTTAACAAGTCAAATGAGACACAGAGTACACAGTTGTTGCTTCCCTGAATCAACTTCTCGAGGCAGGGTGTTCTGCATCTAGTGAACGGCCTCACCAAGGAAAGCCCTAGCTAGGCCTCTGGGCCCGTGCCTTTTCAAAAGCCTGCCGTGCTACAGGAAAATCTGTGCTTTAGTTGCAATAGAAACGAGGTCGTCTTTCTTCAAGTGGCAGGGTGACTTCAGGTAGGAAGTCCTGAATGGAAGGAGAAGCTTACTGTTTCTCTCTGTACAGCTCAAACTAGGGAATGAGAGCAACTTCCACGGCCTGTTGGAACTGGCTTAACGGTGCTCGTGAACCTGTGCGATTGCTGGCTAAATCAAGATATTCCAATAAGAGTGCACTGTGTTGCCCTACACTCGGCATACACACTGTGAGTCGGAAAGCTCCTGGCCTGGATATTGCTTAGAAGGACAAGGGGAGCCTGAGGGTACTCAGTGTTCTTGCAGGCAACAGGGTTTCCAGGCGAGGCACCTAGGTGTCCTGAAAAGCGTACTGGCTTTAAAATGATGAAGATAAGCGACTACGGCCTCATGGAAACTGCTACACGCCTCTGCTTCTGCATAGTATTTCATGGCCTTACCTCGAGGCAAGTTCTCAGGTTTCTTGCCCTGTGAGCGACACAGCATGTTAAGATGCTGTATTTCTCCTTGAATAGAGTGACTTCTGGTACGAGGTCCTCGATAACTTCTAAGCAGAGTGTTTTCTCAGGGCTGCTCAGACGAGGGCAATGTCGAAGACTTCCAGGGCATGTTGGACTGCCTAGAAATGTGGTTCTGATGCTGTTCGAGTGCTCTGGAAATGTAGCTCTCCTGAAGTAACGTACAGTGTGTTGCCCGACACCCTGCAGACACAGAGAGCCTCCGTGGGACGTATGGGACGCAATGCTGCTCAGCAGGCCCACAGGGGTATAGAGGGAGTCAGGGATCTTGGAACCAAAATGATGCTCACCCGAAGGGCGTAGGAGTTCTGAAAGGGGTAATTCTTTAAATAAAACAGACCTCCATTAAGAGCTCATGGAAAGAGCTGCATGCCTCCCTTTCTGCAGGGCTACTCAGGGCCTTACCTGAGGCAAGGACTCACGTTGAGATTCCCTTTAGCTCTAGAGCATGGCAAGGAGAGACACACCCCGCCAATGAAGCTCCGTGTGTACCGAGAGAAAAGTCATTTTCTTCCCAGACACATGCCTACAGTGGCCAGAGGACTGTCAACAGCAGAGAATTTCAGGGAGCTTCACGGAAGCAAGAATGGAGGTTTTCAAACGGAAAGCAAGGCTAGTCCCATCATGCCCCCATTTCCAAGGGCACAGGCAGCATACATCTCTGTGGTTTTTAACAAGTCAAATGAGACACAGAGTACACAGTGGTTGCTTCCCTGAATCAACTTCTCGAGGCAGGGTGTTCTGCATCTAGTGAACGGCCTCACCAAGGAAATCCCTGATTAGGACTCTGGGCCCGTGCCTCTTCAAAAGCCTGCCGTGCTACAGGAAAAACTGTGCTTTAGTTGCAATAGAAAGAAGGTCGTCTTTCTTCAAGAGGCAGGGTGACTTCAGGTAGGAGGTCCTGAATGGAAGGAGAAGCTTACAGTTTCTGTCTGTACAGCTCAAACTAGGGAATGAGAACGACTTCCACGACATGTTGGAACTTGTTGAACGTTGCTCCTGAACCTGTGCGAGTGCTGTGAATCAAGATATCACAAGAAAGAGTGCAGTGTGTTGCCCATGACTCAGCAGACACAGAGGACCTCCGAGGACCAATGTGCCTCGTTGTTGCTCAGCAGGCCTACAGGGGTGTGGAGATACTCAGAGACCTTGGAACAAAAATGATGCTCAACCGAGGGGCCTAGGAGTCCTGAAAAGGGTACTTCATTTAAAGTAAACCAGAAGAGTGACTAAGAGCTAATGGAAAGAGCTGCATGCCTCCCGTTCTGCAGAGCTACTCAGGGCCTTACCTCGAGCCAAGGGCTCACGTTTAGATTCCCTTTAGCTCTAGAGCATGGCAAGGTGCGCCCCACCGCGGCCAATGAAGTTCCGTGTGTAGCCAGAGAAAACTCATTTACTTCCCAGACACATGCCTACAGTGGCCAGAGGCCTGTCAACAGCAGAGAATTTCAGGGAGCTTCACGAAAGCAAGAGGGGAGCTTTCCAAACGGAAAGCAAGGTTAGTCCCATCATGCCCCCATTTCCATGGGCACAGGCAGCATACATCTCTGTGGTTTTTAACCAGTCAAATGAGACACAGAGTACACAGTTGTTGCTTCCCTGAATCAACTTCTCGAAGCAGGGTGTTCTGAATCTAGTGAACGGCCTCACCAAGGAAAGCCCTAGCTAGGCCTCTGGGCCCGTGCCTTTTCAAAAGCCTGCCGTGCTACAGGAAAAACTGTGCTTTAGTTGCAATAGAAACGAGGTCGTCTTTCTTCAAGAGGCAGGGTGACTTCAGGTAGGAGGTCCTGAATGGAAGGAGAAGCTTACTGTTTCTGTCTGTACAGCTCAAACTAGGGAATGAGAACGACTTCCACGACATATTGGAACTTGTTGAACGTTGCTCTTGAACCTGTGCGAGTGCTGTGAATCAAGATATCACAAGAAAGAGTGCAGTGTGTTGCCCATGACTCAGCAGACACAGAGGACCTCCGAGGACCAATGTGCCTCGTTGTTGCTCAGCAGGCCTACAGGGGTGTGGAGATACTCAGAGACCTTGGAACAAAAATGATGCTCAACCGAGGGGCCTAGGAGTCCTGAAAAGGGTACTTCATTTAAAGTAAACCAGAAGAGTGACTAAGAGCTAATGGAAAGAGTTGCATGCCTCCCGTTCGGCAGGGCTACTCAGGGCCTTACCTCGAGCCAAGGGCTCACGTTTAGATTCCCTTTAGCTCTAGAGCATGGCAAGGTGCGCCCCACCGCGGCCAATGAAGTTCCGTGTGTAGCCAGAGAAAACTCATTTACTTCCCAGACACATGCCTACAGTGGCCAGAGGCCTGTCAACAGCACAGAATTTCAGGGAGCTTCACAAAAGCAAGAGGGGAGCTTTCCAAACCGAAAGCAAGGTTAGTCCCATCATGCCCCCATTTCCATGGGCACAGGCAGCATACATCTCTGTGGTTTTTAACCTGTCAAATGAGACACAGAGTACACAGTTGTTGCTTCCCTGAATCAACTTCTCGAAGCAGGGTGTTCTGCATCTAGTGAACGGCCTCACCAAGGAAAGCCCTAGCTAGGCCTCTGGGCCCGTGCCTTTTCAAAAGCCTGCCGTGCTACAGGAAAAACTGTGCTTTAGTTGCAATAGAAACGAGGTCGTCTTTCTTCAAGAGGCAGGGTGACTTCAGGTAGGAGGTCCTGAATGGAAGGAGAAGCTTACTGTTTCTGTCTGTACAGCTCAAACTAGGGAATGAGAACGACTTCCACGACATATTGGAACTTGTTGAACGTTGCTCTTGAACCTGTGCGAGTGCTGTGAATCAAGATATCACAAGAAAGAGTGCAGTGTGTTGCCCATGACTCAGCAGACACAGATGACCTCCGAGGACCAATGTGCCTCGTTGTTGCTCAGCAGGCCTACAGGGGTGTGGAGATACTCAGAGACCTTGGAACAAAAATGATGCTCAACCGAGGGGCCTAGGAGTCCTGAAAAGGGTACTTCATTTAAAGTAAACCAGAAGAGTGACTAAGAGCTAATGGAAAGAGTTGCATGCCTCCCGTTCGGCAGGGCTACTCAGGGCCTTACCTCGAGCCAAGGGCTCACGTTTAGATTCCCTTTAGCTCTAGAGCATGGCAAGGTGCGCCCCACCGCGGCCAATGAAGTTCCGTGTGTAGCCAGAGAAAACTCATTTTCTTCCCAGACACATGCCTACAGTGGCCAGAGGCCTGTCAACAGCACAGAATTTCAGGGAGCTTCACAAAAGCAAGAGGGGAGCTTTCCAAACCGAAAGCAAGGTTAGTCCCATCATGCCCCCATTTCCATGGGCACAGGCAGCATACATCTCTGTGGTTTTTAACCAGTCAAATGAGACACAGAGTACACAGTGGTTGCTTCCCTGAATCAACTTCTCGAGGCAGGGTGTTCTGCATCTAGTGAACGGCCTCACCAAGGAAATCCCTGATTAGGACTCTGGGCCCGTGCGTCTTCAAAAGCCTGCCGTGCTACAGGAAAAACTGTGCTTTAGTTGAAATAGAAAGAAGGTCGTCTTTCTTCAAGAGGCAGGGTGACTTCAGGTAGGAGGTCCTGAATGGAAGGAGAAGCTTACTGTTTCTGTCTGTACAGCTCAAACTAGGGAATGAGAACGACTTCCACGACATGTTGGAACTTGTTGAACGTTGCTCCTGAACCTGTGCGAGTGCTGTGAATCAAGATATCACAAGAAAGAGTGCAGTGTGTTGCCCATGACTCAGCAGACACAGAGGACCTCTGAGGACCAATGTGCCTCGTAGTTGCTCAGCAGGCCTACAGGGGTGTGGAGATACTCAGAGACCTTGGAACAAAAATGATGCTCAACCGAGGGGCCTAGGAGTCCTGAAAAGGGTACTTCATTTAAAGTAAACCAGAAGAGTGACTAAGAGCTAATGGAAAGAGCTGCATGCCTCCCGTTCTGCAGGGCTACTCAGGGCCTTACCTCGAGCCAAGGGCTCACGTTTAGATTCCCTTTAGCTCTAGAGCATGGCAAGGTGCGCCCCACCGCGGCCAATGAAGTTCCGTGTGTAGCCAGAGAAAACTCATTTACTTCCCAGACACATGCCTACAGTGGCCAGAGGCCTGTCAACAGCAGAGAATTTCAGGGAGCTTCACGAAAGCAAGAGGGGAGCTTTCCAAACGGAAAGCAAGGTTAGTCCCATCATGCCCCCATTTCCATGGGCACAGGCAGCATACATCTCTGTGGTTTTTAACCAGTCAAATGAGACACAGAGTACACAGTTGTTGCTTCCCTGAATCAACTTCTCGAGGCAGGGTGTTCTGCATCTAGTGAACGGCCTCACCAAGGAAAGCCCTAGCTAGGCCTCTGGGCCCGTGCCTTTTCAAAAGCCTGCCGTGCTACAGGAAAAACTGTGCTTTAGTTGCAATAGAAACGAGGTCGTCTTTCTTCAAGAGGCAGGGTGACTTCAGGTAGGAAGTCCTGAATGGAAGGAGAAGCTTACTGTTTCTCTCTGTACAGCTCAAACTAGGGAATGAGAGCGACTTCCACGGCCTGTTGGAACTGGCTTAACGGTGCTCGTGAACCTGTGCGATTGCTGGCTAAATCAAGATATTCCAATAAGAGTGCACTGTGTTGCCCTACACTCGGCATACACACAGTGAGTCGGAAAGCTCCTGGCCTGGATATTGCTTAGAAGGACAAGGGGAGCCTGAGGGTACTCAGTGTTCTTGCAGGCAACAGGGTTTCCAGGCGAGGCACCTAGGTGTCCTGAAAAGCGTACTGGCTTTAAAATGATGAAGATAAGCGACTACGGCCTCATGGAAACTGGTACACGCCTCTGCTTCTGCATAGTATTTCATGGCCTTACCTCGAGGCAAGTTCTCAGGTTTCTTGCCCTGTGAGCGACACAGCATGTTAAGATGCTGTATTTCTCCTTGAATAGAGTGACTTCTGGTACGAGGTCCTCGATAACTTCTAAGCAGAGTGTTTTCTCAGGGCTGCTCAGACGAGGGCAATGTCGAAGACTTCCAGGGCATGTTGGACTGCCTAGAAATGTGGTTCTGATGCTGTTCGAGTGCTCTGGAAATGTAGCTCTCCTGAAGTAACGTACAGTGTGTTGCCCGACACTCTGCAGACACAGAGAGCCTCCGTGGGACGTATGGGACGCAATGCTGCTCAGCAGGCCCACAGGGGTATAGAGGGAGTCAGGGATCTTGGAACCAAAATGATGCTCACCCGAAGGGCGTAGGAGTTCTGAAACGGGTAATTCTTTAAATAAAACAGACCTCCATTAAGAGCTCATGGAAAGAGCTGCATGCCTCCCTTTCTGCAGGGCTACTCAGGGCCTTACCTGAGGCAAGGACTCACGTTGAGATTTCCTTTAGCTCTAGAGCATGGCAAGGAGAGACACACCCCGCCAATGAAGCTCCGTGTGTACCGAGAGAAAAGTCATTTTCTTCCCAGACACATGCCTACAGTGGCCAGAGGACTGTCAACAGCAGAGAATTTCAGGGAGCTTCACGGAAGCAAGAATGGAGGTTTTCAAACGGAAAGCAAGGCTAGTCCCATCATGCCCCCATTTCCAAGGGCACAGGCAGCATACATCTCTGTGGTTTTTAACAAGTCAAATGAGACACAGAGTACACAGTGGTTGCTTCCCTGAATCAACTTCTCGAGGCAGGGTGTTCTGCATCTAGTGAACGGCCTCACCAAGGAAATCCCTGATTAGGACTCTGGGCCCGTGCCTCTTCAAAAGCCTGCCGTGCTACAGGAAAAACTGTGCTTTAGTTGCAATAGAAAGAAGGTCGTCTTTCTTCAAGAGGCAGGGTGACTTCAGGTAGGAGGTCCTGAATGGAAGGAGAAGCTTACTGTTTCTGTCTGTACAGCTCAAACTAGGGAATGAGAACGACTTCCACGACATGTTGGAACTTGTTGAACGTTGCTCCTGAACCTGTGCGAGTGCTGTGAATCAAGATATCACAAGAAAGAGTGCAGTGTGTTGCCCATGACTCAGCAGACACAGAGGACCTCCGAGGACCAATGTGCCTCGTTGTTGCTCAGCAGGCCTACAGGGGTGTGGAGATACTCAGAGACCTTGGAACAAAAATGATGCTCAACCGAGGGGCCTAGGAGTCCTGAAAAGGGTACTTCATTTAAAGTAAACCAGAAGAGTGACTAAGAGCTAATGGAAAGAGCTGCATGCCTCCCGTTCGGCAGGGCTACTCAGGGCCTTACCTCGAGCCAAGGGCTCACGTTTAGATTCCCTTTAGCTCTAGAGCATGGCAAGGTGCGCCCCACCGCGGCCAATGAAGTTCCGTGTGTAGCCAGAGAAAACTCATTTACTTCCCAGACACATGCCTACAGTGGCCAGAGGCCTGTCAACAGCAGAGAATTTCAGGGAGCTTCACGAAAGCAAGAGGGGAGCTTTCCAAACGGAAAGCAAGGTTAGTCCCATCATGCCCCCATTTCCATGGGCACAGGCAGCATACATCTCTGTGGTTTTCAACCAGTCAAATGAGACACAGAGTACACAGTTGTTGCTTCCCTGAATCAACTTCTCGAGGCAGGGTGTTCTGCATCTAGTGAACGGCCTCACCAAGGAAAGCCCTAGCTAGGCCTCTGGGCCCGTGCCTTTTCAAAAGCCTGCCGTGCTACAGGAAAAACTGTGCTTTAGTTGCAATAGAAACGAGGTCGTCTTTCTTCAAGAGGCAGGGTGACTTCAGGTAGAAAGTCCTGAATGGAAGGAGAAGCTTACTGTTTCTCTCTGTACAGCTCAAACTAGGGAATGAGAGCGACTTCCACGGCCTGTTGGAACTGGCTTAACGGTGCTCGTGAACCTGTGCGATTGCTGGCTAAATCAAGATATTCCAATAAGAGTGCACTGTGTTGCCCTACACTCGGCATACACACTGTGAGTCGGAAAGCTCCTGGCCTGGATATTGCTTAGAAGGACAAGGGGAGCCTGAGGGTACTCAGTGTTCTTGCAGGCAACAGGGTTTCCAGGCGAGGCACCTCGGTGTCCTGAAAAGCGTACTGGCTTTAAAATGATGAAGATAAGCGACTACGGCCTCATGGAAACTGCTACACGCCTCTGCTTCTGCATAGTATTTCATGGCCTTACCTCGAGGCAAGTTCTCAGGTTTCTTGCCCTGTGAGCGACACAGCATGTTAAGATGCTGTATTTCTCCTTGAATAGAGTGACTTCTGGTACGAGGTCCTCGATAACTTCTAAGCAGAGTGTTTTCTCAGGGCTGCTCAGACGAGGGCAATGTCGAAGACTTCCAGGGCATGTTGGACTGCCTAGAAATGTGGTTCTGATGCTGTTCGAGTGCTCTGGAAATGTAGCTCTCCTGAAGTAACGTACAGTGTGTTGCCCGACACTCTGCAGACACAGAGAGCCTCCGTGGGACGTATGGGACGCAATGCTGCTCAGCAGGCCCACAGGGGTATAGAGGGAGTCAGGGATCTTGGAACCAAAATGATGCTCACCCGAAGGGCGTAGGAGTTCTGAAACGGGTAATTCTTTAAATAAAACAGACCTCCATTAAGAGCTCATGGAAAGAGCTGCATGCCTCCCTTTCTGCAGGGCTACTCAGGGCCTTACCTGAGGCAAGGACTCACGTTGAGATTTCCTTTAGCTCTAGAGCATGGCAAGGAGAGACACACCCCGCCAATGAAGCTCCGTGTGTACCGAGAGAAAAGTCATTTTCTTCCCAGACACATGCCTACAGTGGCCAGAGGACTGTCAACAGCAGAGAATTTCAGGGAGCTTCACGAAAGCAAGAGGGGAGCTTTCCAAACGGAAAGCAAGGTTAGTCCCATCATGCCCCCATTTCCATGGGCACAGGCAGCATACATCTCTGTGGTTTTTAACCAGTCAAATGAGACACAGAGTACACAGTTGTTGCTTCCCTGAATCAACTTCTCGAGGCAGGGTGTTCTGCATCTAGTGAACGGCCTCACCAAGGAAAGCCCTAGCTAGGCCTCTGGGCCCGTGCCTTTTCAAAAGCCTGCCGTGCTACAGGAAAAACTGTGCTTTAGTTGCAATAGAAACGAGGTCGTCTTTCTTCAAGAGGCAGGGTGACTTCAGGTAGGAAGTCCTGAATGGAAGGAGAAGCTTACTGTTTCTCTCTGTACAGCTCAAACTAGGGAATGAGAGCGACTTCCACGGCCTGTTGGAACTGGCTTAACGGTGCTCGTGAACCTGTGCGATTGCTGGCTAAATCAAGATATTCCAATAAGAGTGCACTGTGTTGCCCTACACTCGGCATACACACAGTGAGTCGGAAAGCTCCTGGCCTGGATATTGCTTAGAAGGACAAGGGGAGCCTGAGGGTACTCAGTGTTCTTGCAGGCAACAGGGTTTCCAGGCGAGGCACCTAGGTGTCCTGAAAAGCGTACTGGCTTTAAAATGATGAAGATAAGCGACTACGGCCTCATGGAAACTGCTACACGCCTCTGCTTCTGCATAGTATTTCATGGCCTTACCTCGAGGCAAGTTCTCAGGTTTCTTGCCCTGTGAGCGACACAGCATGTTAAGATGCTGTATTTCTCCTTGAATAGAGTGACTTCTGGTACGAGGTCCTCGATAACTTCTAAGCAGAGTGTTTTCTCAGGGCTGCTCAGACGAGGGCAATGTCGAAGACTTCCAGGGCATGTTGGACTGCCTAGAAATGTGGTTCTGATGCTGTTCGAGTGCTCTGGAAATGTAGCTCTCCTGAAGTAACGTAGAGTGTGTTGCCCGACACTCTGCAGACACAGAGAGCCTCCGTGGGACGAATGGGACGCAATGCTGCTCAGCAGGCCCACAGGGGTATAGAGGGAGTCAGGGATCTTGGAACCAAAATGATGCTCACCCGAAGGGCGTAGGAGTTCTGAAAGGGGTAATTCTTTAAATAAAACAGACCTCCATTAAGAGCTCATGGAAAGAGCTGCATGCCTCCCTTTCTGCAGGGCTACTCAGGGCCTTACCTGAGGCAAGGACTCACGTTGATATTCCCTTTAGCTCTAGAGCATGGCAAGGAGAGCCGCACCCCGCCAATGAAGCTCCGTGTGTACCGAGAGAAAAGTCATTTTCTTCCCAGACACATGCCTACAGTGGCCAGAGGACTGTCAACAGCAGAGAATTTCAGGGAGCTTCACGGAAGCAAGAATGGAGGTTTTCAAACGGAAAGCAAGGCTAGTCCCATCATGCCCCCATTTCCATGGGCACAGGCAGCATACATCTCTGTGGTTTTTAACCAGTCAAATGAGACACAGAGTACACAGTGGTTGCTTCCCTGAATCAACTTCTCGAGGCAGGGTGATCTGCATCTAGTGAACGGCCTCACCAAGGAAATCCCTGATTAGGACTCTGGGCCCGTGCCTCTTCAAAAGCCTGCCGTGCTACAGGAAAAACTGTGCTTTAGTTGCAATAGAAAGAAGGTCGTCTTTCTTCAAGAGGCAGGGTGACTTCAGGTAGGAGGTCCTGAATGGAAGGAGAAGCTTACTGTTTCTGTCTGTACAGCTCAAACTAGGGAATGAGAACGACTTCCACGACATGTTGGAACTTGTTGAACGTTGCTCTTGAACCTGTGCGAGTGCTGTGAATCAAGATATCACAAGAAAGAGTGCAGTGTGTTGCCCATGACTCAGCAGACACAGAGGACCTCCGAGGACCAATGTGCCTCGTTGTTGCTCAGCAGGCCTACAGGGGTGTGGAGATACTCAGAGACCTTGGAACAAAAATGATGCTCAACCGAGGGGCCTAGGAGTCCTGAAAAGGGTACTTCATTTAAAGTAAACCAGAAGAGTGACTAAGAGCTAATGGAAAGAGCTGCATGCCTCCCGTTCGGCAGGGCTACTCAGGGCCTTACCTCGAGCCAAGGGCTCACGTTTAGATTCCCTTTAGCTCTAGAGCATGGCAAGGTGCGCCCCACCGCGCCCAATGAAGTTCCGTGTGTAGCCAGAGAAAACTCATTTACTTCCCAGACACATGCCTACAGTGGCCAGAGGCCTGTCAACAGCAGAGAATTTCAGGGAGCTTCACGAAAGCAAGAGGGGAGCTTTCCAAACGGAAAGCAAGGTTAGTCCCATCATGCCCCCATTTCCATGGGCACAGGCAGCATACATCTCTGTGGTTTTCAACCAGTCAAATGAGACACAGAGTACACAGTTGTTGCTTCCCTGAATCAACTTCTCGAGGCAGGGTGTTCTGCATCTAGTGAACGGCCTCACCAAGGAAAGCCCTAGCTAGGCCTCTGGGCCCGTGCCTTTTCAAAAGCCTGCCGTGCTACAGGAAAAACTGTGCTTTAGTTGCAATAGAAACGAGGTCGTCTTTCTTCAAGAGGCAGGGTGACTTCAGGTAGGAAGTCCTGAATGGAAGGAGAAGCTTACTGTTTCTCTCTGTACAGCTCAAACTAGGGAATGAGAGCGACTTCCACGGCCTGTTGGAACTGGCTTAACGGTGCTCGTGAACCTGTGCGATTGCTGGCTAAATCAAGATATTCCAATAAGAGTGCACTGTGTTGCCCTACACTCGGCATACACACTGTGAGTCGGAAAGCTCCTGGCCTGGATATTGCTTAGAAGGACAAGGGGAGCCTGAGTGTACTCAGTGTTCTTGCAGGCAACAGGGTTTCCAGGCGAGGCACCTAGGTGTCCTGAAAAGCGTACTGGCTTTAAAATGATGAAGATAAGCGACTACGGCCTCATGGAAACTGCTACACGCCTCTGCTTCTGCATAGTATTTCATGGCCTTACCTCGAGGCAAGTTCTCAGGTTTCTTGCCCTGTGAGTGACACAGCATGTTAAGATGCTGTATTTCTCCTTGAATAGAGTGACTTCTGGTACGAGGTCCTCGATAACTTCTAAGCAGAGTGTTTTCTCAGGGCTGCTCAGACGAGGGCAATGTCGAAGACTTCCAGGGCATGTTGGACTGCCTAGAAATGTGGTTCTGATGCTGTTCGAGTGCTCTGGAAATGTAGCTCTCCTGAAGTAACGTACAGTGTGTTGCCCGACACCCTGCAGACACAGAGAGCCTCCGTGGGACGTATGGGACGCAATGCTGCTCAGCAGGCCCACAGGGGTATAGAGGGAGTCAGGGATCTTGGAACCAAAATGATGCTCACCCGAAGGGCGTAGGAGTTCTGAAAGGGGTAATTCTTTAAATAAAACAGACCTCCATTAAGAGCTCATGGAAAGAGCTGCATGCCTCCCTTTCGGCAGGGCTACTCAGGGCCTTACCTGAGGCAAGGACTCACGTTGAGATTCCCTTTAGCTCTAGAGCATGGCAAGGAGAGCCGCACCCCGCCAATGAAGCTCCGTGTGTACCGAGAGAAAAGTCATTTTCTTCCCAGACACATGCCTACAGTGGCCAGAGGACTGTCAACAGCAGAGAATTTCAGGGAGCTTCACGGAAGCAAGAATGGAGGTTTTCAAACGGAAAGCAAGGCTAGTCCCATCATGCCCCCATTTCCATGGGCACAGGCAGCATACATCTCTGTGGTTTTTAACCAGTCAAATGAGACACAGAGTACACAGTGGTTGCTTCCCTGAATCAACTTCTCGAGGCAGGGTGTTCTGCATCTAGTGAACGGCCTCACCAAGGAAATCCCTGATTAGGACTCTGGGCCCGTGCCTCTTCAAAAGCCTGCCGTGCTACAGGAAAAACTGTGCTTTAGTTGCAAGAGAAAGAAGGTCGTCTTTCTTCAAGAGGCAGGGTGACTTCAGGTAGGAGGTCCTGAATGGAAGGAGAAGCTTACTGTTTCTGTCTGTACAGCTCAAACTAGGGAATGAGAACGACTTCCACGACATATTGGAACTTGTTGAACGTTGCTCTTGAACCTGTGCGAGTGCTGTGAATCAAGATATCACAAGAAAGAGTGCACTGTGTTGCCCATGACTCAGCAGACACAGAGGACCTCCGAGGACCAATGTGCCTCGTTGTTGCTCAGCAGGCCTACAGGGGTGTGGAGATACTCAGAGACCTTGGAACAAAAATGATGCTCAACCGAGGGGCCTAGGAGTCCTGAAAAGGGTACTTCATTTAAAGTAAACCAGAAGAGTGACTAAGAGCTAATGGAAAGAGCTGCATGCCTCCCGTTCGGCAGGTCTACTCAGGGCCTTACCTCGAGCCAAGGGCTCACGTTTAGATTCCCTTTAGCTCTAGAGCATGGCAAGGTGCGCCCCACCGCGGCCAATGAAGTTCCGTGTATAGCCAGAGAAAACTCATTTACTTCCCAGACACATGCCTACAGTGGCCAGAGGCCTGTCAACAGCAGAGAATTTCAGGAAGCTTCACAAAAGCAAGAGGGGAGCTTTCCAAACGGAAAGCAAGGTTAGTCCCATCATGCCCCCATTTCCATGGGCACAGGCAGCATACATCTCTGTGGTTTTTAACCAGTCAAATGAGACACAGAGTACACAGTGGTTGCTTCCCTGAATCAACTTCTCGAGGCAGGGTGTTCTGCATCTAGTGAACGGCCTCACCAAGGAAATCCCTGATTAGGACTCTGGGCCCGTGCGTCTTCAAAAGCCTGCCGTGCTACAGGAAAAACTGTGCTTTAGTTGCAATAGAAAGAAGGTCGTCTTTCTTCAAGAGGCAGGGTGACTTCAGGTAGGAAGTCCTGAATGGAAGGAGAAGCTTACTGTTTCTCTCTGTACAGCTCAAACTAGGGAATGAGAGCGACTTCCACGGCCTGTTGGAACTGGCTTAACGGTGCTCGTGAACCTGTGCGATTGCTGGCTAAATCAAGATATTCCAATAAGAGTGCACTGTGTTGCCCTACACTCGGCATACACACAGTGAGTCGGAAAGCTCCTGGCCTGGATATTGCTTAGAAGGACAAGGGGAGCCTGAGGGTACTCAGTGTTCTTGCAGGCAACAGGGTTTCCAGGCGAGGCACCTCGGTGTCCTGAAAAGCGTACTGGCTTTAAAATGATGAAGATAAGCGACTACGGCCTCATGGAAACTGCTACACGCCTCTGCTTCTGCATAGTATTTCATGGCCTTACCTCGAGGCAAGTTCTCAGGTTTCTTGCCCTGTGAGCGACACAGCATGTTAAGATGCTGTATTTCTCCTTGAATAGAGTGACTTCTGGTACGAGGTCCTCGATAACTTCTAAGCAGAGTGTTTTCTCAGGGCTGCTCAGACGAGGGCAATGTCGAAGACTTCCAGGGCATGTTGGACTGCCTAGAAATGTGGTTCTGATGCTGTTCGAGTGCTCTGGAAATGTAGCTCTCCTGAAGTAACGTACAGTGTGTTGCCCGACACTCTGCAGACACAGAGAGCCTCCGTGGGACGTATGGGACGCAATGCTGCTCAGCAGGCCCACAGGGGTATAGAGGGAGTCAGTGATCTTGGAACCAAAATGATGCTCACCCGAAGGGCGTAGGAGTTCTGAAAGGGGTAATTCTTTAAATAAAACAGACCTCCATTAAGAGCTCATGGAAAGAGCTGCATGCCTCCCTTTCTGCAGAGCTACTCAGGGCCTTAGCTGAGGCAAGGACTCACGTTGAGATTCCCTTTAGCTCTAGAGCATGGCAAGTAGAGCCGCACCCCGCCAATGAAGCTCCGTGTGTACCGAGAGAAAAGTCATTTTCTTCCCAGACACATGCCTACAGTGGCCAGAGGACTGTCAACAGCAGAGAATTTCAGGGAGCTTCACGGAAGCAAGAATGGAGGTTTTCAAACGGAAAGCAAGGCTAGTCCCATCATGCCCCCATTTCCATGGGCACAGGCAGCATACATCTCTGTGGAGTTTAACAAGTCAAATGAGACACAGAGTACACAGTTGTTGCTTCCCTGAATCAACTTCTCGAGGCAGGGTGTTCTGCATCTAGTGAACGGCCTCACCAAGGAAAGCCCTAGCTAGGCCTCTGGGCCCGTGCCTTTTCAAAAGCCTGCCGTGCTACAGGAAAATCTGTGCTTTAGTTGCAATAGAAACGAGGTCGTCTTTCTTCAAGTGGCAGGGTGACTTCAGGTAGGAAGTCCTGAATGGAAGGAGAAGCTTACTGTTTCTCTCTGTACAGCTCAAACTAGGGAATGAGAGCAACTTCCACGGCCTGTTGGAACTGGCTTAACGGTGCTCGTGAACCTGTGCGATTGCTGGCTAAATCAAGATATTCCAATAAGAGTGCACTGTGTTGCCCTACACTCGGCATACACACTGTGAGTCGGAAAGCTCCTGGCCTGGATATTGCTTAGAAGGACAAGGGGAGCCTGAGGGTACTCAGTGTTCTTGCAGGCAACAGGGTTTCCAGGCGAGGCACCTAGGTGTCCTGAAAAGCGTACTGGCTTTAAAATGATGAAGATAAGCGACTACGGCCTCATGGAAACTGCTACACGCCTCTGCTTCTGCATAGTATTTCATGGCCTTACCTCGAGGCAAGTTCTCAGGTTTCTTGCCCTGTGAGCGACACAGCATGTTAAGATGCTGTATTTCTCCTTGAATAGAGTGACTTCTGGTACGAGGTCCTCGATAACTTCTAAGCAGAGTGTTTTCTCAGGGCTGCTCAGACGAGGGCAATGTCGAAGACTTCCAGGGCATGTTGGACTGCCTAGAAATGTGGTTCTGATGCTGTTCGAGTGCTCTGGAAATGTAGCTCTCCTGAAGTAACGTACAGTGTGTTGCCCGACACCCTGCAGACACAGAGAGCCTCCGTGGGACGTATGGGACGCAATGCTGCTCAGCAGGCCCACAGGGGTATAGAGGGAGTCAGGGATCTTGGAACCAAAATGATGCTCACCCGAAGGGCGTAGGAGTTCTGAAAGGGGTAATTCTTTAAATAAAACAGACCTCCATTAAGAGCTCATGGAAAGAGCTGCATGCCTCCCTTTCTGCAGGGCTACTCAGGGCCTTACCTGAGGCAAGGACTCACGTTGAGATTCCCTTTAGCTCTAGAGCATGGCAAGGAGAGACACACCCCGCCAATGAAGCTCCGTGTGTACCGAGAGAAAAGTCATTTTCTTCCCAGACACATGCCTACAGTGGCCAGAGGACTGTCAACAGCAGAGAATTTCAGGGAGCTTCACGGAAGCAAGAATGGAGGTTTTCAAACGGAAAGCAAGGCTAGTCCCATCATGCCCCCATTTCCAAGGGCACAGGCAGCATACATCTCTGTGGTTTTTAACAAGTCAAATGAGACACAGAGTACACAGTGGTTGCTTCCCTGAATCAACTTCTCGAGGCAGGGTGTTCTGCATCTAGTGAACGGCCTCACCAAGGAAATCCCTGATTAGGACTCTGGGCCCGTGCCTCTTCAAAAGCCTGCCGTGCTACAGGAAAAACTGTGCTTTAGTTGCAATAGAAAGAAGGTCGTCTTTCTTCAAGAGGCAGGGTGACTTCAGGTAGGAGGTCCTGAATGGAAGGAGAAGCTTACAGTTTCTGTCTGTACAGCTCAAACTAGGGAATGAGAACGACTTCCACGACATGTTGGAACTTGTTGAACGTTGCTCCTGAACCTGTGCGAGTGCTGTGAATCAAGATATCACAAGAAAGAGTGCAGTGTGTTGCCCATGACTCAGCAGACACAGAGGACCTCCGAGGACCAATGTGCCTCGTTGTTGCTCAGCAGGCCTACAGGGGTGTGGAGATACTCAGAGACCTTGGAACAAAAATGATGCTCAACCGAGGGGCCTAGGAGTCCTGAAAAGGGTACTTCATTTAAAGTAAACCAGAAGAGTGACTAAGAGCTAATGGAAAGAGCTGCATGCCTCCCGTTCTGCAGAGCTACTCAGGGCCTTACCTCGAGCCAAGGGCTCACGTTTAGATTCCCTTTAGCTCTAGAGCATGGCAAGGTGCGCCCCACCGCGGCCAATGAAGTTCCGTGTGTAGCCAGAGAAAACTCATTTACTTCCCAGACACATGCCTACAGTGGCCAGAGGCCTGTCAACAGCACAGAATTTCAGGGAGCTTCACAAAAGCAAGAGGGGAGCTTTCCAAACCGAAAGCAAGGTTAGTCCCATCATGCCCCCATTTCCATGGGCACAGGCAGCATACATCTCTGTGGTTTTTAACCTGTCAAATGAGACACAGAGTACACAGTTGTTGCTTCCCTGAATCAACTTCTCGAAGCAGGGTGTTCTGCATCTAGTGAACGGCCTCACCAAGGAAAGCCCTAGCTAGGCCTCTGGGCCCGTGCCTTTTCAAAAGCCTGCCGTGCTACAGGAAAAACTGTGCTTTAGTTGCAATAGAAACGAGGTCGTCTTTCTTCAAGAGGCAGGGTGACTTCAGGTAGGAGGTCCTGAATGGAAGGAGAAGCTTACTGTTTCTGTCTGTACAGCTCAAACTAGGGAATGAGAACGACTTCCACGACATATTGGAACTTGTTGAACGTTGCTCTTGAACCTGTGCGAGTGCTGTGAATCAAGATATCACAAGAAAGAGTGCAGTGTGTTGCCCATGACTCAGCAGACACAGATGACCTCCGAGGACCAATGTGCCTCGTTGTTGCTCAGCAGGCCTACAGGGGTGTGGAGATACTCAGAGACCTTGGAACAAAAATGATGCTCAACCGAGGGGCCTAGGAGTCCTGAAAAGGGTACTTCATTTAAAGTAAACCAGAAGAGTGACTAAGAGCTAATGGAAAGAGTTGCATGCCTCCCGTTCGGCAGGGCTACTCAGGGCCTTACCTCGAGCCAAGGGCTCACGTTTAGATTCCCTTTAGCTCTAGAGCATGGCAAGGTGCGCCCCACCGCGGCCAATGAAGTTCCGTGTGTAGCCAGAGAAAACTCATTTTCTTCCCAGACACATGCCT
Organism: Balaenoptera physalus; assembly: GCF_965194825.1. Classification (NCBI taxonomy): domain Eukaryota; kingdom Metazoa; phylum Chordata; class Mammalia; order Artiodactyla; family Balaenopteridae; genus Balaenoptera; species Balaenoptera physalus. Next base: position 146,702 of record NW_028126010.1, read on the forward strand.
ACAGTGGCCAGAGGCCTGTCAACAGCACAGAATTTCAGGGAGCTTCACAAAAGCAAGAGGGGAGCTTTCCAAACCGAAAGCAAGGTTAGTCCCATCATGCCCCCATTTCCATGGGCACAGGCAGCATACATCTCTGTGGTTTTTAACCAGTCAAATGAGACACAGAGTACACAGTGGTTGCTTCCCTGAATCAACTTCTCGAGGCAGGGTGTTCTGCATCTAGTGAACGGCCTCACCAAGGAAATCCCTGATTAGGACTCTGGGCCCGTGCGTCTTCAAAAGCCTGCCGTGCTACAGGAAAAACTGTGCTTTAGTTGAAATAGAAAGAAGGTCGTCTTTCTTCAAGAGGCAGGGTGACTTCAGGTAGGAGGTCCTGAATGGAAGGAGAAGCTTACTGTTTCTGTCTGTACAGCTCAAACTAGGGAATGAGAACGACTTCCACGACATGTTGGAACTTGTTGAACGTTGCTCCTGAACCTGTGCGAGTGCTGTGAATCAAGATATCACAAGAAAGAGTGCAGTGTGTTGCCCATGACTCAGCAGACACAGAGGACCTCTGAGGACCAATGTGCCTCGTAGTTGCTCAGCAGGCCTACAGGGGTGTGGAGATACTCAGAGACCTTGGAACAAAAATGATGCTCAACCGAGGGGCCTAGGAGTCCTGAAAAGGGTACTTCATTTAAAGTAAACCAGAAGAGTGACTAAGAGCTAATGGAAAGAGCTGCATGCCTCCCGTTCTGCAGGGCTACTCAGGGCCTTACCTCGAGCCAAGGGCTCACGTTTAGATTCCCTTTAGCTCTAGAGCATGGCAAGGTGCGCCCCACCGCGGCCAATGAAGTTCCGTGTGTAGCCAGAGAAAACTCATTTACTTCCCAGACACATGCCTACAGTGGCCAGAGGCCTGTCAACAGCAGAGAATTTCAGGGAGCTTCACGAAAGCAAGAGGGGAGCTTTCCAAACGGAAAGCAAGGTTAGTCCCATCATGCCCCCATTTCCATGGGCACAGGCAGCATACATCTCTGTGGTTTTTAACCAGTCAAATGAGACACAGAGTACACAGTTGTTGCTTCCCTGAATCAACTTCTCGAGGCAGGGTGTTCTGCATCTAGTGAACGGCCTCACCAAGGAAAGCCCTAGCTAGGCCTCTGGGCCCGTGCCTTTTCAAAAGCCTGCCGTGCTACAGGAAAAACTGTGCTTTAGTTGCAATAGAAACGAGGTCGTCTTTCTTCAAGAGGCAGGGTGACTTCAGGTAGGAAGTCCTGAATGGAAGGAGAAGCTTACTGTTTCTCTCTGTACAGCTCAAACTAGGGAATGAGAGCGACTTCCACGGCCTGTTGGAACTGGCTTAACGGTGCTCGTGAACCTGTGCGATTGCTGGCTAAATCAAGATATTCCAATAAGAGTGCACTGTGTTGCCCTACACTCGGCATACACACAGTGAGTCGGAAAGCTCCTGGCCTGGATATTGCTTAGAAGGACAAGGGGAGCCTGAGGGTACTCAGTGTTCTTGCAGGCAACAGGGTTTCCAGGCGAGGCACCTAGGTGTCCTGAAAAGCGTACTGGCTTTAAAATGATGAAGATAAGCGACTACGGCCTCATGGAAACTGGTACACGCCTCTGCTTCTGCATAGTATTTCATGGCCTTACCTCGAGGCAAGTTCTCAGGTTTCTTGCCCTGTGAGCGACACAGCATGTTAAGATGCTGTATTTCTCCTTGAATAGAGTGACTTCTGGTACGAGGTCCTCGATAACTTCTAAGCAGAGTGTTTTCTCAGGGCTGCTCAGACGAGGGCAATGTCGAAGACTTCCAGGGCATGTTGGACTGCCTAGAAATGTGGTTCTGATGCTGTTCGAGTGCTCTGGAAATGTAGCTCTCCTGAAGTAACGTACAGTGTGTTGCCCGACACTCTGCAGACACAGAGAGCCTCCGTGGGACGTATGGGACGCAATGCTGCTCAGCAGGCCCACAGGGGTATAGAGGGAGTCAGGGATCTTGGAACCAAAATGATGCTCACCCGAAGGGCGTAGGAGTTCTGAAACGGGTAATTCTTTAAATAAAACAGACCTCCATTAAGAGCTCATGGAAAGAGCTGCATGCCTCCCTTTCTGCAGGGCTACTCAGGGCCTTACCTGAGGCAAGGACTCACGTTGAGATTTCCTTTAGCTCTAGAGCATGGCAAGGAGAGACACACCCCGCCAATGAAGCTCCGTGTGTACCGAGAGAAAAGTCATTTTCTTCCCAGACACATGCCTACAGTGGCCAGAGGACTGTCAACAGCAGAGAATTTCAGGGAGCTTCACGGAAGCAAGAATGGAGGTTTTCAAACGGAAAGCAAGGCTAGTCCCATCATGCCCCCATTTCCAAGGGCACAGGCAGCATACATCTCTGTGGTTTTTAACAAGTCAAATGAGACACAGAGTACACAGTGGTTGCTTCCCTGAATCAACTTCTCGAGGCAGGGTGTTCTGCATCTAGTGAACGGCCTCACCAAGGAAATCCCTGATTAGGACTCTGGGCCCGTGCCTCTTCAAAAGCCTGCCGTGCTACAGGAAAAACTGTGCTTTAGTTGCAATAGAAAGAAGGTCGTCTTTCTTCAAGAGGCAGGGTGACTTCAGGTAGGAGGTCCTGAATGGAAGGAGAAGCTTACTGTTTCTGTCTGTACAGCTCAAACTAGGGAATGAGAACGACTTCCACGACATGTTGGAACTTGTTGAACGTTGCTCCTGAACCTGTGCGAGTGCTGTGAATCAAGATATCACAAGAAAGAGTGCAGTGTGTTGCCCATGACTCAGCAGACACAGAGGACCTCCGAGGACCAATGTGCCTCGTTGTTGCTCAGCAGGCCTACAGGGGTGTGGAGATACTCAGAGACCTTGGAACAAAAATGATGCTCAACCGAGGGGCCTAGGAGTCCTGAAAAGGGTACTTCATTTAAAGTAAACCAGAAGAGTGACTAAGAGCTAATGGAAAGAGCTGCATGCCTCCCGTTCGGCAGGGCTACTCAGGGCCTTACCTCGAGCCAAGGGCTCACGTTTAGATTCCCTTTAGCTCTAGAGCATGGCAAGGTGCGCCCCACCGCGGCCAATGAAGTTCCGTGTGTAGCCAGAGAAAACTCATTTACTTCCCAGACACATGCCTACAGTGGCCAGAGGCCTGTCAACAGCAGAGAATTTCAGGGAGCTTCACGAAAGCAAGAGGGGAGCTTTCCAAACGGAAAGCAAGGTTAGTCCCATCATGCCCCCATTTCCATGGGCACAGGCAGCATACATCTCTGTGGTTTTCAACCAGTCAAATGAGACACAGAGTACACAGTTGTTGCTTCCCTGAATCAACTTCTCGAGGCAGGGTGTTCTGCATCTAGTGAACGGCCTCACCAAGGAAAGCCCTAGCTAGGCCTCTGGGCCCGTGCCTTTTCAAAAGCCTGCCGTGCTACAGGAAAAACTGTGCTTTAGTTGCAATAGAAACGAGGTCGTCTTTCTTCAAGAGGCAGGGTGACTTCAGGTAGAAAGTCCTGAATGGAAGGAGAAGCTTACTGTTTCTCTCTGTACAGCTCAAACTAGGGAATGAGAGCGACTTCCACGGCCTGTTGGAACTGGCTTAACGGTGCTCGTGAACCTGTGCGATTGCTGGCTAAATCAAGATATTCCAATAAGAGTGCACTGTGTTGCCCTACACTCGGCATACACACTGTGAGTCGGAAAGCTCCTGGCCTGGATATTGCTTAGAAGGACAAGGGGAGCCTGAGGGTACTCAGTGTTCTTGCAGGCAACAGGGTTTCCAGGCGAGGCACCTCGGTGTCCTGAAAAGCGTACTGGCTTTAAAATGATGAAGATAAGCGACTACGGCCTCATGGAAACTGCTACACGCCTCTGCTTCTGCATAGTATTTCATGGCCTTACCTCGAGGCAAGTTCTCAGGTTTCTTGCCCTGTGAGCGACACAGCATGTTAAGATGCTGTATTTCTCCTTGAATAGAGTGACTTCTGGTACGAGGTCCTCGATAACTTCTAAGCAGAGTGTTTTCTCAGGGCTGCTCAGACGAGGGCAATGTCGAAGACTTCCAGGGCATGTTGGACTGCCTAGAAATGTGGTTCTGATGCTGTTCGAGTGCTCTGGAAATGTAGCTCTCCTGAAGTAACGTACAGTGTGTTGCCCGACACTCTGCAGACACAGAGAGCCTCCGTGGGACGTATGGGACGCAATGCTGCTCAGCAGGCCCACAGGGGTATAGAGGGAGTCAGGGATCTTGGAACCAAAATGATGCTCACCCGAAGGGCGTAGGAGTTCTGAAACGGGTAATTCTTTAAATAAAACAGACCTCCATTAAGAGCTCATGGAAAGAGCTGCATGCCTCCCTTTCTGCAGGGCTACTCAGGGCCTTACCTGAGGCAAGGACTCACGTTGAGATTTCCTTTAGCTCTAGAGCATGGCAAGGAGAGACACACCCCGCCAATGAAGCTCCGTGTGTACCGAGAGAAAAGTCATTTTCTTCCCAGACACATGCCTACAGTGGCCAGAGGACTGTCAACAGCAGAGAATTTCAGGGAGCTTCACGAAAGCAAGAGGGGAGCTTTCCAAACGGAAAGCAAGGTTAGTCCCATCATGCCCCCATTTCCATGGGCACAGGCAGCATACATCTCTGTGGTTTTTAACCAGTCAAATGAGACACAGAGTACACAGTTGTTGCTTCCCTGAATCAACTTCTCGAGGCAGGGTGTTCTGCATCTAGTGAACGGCCTCACCAAGGAAAGCCCTAGCTAGGCCTCTGGGCCCGTGCCTTTTCAAAAGCCTGCCGTGCTACAGGAAAAACTGTGCTTTAGTTGCAATAGAAACGAGGTCGTCTTTCTTCAAGAGGCAGGGTGACTTCAGGTAGGAAGTCCTGAATGGAAGGAGAAGCTTACTGTTTCTCTCTGTACAGCTCAAACTAGGGAATGAGAGCGACTTCCACGGCCTGTTGGAACTGGCTTAACGGTGCTCGTGAACCTGTGCGATTGCTGGCTAAATCAAGATATTCCAATAAGAGTGCACTGTGTTGCCCTACACTCGGCATACACACAGTGAGTCGGAAAGCTCCTGGCCTGGATATTGCTTAGAAGGACAAGGGGAGCCTGAGGGTACTCAGTGTTCTTGCAGGCAACAGGGTTTCCAGGCGAGGCACGTAGGTGTCCTGAAAAGCGTACTGGCTTTAAAATGATGAAGATAAGCGACTACGGCCTCATGGAAACTGGTACACGCCTCTGCTTCTGCATAGTATTTCATGGCCTTACCTCGAGGCAAGTTCTCAGGTTTCTTGCCCTGTGAGCGACACAGCATGTTAAGATGCTGTATTTCTCCTTGAATAGAGTGACTTCTGGTACGAGGTCCTCGATAACTTCTAAGCAGAGTGTTTTCTCAGGGCTGCTCAGACGAGGGCAATGTCGAAGACTTCCAGGGCATGTTGGACTGCCTAGAAATGTGGTTCTGATGCTGTTCGAGTGCTCTGGAAATGTAGCTCTCCTGAAGTAACGTAGAGTGTGTTGCCCGACACTCTGCAGACACAGAGAGCCTCCGTGGGACGAATGGGACGCAATGCTGCTCAGCAGGCCCACAGGGGTATAGAGGGAGTCAGGGATCTTGGAACCAAAATGATGCTCACCCGAAGGGCGTAGGAGTTCTGAAAGGGGTAATTCTTTAAATAAAACAGACCTCCATTAAGAGCTCATGGAAAGAGCTGCATGCCTCCCTTTCTGCAGGGCTACTCAGGGCCTTACCTGAGGCAAGGACTCACGTTGATATTCCCTTTAGCTCTAGAGCATGGCAAGGAGAGCCGCACCCCGCCAATGAAGCTCCGTGTGTACCGAGAGAAAAGTCATTTTCTTCCCAGACACATGCCTACAGTGGCCAGAGGACTGTCAACAGCAGAGAATTTCAGGGAGCTTCACGGAAGCAAGAATGGAGGTTTTCAAACGGAAAGCAAGGCTAGTCCCATCATGCCCCCATTTCCATGGGCACAGGCAGCATACATCTCTGTGGTTTTTAACCAGTCAAATGAGACACAGAGTACACAGTGGTTGCTTCCCTGAATCAACTTCTCGAGGCAGGGTGATCTGCATCTAGTGAACGGCCTCACCAAGGAAATCCCTGATTAGGACTCTGGGCCCGTGCCTCTTCAAAAGCCTGCCGTGCTACAGGAAAAACTGTGCTTTAGTTGCAATAGAAAGAAGGTCGTCTTTCTTCAAGAGGCAGGGTGACTTCAGGTAGGAGGTCCTGAATGGAAGGAGAAGCTTACTGTTTCTGTCTGTACAGCTCAAACTAGGGAATGAGAACGACTTCCACGACATGTTGGAACTTGTTGAACGTTGCTCTTGAACCTGTGCGAGTGCTGTGAATCAAGATATCACAAGAAAGAGTGCAGTGTGTTGCCCATGACTCAGCAGACACAGAGGACCTCCGAGGACCAATGTGCCTCGTTGTTGCTCAGCAGGCCTACAGGGGTGTGGAGATACTCAGAGACCTTGGAACAAAAATGATGCTCAACCGAGGGGCCTAGGAGTCCTGAAAAGGGTACTTCATTTAAAGTAAACCAGAAGAGTGACTAAGAGCTAATGGAAAGAGCTGCATGCCTCCCGTTCTGCAGGGCTACTCAGGGCCTTACCTCGAGCCAAGGGCTCACGTTTAGATTCCCTTTAGCTCTAGAGCATGGCAAGGTGCGCCCCACCGCGGCCAATGAAGTTCCGTGTGTAGCCAGAGAAAACTCATTTACTTCCCAGACACATGCCTACAGTGGCCAGAGGCCTGTCAACAGCAGAGAATTTCAGGGAGCTTCACGAAAGCAAGAGGGGAGCTTTCCAAACGGAAAGCAAGGTTAGTCCCATCATGCCCCCATTTCCATGGGCACAGGCAGCATACATCTCTGTAGTTTTTAACCAGTCAAATGAGACACAGAGTACACAGTTGTTGCTTCCCTGAATCAACTTCTCTAGGCAGGGTGTTCTGCATCTAGTGAACGGCCTCACCAAGGAAAGCCCTAGCTAGGCCTCTGGGCCCGTGCCTTTTCAAAAGCCTGCCGTGCTACAGGAAAAACTGTGCTTTAGTTGCAATAGAAACGAGGTCGTCTTTCTTCAAGAGGCAGGGTGACTTCAGGTAGGAAGTCCTGAATGGAAGGAGAAGCTTACTGTTTCTCTCTGTACAGCTCAAACTAGGGAATGAGAGCGACTTCCACGGCCTGTTGGAACTGGCTTAACGGTGCTCGTGAACCTGTGCGATTGCTGGCTAAATCAAGATATTCCAATAAGAGTGCACTGTGTTGCCCTACACTCGGCATACACACTGTGAGTCGGAAAGCTCCTGGCCTGGATATTGCTTAGAAGGACAAGGGGAGCCTGAGGGTACTCAGTGTTCTTGCAGGCAACAGGGTTTCCAGGCGAGGCACCTCGGTGTCCTGAAAAGCGTACTGGCTTTAAAATGATGAAGATAAGCGACTACGGCCTCATGGAAACTGCTACACGCCTCTGCTTCTGCATAGTATTTCATGGCCTTACCTCGAGGCAAGTTCTCAGGTTTCTTGCACTGTGAGCGACACAGCATGTTAAGATGCTGTATTTCTCCTTGAATAGAGTGACTTCTGGCACGAGGTCCTCGATAACTTCTAAGCAGAGTGTTTTCTCAGGGCTGCTCAGACGAGGGCAATGTCGAAGACTTCCAGGGCGTGTTGGACTGCCTAGAAATGTGGTTCTGATGCTGTTCGAGTGCTCTGGAAATGTAGCTCTCCTGAAGTAACGTACAGTGTGTTGCCCGACACTCTGCAGACACAGAGAGCCTCCGTGGGACGTATGGGACGCAATGCTGCTCAGCAGGCCCACAGGGGTATAGAGGGAGTCAGGGATCTTGGAACCAAAATGATGCTCACCCGAAGGGCGTAGGAGTTCTGAAACGGGTAATTCTTTAAATAAAACAGACCTCCATTAAGAGCTCATGGAAAGAGCTGCATGCCTCCCTTTCTGCAGGGCTACTCAGGGCCTTACCTGAGGCAAGGACTCACGTTGAGATTTCCTTTAGCTCTAGAGCATGGCAAGGAGAGACACACCCCGCCAATGTAGCTCCGTGTGTACCGAGAGAAAAGTCATTTTCTTCCCAGACACGTGCCTACAGTGGCCAGAGGACTGTCAACAGCAGAGAATTTCAGGGAGCTTCACGGAAGCAAGAATGGAGGTTTTCAAACGGAAAGCAAGGCTAGTCCCATCATGCCCCCATTTCCAAGGGCACAGGCAGCATACATCTCTGTGGTTTTTAACCAGTCAAATGAGACACAGAGTACACAGTGGTTGCTTCCCTGAATCAACTTCTCGAGGCAGGGTGTTCTGCATCTAGTGAACGGCCTCACCAAGGAAATCCCTGATTAGGACTCTGGGCCCGTGCCTCTTCAAAAGCCTGCCGTGCTACAGGAAAAACTGTGCTTTAGTTGCAATAGAAAGAAGGTCGTCTTTCTTCAAGAGGCAGGGTGACTTCAGGTAGGAGGTCCTGAATGGAAGGAGAAGCTTACTGTTTCTGTCTGTACAGCTCAAACTAGGGAATGAGAACGACTTCCACGACATGTTGGAACTTGTTGAACGTTGCTCCTGAACCTGTGCGAGTGCTGTGAATCAAGATATCACAAGAAAGAGTGCAGTGTGTTGCCCATGACTCAGCAGACACAGAGGACCTCCGAGGACCAATGTGCCTCGTTGTTGCTCCGCAGGCCTACAGGGGTGTGGAGATACTCAGAGACCTTGGAACAAAAATGATGCTCAACCGAGGGGCCTAGGAGTCCTGAAAAGGGTACTTCATTTAAAGTAAACCAGAAGAGTGACTAAGAGCTAATGGAAAGAGCTGCATGCCTCCCGTTCTGCAGGGCTACTCAGGGCCTTACCTCGAGCCAAGGGCTCACGTTTAGATTCCCTTTAGCTCTAGAGCATGGCAAGGTGCGCCCCACCGCGCCCAATGAAGTTCCGTGTGTAGCCAGAGAAAATTCATTTACTTCCCAGACACATGCCTACAGTGGCCAGAGGCCTGTCAACAGCAGAGAATTTCAGGGAGCTTCACGAAAGCAAGAGGGGAGCTTTCCAAACGGAAAGCAAGGTTAGTCCCATCATGCCCCCATTTCCATGGGCACAGGCAGCATACATCTCTGTGGTTTTTAACCAGTCAAATGAGACACAGAGTACACAGTGGTTGCTTCCCTGAATCAACTTCTCGAGGCAGGGTGTTCTGCATCTAGTGAACGGCCTCACCAAGGAAAGCCCTAGCTAGGCCTCTGGGCCCGTGCCTTTTCAAAAGCCTGCCGTGCTTCAGGAAAAACTGTGCTTTAGTTGCAATAGAAACGAGGTCGTCTTTCTTCAAGAGGCAGGGTGACTTCAGGTAGGAAGTCCTGAATGGAAGGAGAAGCTTACTGTTTCTCTCTGTACAGCTCAAACTAGGGAATGAGAGCGACTTCCACGGCCTGTTGGAACTGGCTTAACGGTGCTCGTGAACCTGTGCGATTGCTGGCTAAATCAAGATATTCCAATAAGAGTGCACTGTGTTGCCCTACACTCGGCATACACACAGTGAGTCGGAAAGCTCCTGGCCTGGATATTGCTTAGAAGGACAAGGGGAGCCTGAGGGTACTCAGTGTTCTTGCAGGCAACAGGGTTTCCAGGCGAGGCACCTAGGTGTCCTGAAAAGCGTACTGGCTTTAAAATGATGAAGATAAGCGACTACGGCCTCATGGAAACTGCTACACGCCTCTGCTTCTGCATAGTATTTCATGGCCTTACCTCGAGGCAAGTTCTCAGGTTTCTTGCCCTGTGAGCGACACAGCATGTTAAGATGCTGTATTTCTCCTTGAATAGAGTGACTTCTGGTACGAGGTCCTCGATAACTTCTAAGCAGAGTGTTTTCTCAGGGCTGCTCAGACGAGGGCAATGTCGAAGACTTCCAGGGCATGTTGGACTGCCTAGAAATGTGGTTCTGATGCTGTTCGAGTGCTCTGGAAATGTAGCTCTCCTGAAGTAACGTACAGTGTGTTGCCCGACACTCTGCAGACACAGAGAGCCTCCGTGGGACGTATGGGACGCAATGCTGCTCAGCAGGCCCACAGGGGTATAGAGGGAGTCAGGGATCTTGGAACCAAAATGATGCTCACCCGAAGGGCGTAGGAGTTCTGAAACGGGTAATTCTTTAAATAAAACAGACCTCCATTAAGAGCTCATGGAAAGAGCTGCATGCCTCCCTTTCTGCAGGGCTACTCAGGGCCTTACCTGAGGCAAGGACTCACGTTGAGATTCCCTTTAGCTCTAGAGCATGGCAAGGAGAGACACACCCCGCCAATGAAGCTCCGTGTGTACCGAGAGAAAAGTCATTTTCTTCCCAGACACATGCCTACAGTGGCCAGAGGACTGTCAACAGCAGAGAATTTCAGGGAGCTTCACGGAAGCAAGAATGGAGGTTTTCAAACGGAAAGCAAGGCTAGTCCCATCATGCCCCCATTTCCAAGGGCACAGGCAGCATACATCTCTGTGGTTTTTAACAAGTCAAATGAGACACAGAGTACACAGTGGTTGCTTCCCTGAATCAACTTCTCGAGGCAGGGTGTTCTGCATCTAGTGAACGGCCTCACCAAGGAAATCCCTGATTAGGACTCTGGGCCCGTGCCTCTTCAAAAGCCTGCCGTGCTACAGGAAAAACTGTGCTTTAGTTGCAATAGAAAGAAGGTCGTCTTTCTTCAAGAGGCAGGGTGACTTCAGGTAGGAGGTCCTGAATGGAAGGAGAAGCTTACTGTTTCTGTCTGTACAGCTCAAACTAGGGAATGAGAACGACTTCCACGACATGTTGGAACTTGTTGAACGTTGCTCCTGAACCTGTGCGAGTGCTGTGAATCAAGATATCACAAGAAAGAGTGCAGTGTGTTGCCCATGACTCAGCAGACACAGAGGACCTCCGAGGACCAATGTGCCTCGTTGTTGCTCAGCAGGCCTACAGGGGTGTGGAGATACTCAGAGACCTTGGAACAAAAATGATGCTCAACCGAGGGGCCTAGGAGTCCTGAAAAGGGTACTTCATTTAAAGTAAACCAGAAGAGTGACTAAGAGCTAATGGAAAGAGCTGCATGCCTCCCGTTCGGCAGGGCTACTCAGGGCCTTACCTCGAGCCAAGGGCTCACGTTTAGATTCCCTTTAGCTCTAGAGCATGGCAAGGTGCGCCCCACCGCGGCCAATGAAGTTCCGTGTGTAGCCAGAGAAAACTCATTTACTTCCCAGACACATGCCTACAGTGGCCAGAGGCCTGTCAACAGCAGAGAATTTCAGGGAGCTTCACGAAAGCAAGAGGGGAGCTTTCCAAACGGAAAGCAAGGTTAGTCCCATCATGCCCCCATTTCCATGGGCACAGGCAGCATACATCTCTGTGGTTTTTAACCAGTCAAATGAGACACAGAGTACACAGTTGTTGCTTCCCTGAATCAACTTCTCGAGGCAGGGTGTTCTGCATCTAGTGAACGGCCTCACCAAGGAAAGCCCTAGCTAGGCCTCTGGGCCCGTGCCTTTTCAAAAGCCTGCCGTGCTACAGGAAATACTGTGCTTTAGTTGCAATAGAAACGAGGTCGTCTTTCTTCAAGAGGCAGGGTGACTTCAGGTAGGAAGTCCTGAATGGAAGGAGAAGCTTACTGTTTCTCTCTGTACAGCTCAAACTAGGGAATGAGAGCGACTTCCACGGCCTGTTGGAACTGGCTTAACGGTGCTCGTGAACCTGTGCGATTGCTGGCTAAATCAAGATATTCCAATAAGAGTGCACTGTGTTGCCCTACACTCGGCATACACACTGTGAGTCGGAAAGCTCCTGGCCTGGATATTGCTTAGAAGGACAAGGGGAGCCTGAGGGTACTCAGTGTTCTTGCAGGCAACAGGGTTTCCAGGCGAGGCACCTCGGTGTCCTGAAAAGCGTACTGGCTTTAAAATGATGAAGATAAGCGACTACGGCCTCATGGAAACTGCTACACGCCTCTGCTTCTGCATAGTATTTCATGGCCTTACCTCGAGGCAAGTTCTCAGGTTTCTTGCCCTGTGAGCGACACAGCATGTTAAGATGCTGTATTTCTCCTTGAATAGAGTGACTTCTGGTACGAGGTCCTCGATAACTTCTAAGCAGAGTGTTTTCTCAGGGCTGCTCAGACGAGGGCAATGTCGAAGACTTCCAGGGCATGTTGGACTGCCTAGAAATGTGGTTCTGATGCTGTTCGAGTGCTCTGGAAATGTAGCTCTCCTGAAGTAACGTACAGTGTGTTGCCCGACACCCTGCAGACACAGAGAGCCTCCGTGGGACGTATGGGACGCAATGCTGCTCAGCAGGCCCACAGGGGTATAGAGGGAGTCAGGGATCTTGGAACCAAAATGATGCTCACCCGAAGGGCGTAGGAGTTCTGAAAGGGGTAATTCTTTAAATAAAACAGACCTCCATTAAGAGCTCATGGAAAGAGCTGCATGCCTCCCTTTCTGCAGGGCTACTCAGGGCCTTACCTGAGGCAAGGACTCACGTTGAGATTCCCTTTAGCTCTAGAGCATGGCAAGGAGAGACACACCCCGCCAATGAAGCTCCGTGTGTACCGAGAGAAAAGTCATTTTCTTCCCAGACACATGCCTACAGTGGCCAGAGGACTGTCAACAGCAGAGAATTTCAGGGAGCTTCACGGAAGCAAGAATGGAGGTTTTCAAACGGAAAGCAAGGCTAGTCCCATCATGCCCCCATTTCCAAGGGCACAGGCAGCATACATCTCTGTGGTTTTTAACAAGTCAAATGAGACACAGAGTACACAGTGGTTGCTTCCCTGAATCAACTTCTCGAGGCAGGGTGTTCTGCATCTAGTGAACGGCCTCACCAAGGAAATCCCTGATTAGGACTCTGGGCCCGTGCCTCTTCAAAAGCCTGCCGTGCTACAGGAAAAACTGTGCTTTAGTTGCAATAGAAAGAAGGTCGTCTTTCTTCAAGAGGCAGGGTGACTTCAGGTAGGAGGTCCTGAATGGAAGGAGAAGCTTACAGTTTCTGTCTGTACAGCTCAAACTAGGGAATGAGAACGACTTCCACGACATGTTGGAACTTGTTGAACGTTGCTCCTGAACCTGTGCGAGTGCTGTGAATCAAGATATCACAAGAAAGAGTGCAGTGTGTTGCCCATGACTCAGCAGACACAGAGGACCTCCGAGGACCAATGTGCCTCGTTGTTGCTCAGCAGGCCTACAGGGGTGTGGAGATACTCAGAGACCTTGGAACAAAAATGATGCTCAACCGAGGGGCCTAGGAGTCCTGAAAAGGGTACTTCATTTAAAGTAAACCAGAAGAGTGACTAAGAGCTAATGGAAAGAGCTGCATGCCTCCCGTTCTGCAGAGCTACTCAGGGCCTTACCTCGAGCCAAGGGCTCACGTTTAGATTCCCTTTAGCTCTAGAGCATGGCAAGGTGCGCCCCACCGCGGCCAATGAAGTTCCGTGTGTAGCCAGAGAAAACTCATTTACTTCCCAGACACATGCCTACAGTGGCCAGAGGCCTGTCAACAGCAGAGAATTTCAGGGAGCTTCACGAAAGCAAGAGGGGAGCTTTCCAAACGGAAAGCAAGGTTAGTCCCATCATGCCCCCATTTCCATGGGCACAGGCAGCATACATCTCTGTGGTTTTCAACCAGTCAAATGAGACACAGAGTACACAGTTGTTGCTTCCCTGAATCAACTTCTCGAGGCAGGGTGTTCTGCATCTAGTGAACGGCCTCACCAAGGAAAGCCCTAGCTAGGCCTCTGGGCCCGTGCCTTTTCAAAAGCCTGCCGTGCTACAGGAAAAACTGTGCTTTAGTTGCAATAGAAACGAGGTCGTCTTTCTTCAAGAGGCAGGGTGACTTCAGGTAGAAAGTCCTGAATGGAAGGAGAAGCTTACTGTTTCTCTCTGTACAGCTCAAACTAGGGAATGAGAGCGACTTCCACGGCCTGTTGGAACTGGCTTAACGGTGCTCGTGAACCTGTGCGATTGCTGGCTAAATCAAGATATTCCAATAAGAGTGCACTGTGTTGCCCTACACTCGGCATACACACTGTGAGTCGGAAAGCTCCTGGCCTGGATATTGCTTAGAAGGACAAGGGGAGCCTGAGTGTACTCAGTGTTCTTGCAGGCAACAGGGTTTCCAGGCGAGGCACCTAGGTGTCCTGAAAAGCGTACTGGCTTTAAAATGATGAAGATAAGCGACTACGGCCTCATGGAAACTGCTACACGCCTCTGCTTCTGCATAGTATTTCATGGCCTTACCTCGAGGCAAGTTCTCAGGTTTCTTGCCCTGTGAGTGACACAGCATGTTAAGATGCTGTATTTCTCCTTGAATAGAGTGACTTCTGGTACGAGGTCCTCGATAACTTCTAAGCAGAGTGTTTTCTCAGGGCTGCTCAGACGAGGGCAATGTCGAAGACTTCCAGGGCATGTTGGACTGCCTAGAAATGTGGTTCTGATGCTGTTCGAGTGCTCTGGAAATGTAGCTCTCCTGAAGTAACGTACAGTGTGTTGCCCGACACCCTGCAGACACAGAGAGCCTCCGTGGGACGTATGGGACGCAATGCTGCTCAGCAGGCCCACAGGGGTATAGAGGGAGTCAGGGATCTTGGAACCAAAATGATGCTCACCCGAAGGGCGTAGGAGTTCTGAAAGGGGTAATTCTTTAAATAAAACAGACCTCCATTAAGAGCTCATGGAAAGAGCTGCATGCCTCCCTTTCTGCAGGGCTACTCAGGGCCTTACCTGAGGCAAGGACTCACGTTGAGATTCCCTTTAGCTCTAGAGCATGGCAAGGAGAGCCGCACCCCGCCAATGAAGCTCCGTGTGTACCGAGAGAAAAGTCATTTTCTTCCCAGACACATGCCTACAGTGGCCAGAGGACTGTCAACAGCAGAGAATTTCAGGGAGCTTCACGGAAGCAAGAATGGAGGTTTTCAAACGGAAAGCAAGGCTAGTCCCATCATGCCCCCATTTCCATGGGCACAGGCAGCATACATCTCTGTGGTTTTTAACCAGTCAAATGAGACACAGAGTACACAGTGGTTGCTTCCCTGAATCAACTTCTCGAGGCAGGGTGTTCTGCATCTAGTGAACGGCCTCACCAAGGAAATCCCTGATTAAGACTCTGGGCCCGTGCCTCTTCAAAAGCCTGCCGTGCTACAGGAAAAACTGTGCTTTAGTTGCAATAGAAAGAAGGTCGTCTTTCTTCAAGAGGCAGGGTGACTTCAGGTAGGAGGTCCTGAATGGAAGGAGAAGCTTACTGTTTCTGTCTGTACAGCTCAAACTAGGGAATGAGAACGACTTCCACGACATGTTGGAACTTGTTGAACGTTGCTCTTGAACCTGTGCGAGTGCTGTGAATCAAGATATCACAAGAAAGAGTGCAGTGTGTTGCCCATGACTCAGCAGACACAGAGGACCTCCGAGGACCAATGTGCCTCGTTGTTGCTCAGCAGGCCTACAGGGGTGTGGAGATACTCAGAGACCTTGGAACAAAAATGATGCTCAACCGAGGGGCCTAGGAGTCCTGAAAAGGGTACTTCATTTAAAGTAAACCAGAAGAGTGACTAAGAGCTAATGGAAAGAGCTGCATGCCTCCCGTTCGGCAGGGCTACTCAGGGCCTTACCTCGAGCCAAGGGCTCACGTTTAGATTCCCTTTAGCTCTAGAGCATGGCAAGGTGCGCCCCACCGCGGCCAATGAAGTTCCGTGTGTAGCCAGAGAAAACTCATTTACTTCCCAGACACATGCCTACAGTGGCCAGAGGCCTGTCAACAGCAGAGAATTTCAGGGAGCTTCACGAAAGCAAGAGGGGAGCTTTCCAAACGGAAAGCAAGGTTAGTCCCATCATGCCCCCATTTCCATGGGCACAGGCAGCATACATCTCTGTGGTTTTCAACCAGTCAAATGAGACACAGAGTACACAGTTGTTGCTTCCCTGAATCAACTTCTCGAGGCAGGGTGTTCTGCATCTAGTGAACGGCCTCACCAAGGAAAGCCCTAGCTAGGCCTCTGGGCCCGTGCCTTTTCAAAAGCCTGCCGTGCTACAGGAAAAACTGTGCTTTAGTTGCAATAGAAACGAGGTCGTCTTTCTTCAAGAGGCAGGGTGACTTCAGGTAGAAAGTCCTGAATGGAAGGAGAAGCTTACTGTTTCTCTCTGTACAGCTCAAACTAGGGAATGAGAGCGACTTCCACGGCCTGTTGGAACTGGCTTAACGGTGCTCGTGAACCTGTGCGATTGCTGGCTAAATCAAGATATTCCAATAAGAGTGCACTGTGTTGCCCTACACTCGGCATACACACTGTGAGTCGGAAAGCTCCTGGCCTGGATATTGCTTAGAAGGACAAGGGGAGCCTGAGTGTACTCAGTGTTCTTGCAGGCAACAGGGTTTCCAGGCGAGGCACCTAGGTGTCCTGAAAAGCGTACTGGCTTTAAAATGATGAAGATAAGCGACTACGGCCTCATGGAAACTGCTACACGCCTCTGCTTCTGCATAGTATTTCATGGCCTTACCTCGAGGCAAGTTCTCAGGTTTCTTGCCCTGTGAGCGACACAGCATGTTAAGATGCTGTATTTCTCCTTGAATAGAGTGACTTCTGGTACGAGGTCCTCGATAACTTCTAAGCAGAGTGTTTTCTCAGGGCTGCTCAGACGAGGGCAATGTCGAAGACTTCCAGGGCATGTTGGACTGCCTAGAAATGTGGTTCTGATGCTGTTCGAGTGCTCTGGAAATGTAGCTCTCCTGAAGTAACGTACAGTGTGTTGCCCGACACTCTGCAGACACAGAGAGCCTCCGTGGGACGTATGGGACGCAATGCTGCTCAGCAGGCCCACAGGGGTATAGAGGGAGTCAGGGATCTTGGAACCAAAATGATGCTCACCCGAAGGGCGTAGGAGTTCTGAAAGGGGTAATTCTTTAAATAAAACAGACCTCCATTAAGAGCTCATGGAAAGAGCTGCATGCCTCCCTTTCTGCAGAGCTACTCAGGGCCTTAGCTGAGGCAAGGACTCACGTTGAGATTCCCTTTAGCTCTAGAGCATGGCAAGTAGAACCGCACCCCGCCAATGAAGCTCCGTGTGTACCGAGAGAAAAGTCATTTTCTTCCCAGACACATGCCTACAGTGGCCAGAGGACTGTCAACAGCAGAGAATTTCAGGGAGCTTCACGGAAGCAAGAATGGAGGTTTTCAAACGGAAAGCAAGGCTAGTCCCATCATGCCCCCATTTCCATGGGCACAGGCAGCATACATCTCTGTGGAGTTTAACAAGTCAAATGAGACACAGAGTACACAGTTGTTGCTTCCCTGAATCAACTTCTCGAGGCAGGGTGTTCTGCATCTAGTGAACGGCCTCACCAAGGAAAGCCCTAGCTAGGCCTCTGGGCCCGTGCCTTTTCAAAAGCCTGCCGTGCTACAGGAAAATCTGTGCTTTAGTTGCAATAGAAACGAGGTCGTCTTTCTTCAAGTGGCAGGGTGACTTCAGGTAGGAAGTCCTGAATGGAAGGAGAAGCTTACTGTTTCTCTCTGTACAGCTCAAACTAGGGAATGAGAGCAACTTCCACGGCCTGTTGGAACTGGCTTAACGGTGCTCGTGAACCTGTGCGATTGCTGGCTAAATCAAGATATTCCAATAAGAGTGCACTGTGTTGCCCTACACTCGGCATACACACTGTGAGTCGGAAAGCTCCTGGCCTGGATATTGCTTAGAAGGACAAGGGGAGCCTGAGGGTACTCAGTGTTCTTGCAGGCAACAGGGTTTCCAGGCGAGGCACCTAGGTGTCCTGAAAAGCGTACTGGCTTTAAAATGATGAAGATAAGCGACTACGGCCTCATGGAAACTGCTACACGCCTCTGCTTCTGCATAGTATTTCATGGCCTTACCTCGAGGCAAGTTCTCAGGTTTGTTGCCCTGTGAGCGACACAGCATGTTAAGATGCTGTATTTCTCCTTGAATAGAGTGACTTCTGGTACGAGGTCCTCGATAACTTCTAAGCAGAGTGTTTTCTCAGGGCTGCTCAGACGAGGGCAATGTCGAAGACTTCCAGGGCATGTTGGACTGCCTAGAAATGTGGTTCT
Organism: Balaenoptera physalus; assembly: GCF_965194825.1. Lineage (NCBI taxonomy): Eukaryota > Metazoa > Chordata > Mammalia > Artiodactyla > Balaenopteridae > Balaenoptera > Balaenoptera physalus. The sequence continues at coordinate 164,796 of NW_028126010.1, forward strand.
GATGCTGTTCGAGTGCTCTGGAAATGTAGCTCTCCTGAAGTAACGTACAGTGTGTTGCCCGACACTCTGCAGACACAGAGAGCCTCCGTGGGACGTATGGGACGCAATGCTGCTCAGCAGGCCCACAGGGGTATAGAGGGAGTCAGGGATCTTGGAACCAAAATGATGCTCACCCGAAGGGCGTAGGAGTTCTGAAAGGGGTAATTCTTTAAATAAAACAGACCTCCATTAAGAGCTCATGGAAAGAGCTGCATGCCTCCCTTTCTGCAGGGCTACTCAGGGCCTTACCTGAGGCAAGGACTCACGTTGAGATTCCCTTTAGCTCTAGAGCATGGCAAGGAGAGCCGCACCCCGCCAATGAAGCTCCGTGTGTACCGAGAGAAAAGTCATTTTCTTCCCAGACACATGCCTACAGTGGCCAGAGGACTGTCAACAGCAGAGAATTTCAGGGAGCTTCACGGAAGCAAGAATGGAGGTTTTCAAACGGAAAGCAAGGCTAGTCCCATCATGCCCCCATTTCCATGGGCACAGGCAGCATACATCTCTGTGGTTTTTAACCAGTCAAATGAGACACAGAGTACACAGTGGTTGCTTCCCTGAATCAACTTCTCGAGGCAGGGTGTTCTGCATCTAGTGAACGGCCTCACCAAGGAAATCCCTGATTAGGACTCTGGGCCCGTGCCTCTTCAAAAGCCTGCCGTGCTACAGGAAAAACTGTGCTTTAGTTGCAATAGAAAGAAGGTCGTCTTTCTTCAAGAGGCAGGGTGACTTCAGGTAGGAGGTCCTGAATGGAAGGAGAAGCTTACTGTTTCTGTCTGTACAGCTCAAACTAGGGAATGAGAACGACTTCCACGACATGTTGGAACTTGTTGAACGTTGCTCTTGAACCTGTGCGAGTGCTGTGAATCAAGATATCACAAGAAAGAGTGCAGTGTGTTGCCCATGACTCAGTAGACACAGAGGACCTCCGAGGACCAATGTGCCTCGTTGTTGCTCAGCAGGCCTACAGGGGTGTGGAGATACTCAGAGACCTTGGAACAAAAATGATGCTCAACCGAGGGGCCTAGGAGTCCTGAAAAGGGTACTTCATTTAAAGTAAACCAGAAGAGTGACTAAGAGCTAATGGAAAGAGCTGCATGCCTCCCGTTCTGCAGGGCTACTCAGGGCCTTACCTCGAGCCAAGGGCTCACGTTTAGATTCCCTTTAGCTCTAGAGCATGGCAAGGTGCGCCCCACCGCGCCCAATGAAGTTCCGTGTGTAGCCAGAGAAAACTCATTTACTTCCCAGACACATGCCTACAGTGGCCAGAGGCCTGTCAACAGCAGAGAATTTCAGGGAGCTTCACGAAAGCAAGAGGGGAGCTTTCCAAACGGAAAGCAAGGTTAGTCCCATCATGCCCCCATTTCCATGGGCACAGGCAGCATACATCTCTGTGGTTTTTAAGCAGTCAAATGAGACACAGAGTACACAGTTGTTGCTTCCCTGAATCAACTTCTCGAGGCAGGGTGTTCTGCATCTAGTGAACGGCCTCACCAAGGAAAGCCCTAGCTAGGCCTCTGGGCCCGTGCCTTTTCAAAAGCCTGCCGTGCTACAGGAAAAACTGTGCTTTAGTTGCAATAGAAACGAGGTCATCTTTCTTCAAGAGGCAGGGTGACTTCAGGTAGGAAGTCCTGAATGGAAGGAGAAGCTTACTGTTTCTCTCTGTACAGCTCAAACTAGGGAATGAGAGCGACTTCCACGGCCTGTTGGAACTGGCTTAACGGTGCTCGTGAACCTGTGCGATTGCTGGCTAAATCAAGATATTCCAATAAGAGTGCACTGTGTTGCCCTACACTCGGCATACACACTGTGAGTCGGAAAGCTCCTGGCCTGGATATTGCTTAGAAGGACAAGGGGAGCCTGAGGGTACTCAGTGTTCTTGCAGGCAACAGGGTTTCCAGGCGAGGCACCTAGGTGTCCTGAAAAGCGTACTGGCTTTAAAATGATGAAGATAAGCGACTACGGCCTCATGGAAACTGCTACACGCCTCTGCTTCTGCATAGTATTTCATGGCCTTACCTCGAGGCAAGTTCTCAGGTTTCTTGCCCTGTGAGCGACACAGCATGTTAAGATGCTGTATTTCTCCTTGAATAGAGTGACTTCTGGTACGAGGTCCTCGATAACTTCTAAGCAGAGTGTTTTCTCAGGGCTGCTCAGACGAGGGCAATGTCGAAGACTTCCAGGGCATGTTGGACTGCCTAGAAATGTGGTTCTGATGCTGTTCGAGTGCTCTGGAAATGTAGCTCTCCTGAAGTAACGTACAGTGTGTTGCCCGACACTCTGCAGACACAGAGAGCCTCCGTGGGACGTATGGGACGCAATGCTGCTCAGCAGGCCCACAGGGGTATAGAGGGAGTCAGGGATCTTGGAACCAAAATGATGCTCACCCGAAGGGCGTAGGAGTTCTGAAACGGGTAATTCTTTAAATAAAACAGACCTCCATTAAGAGCTCATGGAAAGAGCTGCATGCCTCCCTTTCTGCAGGGCTACTCAGGGCCTTACCTGAGGCAAGGACTCACGTTGAGATTCCCTTTAGCTCTAGAGCATGGCAAGGAGAGACACACCCCGCCAATGAAGCTCCGTGTGTACCGAGAGAAAAGTCATTTTCTTCCCAGACACATGCCTACAGTGGCCAGAGGACTGTCAACAGCAGAGAATTTCAGGGAGCTTCACGGAAGCAAGAATGGAGGTTTTCAAACGGAAAGCAAGGCTAGTCCCATCATGCCCCCATTTCCAAGGGCACAGGCAGCATACATCTCTGTGGTTTTTAACAAGTCAAATGAGACACAGAGTACACAGTGGTTGCTTCCCTGAATCAACTTCTCGAGGCAGGGTGTTCTGCATCTAGTGAACGGCCTCACCAAGGAAATCCCTGATTAGGACTCTGGGCCCGTGCCTCTTCAAAAGCCTGCCGTGCTACAGGAAAAACTGTGCTTTAGTTGCAATAGAAAGAAGGTCGTCTTTCTTCAAGAGGCAGGGTGACTTCAGGTAGGAGGTCCTGAATGGAAGGAGAAGCTTACTGTTTCTGTCTGTACAGCTCAAACTAGGGAATGAGAACGACTTCCACGACATGTTGGAACTTGTTGAACGTTGCTCCTGAACCTGTGCGAGTGCTGTGAATCAAGATATCACAAGAAAGAGTGCAGTGTGTTGCCCATGACTCAGCAGACACAGAGGACCTCCGAGGACCAATGTGCCTCGTTGTTGCTCAGCAGGCCTACAGGGGTGTGGAGATACTCAGAGACCTTGGAACAAAAATGATGCTCAACCGAGGGGCCTAGGAGTCCTGAAAAGGGTACTTCATTTAAAGTAAACCAGAAGAGTGACTAAGAGCTAATGGAAAGAGCTGCATGCCTCCCGTTCGGCAGAGCTACTCAGGGCCTTACCTCGAGCCAAGGGCTCACGTTTAGATTCCCTTTAGCTCTAGAGCATGGCAAGGTGCGCCCCACCGCGGCCAATGAAGTTCCGTGTGTAGCCAGAGAAAACTCATTTACTTCCCAGACACATGCCTACAGTGGCCAGAGGCCTGTCAACAGCAGAGAATTTCAGGGAGCTTCACGAAAGCAAGAGGGGAGCTTTCCAAACGGAAAGCAAGGTTAGTCCCATCATGCCCCCATTTCCATGGGCACAGGCAGCATACATCTCTGTGGTTTTTAACCAGTCAAATGAGACACAGAGTACACAGTTGTTGCTTCCCTGAATCAACTTCTCGAAGCAGGGTGTTCTGCATCTAGTGAACGGCCTCACCAAGGAAAGCCCTAGCTAGGCCTCTGGGCCCGTGCCTTTTCAAAAGCCTGCCGTGCTACAGGAAAAACTGTGCTTTAGTTGCAATAGAAACGAGGTCGTCTTTCTTCAAGAGGCAGGGTGACTTCAGGTAGGAGGTCCTGAATGGAAGGAGAAGCTTACTGTTTCTCTCTGTACAGCTCAAACTAGGGAATGAGAACGACTTCCACGACATATTGGAACTTGTTGAACGTTGCTCTTGAACCTGTGCGAGTGCTGTGAATCAAGATATCACAAGAAAGAGTGCAGTGTGTTGCCCATGACTCAGCAGACACAGAGGACCTCCGAGGACCAATGTGCCTCGTTGTTGCTCAGCAGGCCTACAGGGGTGTGGAGATACTCAGAGACCTTGGAACAAAAATGATGCTCAACCGAGGGGCCTAGGAGTCCTGAAAAGGGTACTTCATTTAAAGTAAACCAGAAGAGTGACTAAGAGCTAATGGAAAGAGTTGCATGCCTCCCGTTCGGCAGGGCTACTCAGGGCCTTACCTCGAGCCAAGGGCTCACGTTTAGATTCCCTTTAGCTCTAGAGCATGGCAAGGTGCGCCCCACCGCGGCCAATGAAGTTCCGTGTGTAGCCAGAGAAAACTCATTTACTTCCCAGACACATGCCTACAGTGGCCAGAGGCCTGTCAACAGCACAGAATTTCAGGGAGCTTCACAAAAGCAAGAGGGGAGCTTTCCAAACCGAAAGCAAGGTTAGTCCCATCATGCCCCCATTTCCATGGGCACAGGCAGCATACATCTCTGTGGTTTTTAACCTGTCAAATGAGACACAGAGTACACAGTTGTTGCTTCCCTGAATCAACTTCTCGAAGCAGGGTGTTCTGCATCTAGTGAACGGCCTCACCAAGGAAAGCCCTAGCTAGGCCTCTGGGCCCGTGCCTTTTCAAAAGCCTGCCGTGCTACAGGAAAAACTGTGCTTTAGTTGCAATAGAAACGAGGTCGTCTTTCTTCAAGAGGCAGGGTGACTTCAGGTAGGAGGTCCTGAATGGAAGGAGAAGCTTACTGTTTCTGTCTGTACAGCTCAAACTAGGGAATGAGAACGACTTCCACGACATATTGGAACTTGTTGAACGTTGCTCTTGAACCTGTGCGAGTGCTGTGAATCAAGATATCACAAGAAAGAGTGCAGTGTGTTGCCCATGACTCAGCAGACACAGAGGACCTCCGAGGACCAATGTGCCTCGTTGTTGCTCAGCAGGCCTACAGGGGTGTGGAGATACTCAGAGACCTTGGAACAAAAATGATGCTCAACCGAGGGGCCTAGGAGTCCTGAAAAGGGTACTTCATTTAAAGTAAACCAGAAGAGTGACTAAGAGCTAATGGAAAGAGTTGCATGCCTCCCGTTCGGCAGGGCTACTCAGGGCCTTACCTCGAGCCAAGGGCTCACGTTTAGATTCCCTTTAGCTCTAGAGCATGGCAAGGTGCGCCCCACCGCGGCCAATGAAGTTCCGTGTGTAGCCAGAGAAAACTCATTTTCTTCCCAGACACATGCCTACAGTGGCCAGAGGCCTGTCAACAGCACAGAATTTCAGGGAGCTTCACAAAAGCAAGAGGGGAGCTTTCCAAACCGAAAGCAAGGTTAGTCCCATCATGCCCCCATTTCCATGGGCACAGGCAGCATACATCTCTGTGGTTTTTAACCAGTCAAATGAGACACAGAGTACACAGTGGTTGCTTCCCTGAATCAACTTCTCGAGGCAGGGTGTTCTGCATCTAGTGAACGGCCTCACCAAGGAAATCCCTGATTAGGACTCTGGGCCCGTGCGTCTTCAAAAGCCTGCCGTGCTACAGGAAAAACTGTGCTTTAGTTGAAATAGAAAGAAGGTCGTCTTTCTTCAAGAGGCAGGGTGACTTCAGGTAGGAGGTCCTGAATGGAAGGAGAAGCTTACTGTTTCTGTCTGTACAGCTCAAACTAGGGAATGAGAACGACTTCCACGACATGTTGGAACTTGTTGAACGTTGCTCCTGAACCTGTGCGAGTGCTGTGAATCAAGATATCACAAGAAAGAGTGCAGTGTGTTGCCCATGACTCAGCAGACACAGAGGACCTCTGAGGACCAATGTGCCTCGTTGTTGCTCAGCAGGCCTACAGGGGTGTGGAGATACTCAGAGACCTTGGAACAAAAATGATGCTCAACCGAGGGGCCTAGGAGTCCTGAAAAGGGTACTTCATTTAAAGTAAACCAGAAGAGTGACTAAGAGCTAATGGAAAGAGTTGCATGCCTCCCGTTCGGCAGGGCTACTCAGGGCCTTACCTCGAGCCAAGGGCTCACGTTTAGATTCCCTTTAGCTCTAGAGCATGGCAAGGTGCGCCCCACCGCGGCCAATGAAGTTCCGTGTGTAGCCAGAGAAAACTCATTTTCTTCCCAGACACATGCCTACAGTGGCCAGAGGCCTGTCAACAGCACAGAATTTCAGGGAGCTTCACAAAAGCAAGAGGGGAGCTTTCCAAACCGAAAGCAAGGTTAGTCCCATCATGCCCCCATTTCCATGGGCACAGGCAGCATACATCTCTGTGGTTTTTAACCAGTCAAATGAGACACAGAGTACACAGTGGTTGCTTCCCTGAATCAACTTCTCGAGGCAGGGTGTTCTGCATCTAGTGAACGGCCTCACCAAGGAAATCCCTGATTAGGACTCTGGGCCCGTGCGTCTTCAAAAGCCTGCCGTGCTACAGGAAAAACTGTGCTTTAGTTGAAATAGAAAGAAGGTCGTCTTTCTTCAAGAGGCAGGGTGACTTCAGGTAGGAGGTCCTGAATGGAAGGAGAAGCTTACTGTTTCTGTCTGTACAGCTCAAACTAGGGAATGAGAACGACTTCCACGACATGTTGGAACTTGTTGAACGTTGCTCCTGAACCTGTGCGAGTGCTGTGAATCAAGATATCACAAGAAAGAGTGCAGTGTGTTGCCCATGACTCAGCAGACACAGAGGACCTCTGAGGACCAATGTGCCTCGTAGTTGCTCAGCAGGCCTACAGGGGTGTGGAGATACTCAGAGACCTTGGAACAAAAATGATGCTCAACCGAGGGGCCTAGGAGTCCTGAAAAGGGTACTTCATTTAAAGTAAACCAGAAGAGTGACTAAGAGCTAATGGAAAGAGCTGCATGCCTCCCGTTCTGCAGGGCTACTCAGGGCCTTACCTCGAGCCAAGGGCTCACGTTTAGATTCCCTTTAGCTCTAGAGCATGGCAAGGTGCGCCCCACCGCGGCCAATGAAGTTCCGTGTGTAGCCAGAGAAAACTCATTTACTTCCCAGACACATGCCTACAGTGGCCAGAGGCCTGTCAACAGCAGAGAATTTCAGGGAGCTTCACGAAAGCAAGAGGGGAGCTTTCCAAACGGAAAGCAAGGTTAGTCCCATCATGCCCCCATTTCCATGGGCACAGGCAGCATACATCTCTGTGGTTTTTAAGCAGTCAAATGAGACACAGAGTACACAGTTGTTGCTTCCCTGAATCAACTTCTCGAGGCAGGGTGTTCTGCATCTAGTGAACGGCCTCACCAAGGAAAGCCCTAGCTAGGCCTCTGGGCCCGTGCCTTTTCAAAAGCCTGCCGTGCTACAGGAAAAACTGTGCTTTAGTTGCAATAGAAACGAGGTCGTCTTTCTTCAAGAGGCAGGGTGACTTCAGGTAGGAAGTCCTGAATGGAAGGAGAAGCTTACTGTTTCTCTCTGTACAGCTCAAACTAGGGAATGAGAGCGACTTCCACGGCCTGTTGGAACTGGCTTAACGGTGCTCGTGAACCTGTGCGATTGCTGGCTAAATCAAGATATTCCAATAAGAGTGCACTGTGTTGCCCTACACTCGGCATACACACAGTGAGTCGGAAAGCTCCTGGCCTGGATATTGCTTAGAAGGACAAGGGGAGCCTGAGGGTACTCAGTGTTCTTGCAGGCAACAGGGTTTCCAGGCGAGGCACCTAGGTGTCCTGAAAAGCGTACTGGCTTTAAAATGATGAAGATAAGCGACTACGGCCTCATGGAAACTGGTACACGCCTCTGCTTCTGCATAGTATTTCATGGCCTTACCTCGAGGCAAGTTCTCAGGTTTCTTGCCCTGTGAGCGACACAGCATGTTAAGATGCTGTATTTCTCCTTGAATAGAGTGACTTCTGGTACGAGGTCCTCGATAACTTCTAAGCAGAGTGTTTTCTCAGGGCTGCTCAGACGAGGGCAATGTCGAAGACTTCCAGGGCATGTTGGACTGCCTAGAAATGTGGTTCTGATGCTGTTCGAGTGCTCTGGAAATGTAGCTCTCCTGAAGTAACGTACAGTGTGTTGCCCGACACTCTGCAGACACAGAGAGCCTCCGTGGGACGTATGGGACGCAATGCTGCTCAGCAGGCCCACAGGGGTATAGAGGGAGTCAGGGATCTTGGAACCAAAATGATGCTCACCCGAAGGGCGTAGGAGTTCTGAAACGGGTAATTCTTTAAATAAAACAGACCTCCATTAAGAGCTCATGGAAAGAGTTGCATGCCTCCCTTTCTGCAGGGCTACTCAGGGCCTTACCTGAGGCAAGGACTCACGTTGAGATTTCCTTTAGCTCTAGAGCATGGCAAGGAGAGACACACCCCGCCAATGAAGCTCCGTGTGTACCGAGAGAAAAGTCATTTTCTTCCCAGACACATGCCTACAGTGGCCAGAGGACTGTCAACAGCAGAGAATTTCAGGGAGCTTCACGGAAGCAAGAATGGAGGTTTTCAAACGGAAAGCATGGCTAGTCCCATCATGCCCCCATTTCCAAGGGCACAGGCAGCATACATCTCTGTGGTTTTTAACAAGTCAAATGAGACACAGAGTACACAGTGGTTGCTTCCCTGAATCAACTTCTCGAGGCAGGGTGTTCTGCATCTAGTGAACGGCCTCACCAAGGAAATCCCTGATTAGGACTCTGGGCCCGTGCCTCTTCAAAAGCCTGCCGTGCTACAGGAAAAACTGTGCTTTAGTTGCAATAGAAAGAAGGTCGTCTTTCTTCAAGAGGCAGGGTGACTTCAGGTAGGAGGTCCTGAATGGAAGGAGAAGCTTACTGTTTCTGTCTGTACAGCTCAAACTAGGGAATGAGAACGACTTCCACGACATGTTGGAACTTGTTGAACGTTGCTCCTGAACCTGTGCGAGTGCTGTGAATCAAGATATCACAAGAAAGAGTGCAGTGTGTTGCCCATGACTCAGCAGACACAGAGGACCTCCGAGGACCAATGTGCCTCGTTGTTGCTCAGCAGGCCTACAGGGGTGTGGAGATACTCAGAGACCTTGGAACAAAAATGATGCTCAACCGAGGGGCCTAGGAGTCCTGAAAAGGGTACTTCATTTAAAGTAAACCAGAAGAGTGACTAAGAGCTAATGGAAAGAGCTGCATGCCTCCCGTTCTGCAGGGCTACTCAGGGCCTTACCTCGAGCCAAGGGCTCACGTTTAGATTCCCTTTAGCTCTAGAGCATGGCAAGGTGCGCCCCACCGCGGCCAATGAAGTTCCGTGTGTAGCCAGAGAAAACTCATTTACTTCCCAGACACATGCCTACAGTGGCCAGAGGCCTGTCAACAGCAGAGAATTTCAGGGAGCTTCACGAAAGCAAGAGGGGAGCTTTCCAAACGGAAAGCAAGGTTAGTCCCATCATGCCCCCATTTCCATGGGCACAGGCAGCATACATCTCTGTGGTTTTTAACCAGTCAAATGAGACACAGAGTACACAGTTGTTGCTTCCCTGAATCAACTTCTCGAGGCAGGGTGTTCTGCATCTAGTGAACGGCCTCACCAAGGAAAGCCCTAGCTAGGCCTCTGGGCCCGTGCCTTTTCAAAAGCCTGCCGTGCTACAGGAAAAACTGTGCTTTAGTTGCAATAGAAACGAGGTCGTCTTTCTTCAAGAGGCAGGGTGACTTCAGGTAGGAAGTCCTGAATGGAAGGAGAAGCTTACTGTTTCTCTCTGTACAGCTCAAACTAGGGAATGAGAGCGACTTCCACGGCCTGTTGGAACTGGCTTAACGGTGCTCGTGAACCTGTGCGATTGCTGGCTAAATCAAGATATTCCAATAAGAGTGCACTGTGTTGCCCTACACTCGGCATACACACAGTGAGTCGGAAAGCTCGTGGCCTGGATATTGCTTAGAAGGACAAGGGGAGCCTGAGGGTACTCAGTGTTCTTGCAGGCAACAGGGTTTCCAGGCGAGGCACCTAGGTGTCCTGAAAAGCGTACTGGCTTTAAAATGATGAAGATAAGCGACTACGGCCTCATGGAAACTGGTACACGCCTCTGCTTCTGCATAGTATTTCATGGCCTTACCTCGAGGCAAGTTCTCAGGTTTCTTGCCCTGTGAGCGACACAGCATGTTAAGATGCTGTATTTCTCCTTGAATAGAGTGACTTCTGGTACGAGGTCCTCGATAACTTCTAAGCAGAGTGTTTTCTCAGGGCTGCTCAGACGAGGGCAATGTCGAAGACTTCCAGGGCATGTTGGACTGCCTAGAAATGTGGTTCTGATGCTGTTCGAGTGCTCTGGAAATGTAGCTCTCCTGAAGTAACGTACAGTGTGTTGCCCGACACTCTGCAGACACAGAGAGCCTCCGTGGGACGAATGGGACGCAATGCTGCTCAGCAGGCCCACAGGGGTATAGAGGGAGTCAGGGATCTTGGAACCAAAATGATGCTCACCCGAAGGGCGTAGGAGTTCTGAAAGGGGTAATTCTTTAAATAAAACAGACCTCCATTAAGAGCTCATGGAAAGAGCTGCATGCCTCCCTTTCTGCAGGGCTACTCAGGGCCTTACCTGAGGCAAGGACTCACGTTGAGATTTCCTTTAGCTCTAGAGCATGGCAAGGAGAGACACACCCCGCCAATGTAGCTCCGTGTGTACCGAGAGAAAAGTCATTTTCTTCCCAGACACATGCCTACAGTGGCCAGAGGACTGTCAACAGCAGAGAATTTCAGGGAGCTTCACGGAAGCAAGAATGGAGGTTTTCAAACGGAAAGCAAGGCTAGTCCCATCATGCCCCCATTTCCAAGGGCACAGGCAGCATACATCTCTGTGGTTTTTAACAAGTCAAATGAGACACAGAGTACACAGTGGTTGCTTCCCTGAATCAACTTCTCGAGGCAGGGTGTTCTGCATCTAGTGAACGGCCTCACCAAGGAAATCCCTGATTAGGACTCTGGGCCCGTGCCTCTTCAAAAGCCTGCCGTGCTACAGGAAAAACTGTGCTTTAGTTGCAATAGAAAGAAGGTCGTCTTTCTTCAACAGGCAGGGTGACTTCAGGTAGGAGGTCCTGAATGGAAGGAGAAGCTTACTGTTTCTGTCTGTACAGCTCAAACTAGGGAATGAGAACGACTTCCACGACATGTTGGAACTTGTTGAACGTTGCTCCTGAACCTGTGCGAGTGCTGTGAATCAAGATATCACAAGAAAGAGTGCAGTGTGTTGCCCATGACTCAGCAGACACAGAGGACCTCCGAGGACCAATGTGCCTCGTTGTTGCTCAGCAGGCCTACAGGGGTGTGGAGATACTCAGAGACCTTGGAACAAAAATGATGCTCAACCGAGGGGCCTAGGAGTCCTGAAAAGGGTACTTCATTTAAAGTAAACCAGAAGAGTGACTAAGAGCTAATGGAAAGAGCTGCATGCCTCCCGTTCTGCAGGGCTACTCAGGGCCTTACCTCGAGCCAAGGGCTCACGTTTAGATTCCCTTTAGCTCTAGAGCATGGCAAGGTGCGCCCCACCGCGGCCAATGAAGTTCCGTGTGTAGCCAGAGAAAACTCATTTACTTCCCAGACACATGCCTACAGTGGCCAGAGGCCTGTCAACAGCAGAGAATTTCAGGGAGCTTCACGAAAGCAAGAGGGGAGCTTTCCAAACGGAAAGCAAGGTTAGTCCCATCATGCCCCCATTTCCATGGGCACAGGCAGCATACATCTCTGTGGTTTTTAACCAGTCAAATGAGACACAGAGTACACAGTTGTTGCTTCCCTGAATCAACTTCTCGAGGCAGGGTGTTCTGCATCTAGTGAACGGCCTCACCAAGGAAAGCCCTAGCTAGGCCTCTGGGCCCGTGCCTTTTCAAAAGCCTGCCGTGCTACAGGAAAAACTGTGCTTTAGTTGCAATAGAAACGAGGTCGTCTTTCTTCAAGAGGCAGGGTGACTTCAGGTAGGAAGTCCTGAATGGAAGGAGAAGCTTACTGTTTCTCTCTGTACAGCTCAAACTAGGGAATGAGAGCGACTTCCACGGCCTGTTGGAACTGGCTTAACGGTGCTCGTGAACCTGTGCGATTGCTGGCTAAATCAAGATATTCCAATAAGAGTGCACTGTGTTGCCCTACACTCGGCATACACACAGTGAGTCGGAAAGCTCCTGGCCTGGATATTGCTTAGAAGGACAAGGGGAGCCTGAGGGTACTCAGTGTTCTTGCAGGCAACAGGGTTTCCAGGCGAGGCACCTCGGTGTCCTGAAAAGCGTACTGGCTTTAAAATGATGAAGATAAGCGACTACGGCCTCATGGAAACTGCTACACGCCTCTGCTTCTGCATAGTATTTCATGGCCTTACCTCGAGGCAAGTTCTCAGGTTTCTTGCCCTGTGAGCGACACAGCATGTTAAGATGCTGTATTTCTCCTTGAATAGAGTGACTTCTGGTACGAGGTCCTCGATAACTTCTAAGCAGAGTGTTTTCTCAGGGCTGCTCAGACGAGGGCAATGTCGAAGACTTCCAGGGCATGTTGGACTGCCTAGAAATGTGGTTCTGATGCTGTTCGAGTGCTCTGGAAATGTAGCTCTCCTGAAGTAACGTACAGTGTGTTGCCCGACACTCTGCAGACACAGAGAGCCTCCGTGGGACGTATGGGACGCAATGCTGCTCAGCAGGCCCACAGGGGTATAGAGGGCGTCAGGGATCTTGGAACCAAAATGATGCTCACCCGAAGGGCGTAGGAGTTCTGAAACGGGTAATTCTTTAAATAAAACAGACCTCCATTAAGAGCTCATGGAAAGAGCTGCATGCCTCCCTTTCTGCAGGGCTACTCAGGGCCTTACCTGAGGCAAGGACTCACGTTGAGATTCCCTTTAGCTCTAGAGCATGGCAAGGAGAGACACACCCCGCCAATGAAGCTCCGTGTGTACCGAGAGAAAAGTCATTTTCTTCCCAGACACATGCCTACAGTGGCCAGAGGACTGTCAACAGCAGAGAATTTCAGGGAGCTTCACGGAAGCAAGAATGGAGGTTTTCAAACGGAAAGCAAGGCTAGTCCCATCATGCCCCCATTTCCAAGGGCACAGGCAGCATACATCTCTGTGGTTTTTAACAAGTCAAATGAGACACAGAGTACACAGTGGTTGCTTCCCTGAATCAACTTCTCGAGGCAGGGTGTTCTGCATCTAGTGAACGGCCTCACCAAGGAAATCCCTGATTAGGACTCTGGGCCCGTGCCTCTTCAAAAGCCTGCCGTGCTACAGGAAAAACTGTGCTTTAGTTGCAATAGAAAGAAGGTCGTCTTTCTTCAAGAGGCAGGGTGACTTCAGGTAGGAGGTCCTGAATGGAAGGAGAAGCTTACTGTTTCTGTCTGTACAGCTCAAACTAGGGAATGAGAACGACTTCCACGACATGTTGGAACTTGTTGAACGTTGCTCCTGAACCTGTGCGAGTGCTGTGAATCAAGATATCACAAGAAAGAGTGCAGTGTGTTGCCCATGACTCAGCAGACACAGAGGACCTCCGAGGACCAATGTGCCTCGTTGTTGCTCAGCAGGCCTACAGGGGTGTGGAGATACTCAGAGACCTTGGAACAAAAATGATGCTCAACCGAGGGGCCTAGGAGTCCTGAAAAGGGTACTTCATTTAAAGTAAACCAGAAGAGTGACTAAGAGCTAATGGAAAGAGCTGCATGCCTCCCGTTCGGCAGGGCTACTCAGGGCCTTACCTCGAGCCAAGGGCTCACGTTTAGATTCCCTTTAGCTCTAGAGCATGGCAAGGTGCGCCCCACCGCGGCCAATGAAGTTCCGTGTGTAGCCAGAGAAAACTCATTTACTTCCCAGACACATGCCTACAGTGGCCAGAGGCCTGTCAACAGCAGAGAATTTCAGGGAGCTTCACGAAAGCAAGAGGGGAGCTTTCCAAACGGAAAGCAAGGTTAGTCCCATCATGCCCCCATTTCCATGGGCACAGGCAGCATACATCTCTGTGGTTTTTAACCAGTCAAATGAGACACAGAGTACACAGTTGTTGCTTCCCTGAATCAACTTCTCGAGGCAGGGTGTTCTGCATCTAGTGAACGGCCTCACCAAGGAAAGCCCTAGCTAGGCCTCTGGGCCCGTGCCTTTTCAAAAGCTTGCCGTGCTACAGGAAATACTGTGCTTTAGTTGCAATAGAAACGAGGTCGTCTTTCTTCAAGAGGCAGGGTGACTTCAGGTAGGAAGTCCTGAATGGAAGGAGAAGCTTACTGTTTCTCTCTGTACAGCTCAAACTAGGGAATGAGAGCGACTTCCACGGCCTGTTGGAACTGGCTTAACGGTGCTCGTGAACCTGTGCGATTGCTGGCTAAATCAAGATATTCCAATAAGAGTGCACTGTGTTGCCCTACACTCGGCATACACACTGTGAGTCGGAAAGCTCCTGGCCTGGATATTGCTTAGAAGGACAAGGGGAGCCTGAGGGTACTCAGTGTTCTTGCAGGCAACAGGGTTTCCAGGCGAGGCACCTCGGTGTCCTGAAAAGCGTACTGGCTTTAAAATGATGAAGATAAGCGACTACGGCCTCATGGAAACTGCTACACGCCTCTGCTTCTGCATAGTATTTCATGGCCTTACCTCGAGGCAAGTTCTCAGGTTTCTTGCCCTGTGAGCGACACAGCATGTTAAGATGCTGTATTTCTCCTTGAATAGAGTGACTTCTGGTAGGAGGTCCTCGATAACTTCTAAGCAGAGTGTTTTCTCAGGGCTGCTCAGACGAGGGCAATGTCGAAGACTTCCAGGGCATGTTGGACTGCCTAGAAATGTGGTTCTGATGCTGTTCGAGTGCTCTGGAAATGTAGCTCTCCTGAAGTAACGTACAGTGTGTTGCCCGACACTCTGCAGACACAGAGAGCCTCCGTGGGACGTATGGGACGCAATGCTGCTCAGCAGGCCCACAGGGGTATAGAGGGAGTCAGGGATCTTGGAACCAAAATGATGCTCACCCGAAGGGCGTAGGAGTTCTGAAAGGGGTAATTCTTTAAATAAAACAGACCTCCATTAAGAGCTCATGGAAAGAGCTGCATGCCTCCCTTTCTGCAGGGCTACTCAGGGCCTTACCTGAGGCAAGGACTCACGTTGAGATTCCCTTTAGCTCTAGAGCATGGCAAGGAGAGCCGCACCCCGCCAATGAAGCTCCGTGTGTACCGAGAGAAAAGTCATTTTCTTCCCAGACACATGCCTACAGTGGCCAGAGGACTGTCAACAGCAGAGAATTTCAGGGAGCTTCACGGAAGCAAGAATGGATGTTTTCAAACGGAAAGCAAGGCTAGTCCCATCATGCCCCCATTTCCATGGGCACAGGCAGCATACATCTCTGTGGTTTTTAACCAGTCAAATGAGACACAGAGTACACAGTGGTTGCTTCCCTGAATCAACTTCTCGAGGCAGGGTGTTCTGCATCTAGTGAACGGCCTCACCAAGGAAATCCCTGATTAGGACTCTGGGCCCGTGCCTCTTCAAAAGCCTGCCGTGCTACAGGAAAAACTGTGCTTTAGTTGCAATAGAAAGAAGGTCGTCTTTCTTCAAGAGGCAGGGTGACTTCAGGTAGGAGGTCCTGAATGGAAGGAGAAGCTTACTGTTTCTGTCTGTACAGCTCAAACTAGGGAATGAGAACGACTTCCACGACATGTTGGAACTTGTTGAACGTTGCTCTTGAACCTGTGCGAGTGCTGTGAATCAAGATATCACAAGAAAGAGTGCAGTGTGTTGCCCATGACTCAGCAGACACAGAGGACCTCCGAGGACCAATGTGCCTCGTTGTTGCTCAGCAGGCCTACAGGGGTGTGGAGATACTCAGAGACCTTGGAACAAAAATGATGCTCAACCGAGGGGCCTAGGAGTCCTGAAAAGGGTACTTCATTTAAAGAAAACCAGAAGAGTGACTAAGAGCTAATGGAAAGAGCTGCATGCCTCCCGTTCGGCAGGGCTACTCAGGGCCTTACCTCGAGCCAAGGGCTCACGTTTAGATTCCCTTTAGCTCTAGAGCATGGCAAGGTGCGCCCCACCGCGGCCAATGAAGTTCCGTGTGTAGCCAGAGAAAACTCATTTACTTCCCAGACACATGCCTACAGTGGCCAGAGGCCTGTCAACAGCAGAGAATTTCAGGGAGCTTCACGAAAGCAAGAGGGGAGCTTTCCAAACGGAAAGCAAGGTTAGTCCCATCATGCCCCCATTTCCATGGGCACAGGCAGCATACATCTCTGTGGTTTTTAACCAGTCAAATGAGACACAGAGTACACAGTTGTTGCTTCCCTGAATCAACTTCTCGAGGCAGGGTGTTCTGCATCTAGTGAACGGCCTCACCAAGGAAAGCCCTAGCTAGGCCTCTGGGCCCGTGCCTTTTCAAAAGCCTGCCGTGCTACAGGAAATACTGTGCTTTAGTTGCAATAGAAACGAGGTCGTCTTTCTTCAAGAGGCAGGGTGACTTCAGGTAGGAAGTCCTGAATGGAAGGAGAAGCTTACTGTTTCTCTCTGTACAGCTCAAACTAGGGAATGAGAGCGACTTCCACGGCCTGTTGGAACTGGCTTAACGGTGCTCGTGAACCTGTGCGATTGCTGGCTAAATCAAGATATTCCAATAAGAGTGCACTGTGTTGCCCTACACTCGGCATACACACTGTGAGTCGGAAAGCTCCTGGCCTGGATATTGCTTAGAAGGACAAGGGGAGCCTGAGGGTACTCAGTGTTCTTGCAGGCAACAGGGTTTCCAGGCGAGGCACCTCGGTGTCCTGAAAAGCGTACTGGCTTTAAAATGATGAAGATAAGCGACTACGGCCTCATGGAAACTGCTACACGCCTCTGCTTCTGCATAGTATTTCATGGCCTTACCTCGAGGCAAGTTCTCAGGTTTCTTGCCCTGTGAGCGACACAGCATGTTAAGATGCTGTATTTCTCCTTGAATAGAGTGACTTCTGGTACGAGGTCCTCGATAACTTCTAAGCAGAGTGTTTTCTCAGGGCTGCTCAGACGAGGGCAATGTCGAAGACTTCCAGGGCATGTTGGACTGCCTAGAAATGTGGTTCTGATGCTGTTCGAGTGCTCTGGAAATGTAGCTCTCCTGAAGTAACGTACAGTGTGTTGCCCGACACTCTGCAGACACAGAGAGCCTCCGTGGGACGTATGGGATGAAATGCTGCTCAGCAGGCCCACAGGGGTATAGAGGGAGTCAGGGATCTTGGAACCGAAATGATGCTCACCCGAAGGGCGTAGGAGATCTGAAAGGGGTAATTCTTTAAATAAAACAGACCTCCATTAAGAGCTCATGGAAAGAGCTGCATGCCTCCCTTTCTGCAGGGCTACTCAGGGCCTTACCTGAGGCAAGGACTCACGTTGAGATTCCCTTTAGCTCTAGAGCATGGCAAGGAGAGCCGCACCCCGCCAATGAAGCTCCGTGTGTACCGAGAGAAAAGTCATTTTCTTCCCAGACACATGCCTACAGTGGCCAGAGGACTGTCAACAGCAGAGAATTTCAGGGAGCTTCACGGAAGCAAGAATGGAGGTTTTCAAACGGAAAGCAAGGCTAGTCCCATCATGCCCCCATTTCCATGGGCACAGGCAGCATACATCTCTGTGGTTTTTAACAAGTCAAATGAGACACAGAGTACACAGTGGTTGCTTCCCTGAATCAACTTCTCGAGGCAGGGTGTTCTGCATCTAGTGAACGGCCTCACCAAGGAAATCCCTGATTAGGACTCTGGGCCCGTGCCTCTTCAAAAGCCTGCCGTGCTACAGGAAAAACTGTGCTTTAGTTGCAATAGAAAGAAGGTCGTCTTTCTTCAAGAGGCAGGGTGACTTCAGGTAGGAGGTCCTGAATGGAAGGAGAAGCTTACTGTTTCTGTCTGTACAGCTCAAACTAGGGAATGAGAACGACTTCCACGACATGTTGGAACTTGTTGAACGTTGCTCCTGAACCTCTGCGAGTGCTGTGAATCAAGATATCACAAGAAAGAGTGCAGTGTGTTGCCCATGACTCAGCAGACACAGAGGACCTCCGAGGACCAATGTGCCTCGTTGTTGCTCAGCAGGCCTACAGGGGTGTGGAGATACTCAGAGACCTTGGAACAAAAATGATGCTCAACCGAGGGGCCTAGGAGTCCTGAAAAGGGTACTTCATTTAAAGTAAACCAGAAGAGTGACTAAGAGCTAATGGAAAGAGCTGCATGCCTCCCGTTCGGCAGGGCTACTCAGGGCCTTACCTCGAGCCAAGGGCTCACGTTTAGATTCCCTTTAGCTCTAGAGCATGGCAAGGTGCGCCCCACCGCGGCCAATGAAGTTCCGTGTGTAGCCAGAGAAAACTCATTTACTTCCCAGACACATGCCTACAGTGGCCAGAGGCCTGTCAACAGCAGAGAACTTCAGGGAGCTTCACGAAAGCAAGAGGGGAGCTTTCCAAACGGAAAGCAAGGTTAGTCCCATCATGCCCCCATTTCCATGGGCACAGGCAGCATACATCTCTGTGGTTTTTAACCAGTCAAATGAGACACAGAGTACACAGTTGTTGCTTCCCTGAATCAACTTCTCGAGGCAGGGTGTTCTGCATCTAGTGAACGGCCTCACCAAGGAAAGCCCTAGCTAGGCCTCTGGGCCCGTGCCTTTTCAAAAGCCTGCCGTGCTACAGGAAAAACTGTGCTTTAGTTGCAATAGAAACGAGGTCGTCTTTCTTCAAGAGGCAGGGTGACTTCAGGTAGGAAGTCCTGAATGGAAGGAGAAGCTTACTGTTTCTCTCTGTACAGCTCAAACTAGGGAATGAGAGCGACTTCCACGGCCTGTTGGAACTGGCTTAACGGTGCTCGTGAACCTGTGCGATTGCTGGCTAAATCAAGATATTCCAATAAGAGTGCACTGTGTTGCCCTACACTCGGCATACACACTGTGAGTCGGAAAGCTCCTGGCCTGGATATTGCTTAGAAGGACAAGGGGAGCCTGAGGGTACTCAGTGTTCTTGCAGGCAACAGGGTTTCCAGGCGAAGCACCTAGGTGTCCTGAAAAGCGTACTGGCTTTAAAATGATGAAGATAAGCGACTACGGCCTCATGGAAACTGCTACACGCCTCTGCTTCTGCATAGTATTTCATGGCCTTACCTCGAGGCAAGTTCTCAGGTTTCTTGCCCTGTGAGCGACACAGCATGTTAAGATGCTGTATTTCTCCTTGAATAGAGTGACTTCTGGTACGAGGTCCTCGATAACTTCTAAGCAGAGTGTTTTCTCAGGGCTGCTCAGACGAGGGCAATGTCGAAGACTTCCAGGGCATGTTGGACTGCCTAGAAATGTGGTTCTGATGCTGTTCGAGTGCTCTGGAAATGTAGCTCTCCTGAAGTAACGTACAGTGTGTTGCCCGACACCCTGCAGACACAGAGAGCCTCCGTGGGACGTATGGGACGCAATGCTGCTCAGCAGGCCCACAGGGGTATAGAGGGAGTCAGGGATCTTGGAACCAAAATGATGCTCACCCGAAGGGCATAGGAGTTCTGAAAGGGGTAATTCTTTAAATAAAACAGACCTCCATTAAGAGCTCATGGAAAGAGCTGCATGCCTCCCTTTCTGCAGGGCTACTCAGGGCCTTACCTGAGGCAAGGACTCACGTTGAGATTCCCTTTAGCTCTAGAGCATGGCAAGGAGAGCCGCACCCCGCGAATGAAGCTCCGTGTGTACCGAGAGAAAAGTCATTTTCTTCCCAGACACATGCCTACAGTGGCCAGAGGACTGTCAACAGCAGGGAATTTCAGGGAGCTTCACGGAAGCAAGAATGGAGGTTTTCAAACGGAAAGCAAGGCTAGTCCCATCATGCCCCCATTTCCATGGGCACAGGCAGCATACATCTCTGTGGTTTTTAACCAGTCAAATGAGACACAGAGTACACAGTGGTTGCTTCCCTGAATCATCTTCTCGAGGCAGGGTGTTCTGCATCTAGTGAACGGCCTCACCAAGGAAATCCCTGATTAGGACTCTGGGCCCGTGCCTCTTCAAAAGCCTGCCGTGCTACAGGAAAAACTGTGCTTTAGTTGCAATAGAAAGAAGGTCGTCTTTCTTCAAGAGGCAGGGTGACTTCAGGTAGGAGGTCCTGAATGGAAGGAGAAGCTTACTGTTTCTGTCTGTACAGCTCAAACTAGGGAATGAGAACGACTTCCACGACATGTTGGAACTTGTTGAACGTTGCTCTTGAACCTGTGCGAGTGCTATGAATCAAGATATCACAAGAAAGAGTGCAGTGTGTTGCCCATGACTCAGCAGACACAGAGGACCTCCGAGGACCAATGTGCCTCGTTGTTGCTCAGCAGGCCTACAGGGGTGTGGGGATACTCAGAGACCTTGGAACAAAAATGATGCTCAACCGAGGGGCCTAGGAGTCCTGAAAAGGGTACTTCATTTAAAGTAAACCAGAAGAGTGCCTAAGAGCTAATGGAAAGAGCTGCATGCCTCCCGTTCGGCAGGGCTACTCAGGGCCTTACCTCGAGCCAAGGGCTCACGTTTAGATTCCCTTTAGCTCTAGAGCATGGCAAGGTGCGCCCCACCGCGGCCAATGAAGTTCCGTGTGTAGCCAGAGAAAACTCATTTACTTCCCAGACACATGCCTACAGTGGCCAGAGGCCTGTCAACAGCAGAGAATTTCAGGGAGCTTCACGAAAGCAAGAGGGGAGCTTTCCAAACGGAAAGCAAGGTTAGTCCCATCATGCCCCCATTTCCATGGGCACAGGCAGCATACATCTCTGTGGTTTTTAACAAGTCAAATGAGACACAGAGTACACAGTTGTTGCTTCCCTGAATCAACTTCTCGAGGCAGGGTGTTCTGCATCTAGTGAACGGCCTCACCAAGGAAAGCCCTAGCTAGGCCTCTGGGCCCGTGCCTTTTCAAAAGCCTGCCGTGCTACAGGAAAAACTGTGCTTTAGTTGCAATAGAAACGAGGTCGTCTTTCTTCAAGAGGCAGGGTGACTTCAGGTAGGAAGTCCTGAATGGAAGGAGAAGCTTACTGTTTCTCTCTGTACAGCTCAAACTAGGGAATGAGAGCGACTTCCACGGCCTGTTGGAACTGGCTTAACGGTGCTCGTGAACCTGTGCGATTGCTGGCTAAATCAAGATATTCCAATAAGAGTGCACTGTGTTGCCCTACACTCGGCATACACACTGTGAGTCGGAAAGCTCCTGGCCTGGATATTGCTTAGAAGGACAAGGGGAGCCTGAGGGTACTCAGTGTTCTTGCAGGCAACAGGGTTTCCAGGCGAGGCACCTCGGTGTCCTGAAAAGCGTACTGGCTTTAAAATGATGAAGATAAGCGACTACGGCCTCATGGAAACTGCTACACGCCTCTGCTTCTGCATAGTATTTCATGGCCTTACCTCGAGGCAAGTTCTCAGGTTTCTTGCCCTGTGAGCGACACAGCATGTTAAGATGCTGTATTTCTCCTTGAATAGAGTGACTTCTGGTACGAGGTCCTCGATAACTTCTAAGCAGAGTGTTTTCTCAGGGCTGCTCAGACGAGGGCAATGTCGAAGACTTCCAGGGCATGTTGGACTGCCTAGAAATGTGGTTCTGATGCTGTTCGAGTGCTCTGGAAATGTAGCTCTCCTGAAGTAACGTACAGTGTGTTGCCCGACACTCTGCAGACACAGAGAGCCTCCGTGGGACGTATGGGACGCAATGCTGCTCAGCAGGCCCACAGGGGTATAGAGGGAGTCAGGGATCTTGGAACCAAAATGATGCTCACCCGAAGGGCGTAGGAGTTTTGAAAGGGGTAATTCTTTAAATAAAACAGACCTCCATTAAGAGCTCATGGAAAGAGCTGCATGCCTCCCTTTCTGCAGGGCTACTCAGGGCCTTACCTGAGGCAAGGACTCACGTTGAGATTCCCTTTAGCTCTAGAGCATGGCAAGGAGAGCCGCACCCCGCGAATGAAGCTCCGTGTGTACCGAGAGAAAAGTCATTTTCTTCCCAGACACATGCCTACAGTGGCCAGAGGACTGTCAACAGCAGGGAATTTCAGGGAGCTTCACGGAAGCAAGAATGGAGGTTTTCAAACGGAAAGCAAGGCTAGTCCCATCATGCCCCCATTTCCATGGGCACAGGCAGCATACATCTCTGTGGTTTTTAACCAGTCAAATGAGACACAGAGTACACAGTGGTTGCTTCCCTGAATCATCTTCTCGAGGCAGGGTGTTCTGCATCTAGTGAACGGCCTCACCAAGGAAATCCCTGATTAGGACTCTGGGCCCGTGCCTCTTCAAAAGCCTGCCGTGCTACAGGAAAAACTGTGCTTTAGTTGCAATAGAAAGAAGGTCGTCTTTCTTCAAGAGGCAGGGTGACTTCAGGTAGGAGGTCCTGAATGGAAGGAGAAGCTTACTGTTTCTGTCTGTACAGCTCAAACTAGGGAATGAGAACGACTTCCACGACATGTTGGAACTTGTTGAACGTTGCTCTTGAACCTGTGCGAGTGCTATGAATCAAGATATCACAAGAAAGAGTGCAGTGTGTTGCCCATGACTCAGCAGACACAGAGGACCTCCGAGGACCAATGTGCCTCGTTGTTGCTCAGCAGGCCTACAGGGGTGTGGGGATACTCAGAGACCTTGGAACAAAAATGATGCTCAACCGAGGGGCCTAGGAGTCCTGAAAAGGGTACTTCATTTAAAGTAAACCAGAAGAGTGCCTAAGAGCTAATGGAAAGAGCTGCATGCCTCCCGTTCGGCAGGGCTACTCAGGGCCTTACCTCGAGCCAAGGGCTCACGTTTAGATTCCCTTTAGCTCTAGAGCATGGCAAGGTGCGCCCCACCGCGGCCAATGAAGTTCCGTGTGTAGCCAGAGAAAACTCATTTACTTCCCAGACACATGCCTACAGTGGCCAGAGGCCTGTCAACAGCAGAGAATTTCAGGGAGCTTCACGAAAGCAAGAGGGGAGCTTTCCAAACGGAAAGCAAGGTTAGTCCCATCATGCCCCCATTTCCATGGGCACAGGCAGCATACATCTCTGTGGTTTTTAACAAGTCAAATGAGACACAGAGTACACAGTTGTTGCTTCCCTGAATCAACTTCTCGAGGCAGGGTGTTCTGCATCTAGTGAACGGCCTCACCAAGGAAAGCCCTAGCTAGGCCTCTGGGCCCGTGCCTTTTCAAAAGCCTGCCGTGCTACAGGAAAAACTGTGCTTTAGTTGCAATAGAAACGAGGTCGTCTTTCTTCAAGAGGCAGGGTGACTTCAGGTAGGAAGTCCTGAATGGAAGGAGAAGCTTACTGTTTCTCTCTGTACAGCTCAAACTAGGGAATGAGAGCGACTTCCACGGCCTGTTGGAACTGGCTTAACGGTGCTCGTGAACCTGTGCGATTGCTGGCTAAATCAAGATATTCCAATAAGAGTGCACTGTGTTGCCCTACACTCGGCATACACACTGTGAGTCGGAAAGCTCCTGGCCTGGATATTGCTTAGAAGGACAAGGGGAGCCTGAGGGTACTCAGTGTTCTTGCAGGCAACAGGGTTTCCAGGCGAGGCACCTCGGTGTCCTGAAAAGCGTACTGGCTTTAAAATGATGAAGATAAGCGACTACGGCCTCATGGAAACTGCTACACGCCTCTGCTTCTGCATAGTATTTCATGGCCTTACCTCGAGGCAAGTTCTCAGGTTTCTTGCCCTGTGAGCGACACAGCATGTTAAGATGCTGTATTTCTCCTTGAATAGAGTGACTTCTGGTACGAGGTCCTCGATAACTTCTAAGCAGAGTGTTTTCTCAGGGCTGCTCAGACGAGGGCAATGTCGAAGACTTCCAGGGCATGTTGGACTGCCTAGAAATGTGGTTCTGATGCTGTTCGAGTGCTCTGGAAATGTAGCTCTCCTGAAGTAACGTACAGTGTGTTGCCCGACACTCTGCAGACACAGAGAGCCTCCGTGGGACGTATGGGACGCAATGCTGCTCAGCAGGCCCACAGGGGTATAGAGGGAGTCAGGGATCTTGGAACCAAAATGATGCTCACCCGAAGGGCGTAGGAGTTCTGAAAGGGGTAATTCTTTAAATAAAACAGACCTCCATTAAGAGCTCATGGAAAGAGCTGCATGCCTCCCTTTCTGCAGGGCTACTCAGGGCCTTACCTGAGGCAAGGACTCACGTTGAGATTCCCTTTAGCTCTAGAGCATGGCAAGGAGAGCCGCACCCCGCCAATGAAGCTCCGTGTGTACCGAGAGAAAAGTCATTTTCTTCCCAGACACATGCCTACAGTGGCCAGAGGACTGTCAACAGCAGAGAATTTCAGGGAGCTTCACGGAAGCAAGAATGGAGGTTTTCAAACGGAAAGCAAGGCTAGTCCCATCATGCCCCCATTTCCATGGGCACAGGCAGCATACATCTCTGTGGTTTTTAACCAGTCAAATGAGACACAGAGTACACAGTGGTTGCTTCCCTGAATCATCTTCTCGAGGCAGGGTGTTCTGCATCTAGTGAACGGCCTCACCAAGGAAATCCCTGATTAGGACTCTGGGCCCGTGCCTCTTCAAAAGCCTGCCGTGCTACAGGAAAAACTGTGCTTTAGTTGCAATAGAAAGAAGGTCGTCTTTCTTCAAGAGGCAGGGTGACTTCAGGTAGGAGGTCCTGAATGGAAGGAGAAGCTTACTGTTTCTGTCTGTACAGCTCAAACTAGGGAATGAGAACGACTTCCTCGACATGTTGGAACTTGTTGAACGTTGCTCCTGAACCTGTGCGAGTGCTATGAATCAAGATATCACAAGAAAGAGTGCAGTGTGTTGCCCATGACTCAGCAGACACAGAGGACCTCCGAGGACCAATGTGCCTCGTTGTTGCTCAGCAGGCCTACAGGGGTGTGGGGATACTCAGAGACCTTGGAACAAAAATGATGCTCAACCGAGGGGCCTAGGAGTCCTGAAAAGGGTACTTCATTTAAAGTAAACCAGAAGAGTGACTAAGAGCTAATGGAAAGAGCTGCATGCCTCCCGTTCGGCAGGGCTACTCAGGGCCTTACCTCGAGCCAAGGGCTCACGTTTAGATTCCCTTTAGCTCTAGAGCATGGCAAGGTGCGCCCCACCGCGGCCAATGAAGTTCCGTGTGTAGCCAGAGAAAACTCATTTACTTCCCAGACACATGCCTACAGTGGCCAGAGGCCTGTCAACAGCAGAGAATTTCAGGGAGCTTCACGAAAGCAAGAGGGGAGCTTTCCAAACGGAAAGCAAGGTTAGTCCCATCATGCCCCCATTTCCATGGGCACAGGCAGCATACATCTCTGTGGTTTTTAACCAGTCAAATGAGACACAGAGTACACAGTTGTTGCTTCCCTGAATCAACTTCTCGAGGCAGGGTGTTCTGCATCTAGTGAACGGCCTCACCAAGGAAAGCCCTAGCTAGGCCTCTGGGCCCGTGCCTTTTCAAAAGCCTGCCGTGCTACAGGAAAAACTGTGCTTTAGTTGCAATAGAAACGAGGTCGTCTTTCTTCAAGAGGCAGGGTGACTTCAGGTAGGAAGTCCTGAATGGAAGGAGAAGCTTACTGTTTCTCTCTGTACAGCTCAAACTAGGGAATGAGAGCGACTTCCACGGCCTGTTGGAACTGGCTTAACGGTGCTCGTGAACCTGTGCGATTGCTGGCTAAATCAAGATATTCCAATAAGAGTGCACTGTGTTGCCCTACACTCGGCATACACACTGTGAGTCGGAAAGCTCCTGGCCTGGATATTGCTTAGAAGGACAAGGGGAGCCTGAGGGTACTCAGTGTTCTTGCAGGCAACAGGGTTTCCAGGCGAGGCACCTCGGTGTCCTGAAAAGCGTACTGGCTTTAAAATGATGAAGATAAGCGACTACGGCCTCATGGAAACTGCTACACGCCTCTGCTTCTGCATAGTATTTCATGGCCTTACCTCGAGGCAAGTTCTCAGGTTTCTTGCCCTGTGAGCGACACAGCATGTTAAGATGCTGTATTTCTCCTTGAATAGAGTGACTTCTGGTACGAGGTCCTCGATAACTTCTAAGCAGAGTGTTTTCTCAGGGCTGCTCAGACGAGGGCAATGTCGAAGACTTCCAGGGCATGTTGGACTGCCTAGAAATGTGGTTCTGATGCTGTTCGAGTGCTCTGGAAATGTAGCTCTCCTGAAGTAACGTACAGTGTGTTGCCCGACACTCTGCAGACACAGAGAGCCTCCGTGGGACGTATGGGACGCAATGCTGCTCAGCAGGCCCACAGGGGTATAGAGGGAGTCAGGGATCTTGGAACCAAAATGATGCTCACCCGAAGGGCGTAGGAGTTCTGAAACGGGTAATTCTTTAAATAAAACAGACCTCCATTAAGAGCTCATGGAAAGAGCTGCATGCCTCCCTTTCTGCAGGGCTACTCAGGGCCTTACCTGAGGCAAGGACTCACGTTGAGATTCCCTTTAGCTCTAGAGCATGGCAAGGAGAGCCGCACCCCGCCAATGAAGCTCCGTGTGTACCGAGAGAAAAGTCATTTTCTTCCCAGACACATGCCTACAGTGGCCAGAGGACTGTCAACAGCAGAGAATTTCAGGGAGCTTCACGGAAGCAAGAATGGAGGTTTTCAAACGGAAAGCAAGGCTAGTCCCATCATGCCCCCATTTCCATGGGCACAGGCAGCATACATCTCTGTGGTTTTTAACCAGTCAAATGAGACACAGAGTACACAGTGGTTGCTTCCCTGAATCATCTTCTCGAGGCAGGGTGTTCTGCATCTAGTGAACGGCCTCACCAAGGAAATCCCTGATTAGGACTCTGGGCCCGTGCCTCTTCAAAAGCCTGCCGTGCTACAGGAAAAACTGTGCTTTAGTTGCAATAGAAAGAAGGTCGTCTTTCTTCAAGAGGCAGGGTGACTTCAGGTAGGAGGTCCTGAATGGAAGGAGAAGCTTACTGTTTCTGTCTGTACAGCTCAAACTAGGGAATGAGAACGACTTCCTCGACATGTTGGAACTTGTTGAACGTTGCTCCTGAACCTGTGCGAGTGCTATGAATCAAGATATCACAAGAAAGAGTGCAGTGTGTTGCCCATGACTCAGCAGACACAGAGGACCTCCGAGGACCAATGTGCCTCGTTGTTGCTCAGCAGGCCTACAGGGGTGTGGGGATACTCAGAGACCTTGGAACAAAAATGATGCTCAACCGAGGGGCCTAGGAGTCCTGAAAAGGGTACTTCATTTAAAGTAAACCAGAAGAGTGACTAAGAGCTAATGGAAAGAGCTGCATGCCTCCCGTTCGGCAGGGCTACTCAGGGCCTTACCTCGAGCCAAGGGCTCACGTTTAGATTCCCTTTAGCTCTAGAGCATGGCAAGGTGCGCCCCACCGCGGCCAATGAAGTTCCGTGTGTAGCCAGAGAAAACTCATTTACTTCCCAGACACATGCCTACAGTGGCCAGAGGCCTGTCAACAGCAGAGAATTTCAGGGAGCTTCACGAAAGCAAGAGGGGAGCTTTCCAAACGGAAAGCAAGGTTAGTCCCATCATGCCCCCATTTCCATGGGCACAGGCAGCATACATCTCTGTGGTTTTTAACCAGTCAAATGAGACACAGAGTACACAGTTGTTGCTTCCCTGAATCAACTTCTCGAGGCAGGGTGTTCTGCATCTAGTGAACGGCCTCACCAAGGAAAGCCCTAGCTAGGCCTCTGGGCCCGTGCCTTTTCAAAAGCCTGCCGTGCTACAGGAAAAACTGTGCTTTAGTTGCAATAGAAACGAGGTCGTCTTTCTTCAAGAGGCAGGGTGACTTCAGGTAGGAAGTCCTGAATGGAAGGAGAAGCTTACTGTTTCTCTCTGTACAGCTCAAACTAGGGAATGAGAGCGACTTCCACGGCCTGTTGGAACTGGCTTAACGGTGCTCGTGAACCTGTGCGATTGCTGGCTAAATCAAGATATTCCAATAAGAGTGCACTGTGTTGCCCTACACTCGGCATACACACTGTGAGTCGGAAAGCTCCTGGCCTGGATATTGCTTAGAAGGACAAGGGGAGCCTGAGGGTACTCAGTGTTCTTGCAGGCAACAGGGTTTCCAGGCGAGGCACCTCGGTGTCCTGAAAAGCGTACTGGCTTTAAAATGATGAAGATAAGCGACTACGGCCTCATGGAAACTGCTACACGCCTCTGCTTCTGCATAGTATTTCATGGCCTTACCTCGAGGCAAGTTCTCAGGTTTCTTGCCCTGTGAGCGACACAGCATGTTAAGATGCTGTATTTCTCCTTGAATAGAGTGACTTCTGGTACGAGGTCCTCGATAACTTCTAAGCAGAGTGTTTTCTCAGGGCTGCTCAGACGAGGGCAATGTCGAAGACTTCCAGGGCATGTTGGACTGCCTAGAAATGTGGTTCTGATGCTGTTCGAGTGCTCTGGAAATGTAGCTCTCCTGAAGTAACGTACAGTGTGTTGCCCGACACTCTGCAGACACAGAGAGCCTCCGTGGGACGTATGGGATGAAATGCTGCTCAGCAGGCCCACAGGGGTATAGAGGGAGTCAGGGATCTTGGAACCGAAATGATGCTCACCCGAAGGGCGTAGGAGTTCTGAAAGGGGTAATTCTTTAAATAAAACAGACCTCCATTAAGAGCTCATGGAAAGAGCTGCATGCCTCCCTTTCTGCAGGGCTACTCAGGGCCTTACCTGAGGCAAGGACTCACGTTGAGATTCCCTTTAGCTCTAGAGCATGGCAAGGAGAGCCGCACCCCGCCAATGAAGCTCCGTGTGTACCGAGAGAAAAGTCATTTTCTTCCCAGACACATGCCTACAGTGGCCAGAGGACTGTCAACAGCAGAGAATTTCAGGGAGCTTCACGGAAGCAAGAATGGAGGTTTTCAAACGGAAAGCAAGGCTAGGCCCATCATGCCCCCATTTCCATGGGCACAGGCAGCATACATCTCTGTGGTTTTTAACCAGTCAAATGAGACACAGAGTACACAGTGGTTGCTTCCCTGAATCAACTTCTCTAGGCAGGGTGTTCTGCATCTAGTGAACGGCCTCACCAAGGAAATCCCTGATTAGGACTCTAGGCCCGTGCCTCTTCAAAAGCCTGCCGTGCTACTGGAAAAACTGTGCTTTAGTTGCAATAGAAAGAAGGTCGTCTTTCTTCAAGAGGCAGGGTGACTTCAGGTAGGAGGTCCTGAATGGAAGGAGAAGCTTACTGTTTCTGTCTGTACAGCTCAAACTAGGGAATGAGAACGACTTCCACGACATGTTGGAACTTGTTGAACGTTGCTCCTGAACCTGTGCGAGTGCTGTGAATCAAGATATCACAAGAAAGAGTGCAGTGTGTTGCCCATGACTCAGCAGACACAGAGGACCTCCGAGGACCAATGTGCCTCGTTGTTGCTCAGCAGGCCTACAGGGGTGTGGAGATACTCAGAGACCTTGGAACAAAAATGATGCTCAACCGAGGGGCCTAGGAGTCCTGAAAAGGGTACTTCATTTAAAGTAAACCAGAAGAGTGACTAAGAGCTAATGGAAAGAGCTGCATGCCTCCCGTTCTGCAGGGCTACTCAGGGCCTTACCTCGAGCCAAGGGCTCACGTTTAGATTCCCTTTAGCTCTAGAGCATGGCAAGGTGCGCCCCACCGCGGCCAATGAAGTTCCGTGTGTAGCCAGAGAAAACTCATTTACTTCCCAGACACATGCCTACAGTGGCCAGAGGCCTGTCAACAGCAGAGAATTTCAGGGAGCTTCACGAAAGCAAGAGGGGAGCTTTCCAAACGGAAAGCAAGGTTAGTCCCATCATGCCCCCATTTCCATGGGCACAGGCAGCATACATCTCTGTGGTTTTCAACCAGTCAAATGAGACACAGAGTACACAGTTGTTGCTTCCCTGAATCAACTTCTCGAGGCAGGGTGTTCTGCATCTAGTGAACGGCCTCACCAAGGAAAGCCCTAGCTAGGCCTCTGGGCCCGTGCCTTTTCAAAAGCCTGCCGTGCTACAGGAAAAACTGTGCTTTAGTTGCAATAGAAACGAGGTCGTCTTTCTTCAAGAGGCAGGGTGACTTCAGGTAGGAAGTCCTGAATGGAAGGAGAAGCTTACTGTTTCTCTCTGTACAGCTCAAACTAGGGAATGAGAGCGACTTCCACGGCCTGTTGGAACTGGCTTAACGGTGCTCGTGAACCTGTGCGATTGCTGGCTAAATCAAGATATTCCAATAAGAGTGCACTGTGTTGCCCTACACTCGGCATACACACTGTGAGTCGGAAAGCTCCTGGCCTGGATATTGCTTAGAAGGACAAGGGGAGCCTGAGTGTACTCAGTGTTCTTGCAGGCAACAGGGTTTCCAGGCGAGGCACCTAGGTGTCCTGAAAAGCGTACTGGCTTTAAAATGATGAAGATAAGCGACTACGGCCTCATGGAAACTGGTACACGCCTCTGCTTCTGCATAGTATTTCATGGCCTTACCTCGAGGCAAGTTCTCAGGTTTCTTGCCCTGTGAGCGACACAGCATGTTAAGATGCTGTATTTCTCCTTGAATAGAGTGACTTCTGGTACGAGGTCCTCGATAACTTCTAAGCAGAGTGTTTTCTCAGGGCTGCTCAGACGAGGGCAATGTCGAAGACTTCCAGGGCATGTTGGACTGCCTAGAAATGTGGTTCTGATGCTGTTCGAGTGCTCTGGAAATGTAGCTCTCCTGAAGTAACGTACAGTGTGTTGCCCGACACTCTGCAGACACAGAGAGCCTCCGTGGGACGTATGGGACGCAATGCTGCTCAGCAGGCCCACAGGGGTATAGAGGGAGTCAGGGATCTTGGAACCAAAATGATGCTCACCCGAAGGGCGTAGGAGTTCTGAAAGGGGTAATTCTTTAAATAAAACAGACCTCCATTAAGAGCTCATGGAAAGAGCTGCATGCCTCCCTTTCTGCAGGGCTACTCAGGGCCTTACCTGAGGCAAGGACTCACGTTGAGATTCCCTTTAGCTCTAGAGCATGGCAAGGAGAGCCGCACCCCGCCAATGAAGCTCCGTGTGTACCGAGAGAAAAGTCATTTTCTTCCCAGACACATGCCTACAGTGGCCAGAGGACTGTCAACAGCAGAGAATTTCAGGGAGCTTCACGGAAGCAAGAATGGAGGTTTTCAAACGGAAAGCAAGGCTAGTCCCATCATGCCCCCATTTCCATGGGCACAGGCAGCATACATCTCTGTGGTTTTTAACCAGTCAAATGAGACACAGAGTACACAGTGGTTGCTTCCCTGAATCAACTTCTCGAGGCAGGGTGTTCTGCATCTAGTGAACGGCCTCACCAAGGAAATCCCTGATTAGGACTCTGGGCCCGTGCCTCTTCAAAAGCCTGCCGTGCTACAGGAAAAACTGTGCTTTAGTTGCAATAGAAAGAAGGTCGTCTTTCTTCAAGAGGCAGGGTGACTTCAGGTAGGAGGTCCTGAATGGAAGGAGAAGCTTACTGTTTCTGTCTGTACAGCTCAAACTAGGGAATGAGAACTACTTCCACGACATATTGGAACTTGTTGAACGTTGCTCTTGAACCTGTGCGAGTGCTGTGAATCAAGATATCACAAGAAAGAGTGCAGTGTGTTGCCCATGACTCAGCAGACACAGAGGACCTCCGAGGACCAATGTGCCTCGTTGTTGCTCAGCAGGCCTACAGGGGTGTGGAGATACTCAGAGACCTTGGAACAAAAATGATGCTCAACCGAGGGGCCTAGGAGTCCTGAAAAGGGTACTTCATTTAAAGTAAACCAGAAGAGTGACTAAGAGCTAATGGAAAGAGCTGCATGCCTCCCGTTCGGCAGGGCTACTCAGGGCCTTACCTCGAGCCAAGGGCTCACGTTTAGATTCCCTTTAGCTCTAGAGCATGGCAAGGTGCGCCCCACCGCGCCCAATGAAGTTCCGTGTGTAGCCAGAGAAAACTCATTTACTTCCCAGACACATGCCTACAGTGGCCAGAGGCCTGTCAACAGCAGAGAATTTCAGGGAGCTTCACGAAAGCAAGAGGGGAGCTTTCCAAACGGAAAGCAAGGTTAGTCCCATCATGCCCCCATTTCCATGGGCACAGGCAGCATACATCTCTGTGGTTTTCAACCAGTCAAATGAGACACAGAGTACACAGTTGTTGCTTCCCTGAATCAACTTCTCGAGGCAGGGTGTTCTGCATCTAGTGAACGGCCTCACCAAGGAAAGCCCTAGCTAGGCCTCTGGGCCCGTGCCTTTTCAAAAGCCTGCCGTGCTACAGGAAAAACTGTGCTTTAGTTGCAATAGAAACGAGGTCGTCTTTCTTCAAGAGGCAGGGTGACTTCAGGTAGGAAGTCCTGAATGGAAGGAGAAGCTTACTGTTTCTCTCTGTACAGCTCAAACTAGGGAATGAGAGCGACTTCCACGGCCTGTTGGAACTGGCTTAACGGTGCTCGTGAACCTGTGCGATTGCTGGCTAAATCAAGATATTCCAATAAGAGTGCACTGTGTTGCCCTACACTCGGCATACACACTGTGAGTCGGAAAGCTCCTGGCCTGGATATTGCTTAGAAGGACAAGGGGAGCCTGAGTGTACTCAGTGTTCTTGCAGGCAACAGGGTTTCCAGGCGAGGCACCTAGGTGTCCTGAAAAGCGTACTGGCTTTAAAATGATGAAGATAAGTGACTACGGCCTCATGGAAACTGCTACACGCCTCTGCTTCTGCATAGTATTTCATGGCCTTACCTCGAGGCAAGTTCTCAGGTTTCTTGCCCTGTGAGCGACACAGCATGTTAAGATGCTGTATTTCTCCTTGAATAGAGTGACTTCTGGTACGAGGTCCTCGATAACTTCTAAGCAGAGTGTTTTCTCAGGGCTGCTCAGACGAGGGCAATGTCGAAGACTTCCAGGGCATGTTGGACTGCCTAGAAATGAGGTTCTGATGCTGTTCGAGTGCTCTGGAAATGTAGCTCTCCTGAAGTAACGTACAGTGTGTTGCCCGACACTCTGCAGACACAGAGAGCCTCCGTGGGACGTATGGGACGCAATGCTGCTCAGCAGGCCCACAGGGGTATAGAGGGAGTCAGGGATCTTGGAACCAAAATGATGCTCACCCGAAGGGCGTAGGAGTTCTGAAAGGGGTAATTCTTTAAATAAAACAGACCTCCATTAAGAGCTCATGGAAAGAGCTGCATGCCTCCCTTTCTGCAGAGCTACTCAGGGCCTTACCTGAGGCAAGGACTCACGTTGAGATTCCCTTTAGCTCTAGAGCATGGCAAGTAGAGCCGCACCCCGCCAATGAAGCTCCGTGTGTACCGAGAGAAAAGTCATTTTCTTCCCAGACACATGCCTACAGTGGCCAGAGGACTGTCAACAGCAGAGAATTTCAGGGAGCTTCACGGAAGCAAGAATGGAGGTTTTCAAACGGAAAGCAAGGCTAGTCCCATCATGCCCCCATTTCCATGGGCACAGGCAGCATACATCTCTGTGGTTTTTAACAAGTCAAATGAGACACAGAGTACACAGTTGTTGCTTCCCTGAATCAACTTCTCGAGGCAGGGTGTTCTGCATCTAGTGAACGGCCTCACCAAGGAAAGCCCTAGCTAGGCCTCTGGGCCCGTGCCTTTTCAAAAGCCTGCCGTGCTACAGGAAAAACTGTGCTTTAGTTGCAATAGAAACGAGGTCGTCTTTCTTCAAGTGGCAGGGTGACTTCAGGTAGGAAGTCCTGAATGGAAGGAGAAGCTTACTGTTTCTCTCTGTACAGCTCAAACTAGGGAATGAGAGCAACTTCCACGGCCTGTTGGAACTGGCTTAACGGTGCTCGTGAACCTGTGCGATTGCTGGCTAAATCAAGATATTCCAATAAGAGTGCACTGTGTTGCCCTACACTCGGCATACACACTGTGAGTCGGAAAGCTCCTGGCCTGGATATTGCTTAGAAGGACAAGGGGAGCCTGAGGGTACTCAGTGTTCTTGCAGGCAACAGGGTTTCCAGGCGAGGCACCTCGGTGTCCTGAAAAGCGTACTGGCTTTAAAATGATGAAGATAAGCGACTACGGCCTCATGGAAACTGCTACACGCCTCTGCTTCTGCATAGTATTTCATGGCCTTACCTCGAGACAAGTTCTCAGGTTTCTTGCCCTGTGAGCGACACAGCATGTTAAGATGCTGTATTTCTCCTTGAATAGAGTGACTTCTGGTAGGAGGTCCTCGATAACTTCTAAGCAGAGTGTTTTCTCAGGGCTGCTCAGACGAGGGCAATGTCGAAGACTTCCAGGGCATGTTGGACTGCCTAGAAATGTGGTTCTGATGCTGTTCGAGTGCTCTGGAAATGTAGCTCTCCTGAAGTAACGTACAGTGTGTTGCCCGACACTCTGCAGACACAGAGAGCCTCCGTGGGACGTATGGGACGCAATGCTGCTCAGCAGGCCCACAGGTGTATAGAGGGAGTCAGGGATCTTGGAACCAAAATGATGCTCACCCGAAGGGCGTAGGAGTTCTGAAAGGGGTAATTCTTTAAATAAAACAGACCTCCATTAAGAGCTCATGGAAAGAGCTGCATGCCTCCCTTTCTGCAGGGCTACTCAGGGCCTTACCTGAGGCAAGGACTCACGTTGAGATTCCCTTTAGCTCTAGAGCATGGCAAGGAGAGCCGCACCCCGCCAATGAAGCTCCGTGTGTACCGAGAGAAAAGTCATTTTCTTCCCAGACACATGCCTACAGTGGCCAGAGGACTGTCAACAGCAGAGAATTTCAGGGAGCTTCACGGAAGCAAGAATGGAGGTTTTCAAACGGAAAGCAAGGCTAGTCCCATCATGCCCCCATTTCCATGGGCACAGGCAGCATACATCTCTGTGGTTTTTAACCAGTCAAATGAGACACAGAGTACACAGTGGTTGCTTCCCTGAATCAACTTCTCGAGGCAGGGTGTTCTGCATCTAGTGAACGGCCTCACCAAGGAAATCCCTGATTAGGACTCTGGGCCCGTGCCTCTTCAAAAGCCTGCCGTGCTACAGGAAAAACTGTGCTTTAGTTGCAATAGAAAGAAGGTCGTCTTTCTTCAAGAGGCAGGGTGACTTCAGGTAGGAGGTCCTGAATGGAAGGAGAAGCTTACTGTTTCTGTCTGTACAGCTCAAACTAGGGAATGAGAACGACTTCCACGACATGTTGGAACTTGTTGAACGTTGCTCCTGAACCTGTGCGAGTGCTGTGAATCAAGATATCACAAGAAAGAGTGCAGTGTGTTGCCCATGACTCAGCAGACACAGAGGACCTCCGAGGACCAATGTGCCTCGTTGTTGCTCAGCAGGCCTACAGGGGTGTGGAGATACTCAGAGACCTTGGAACAAAAATGATGCTCAACCGAGGGGCCTAGGAGTCCTGAAAAGGGTACTTCATTTAAAGTAAACCAGAAGAGTGACTAAGAGCTAATGGAAAGAGCTGCATGCCTCCCGTTCTGCAGGGCTACTCAGGGCCTTACCTCGAGCCAAGGGCTCACGTTTAGATTCCCTTTAGCTCTAGAGCATGGCAAGGTGCGCCCCACCGCGGCCAATGAAGTTCCGTGTGTAGCCAGAGAAAACTCATTTACTTCCCAGACACATGCCTACAGTGGCCAGAGGCCTGTCAACAGCAGAGAATTTCAGGGAGCTTCACGAAAGCAAGAGGGGAGCTTTCCAAACGGAAAGCAAGGTTAGTCCCATCATGCCCCCATTTCCATGGGCACAGGCAGCATACATCTCTGTGGTTTTCAACCAGTCAAATGAGACACAGAGTACACAGTGGTTGCTTCCCTGAATCAACTTCTCGAGGCAGGGTGTTCTGCATCTAGTGAACGGCCTCACCAAGGAAATCCCTGATTAGGACTCTGGGCCCGTGCCTCTTCAAAAGCCTGCCGTGCTACAGGAAAAACTGTGCTGTAGTTGCAATAGAAACGAGGTCGTCTTTCTTCAAGAGGCAGGGTGACTTCAGGTAGGAAGTCCTGAATGGAAGGAGAAGCTTACTGTTTCTCTCTGTACAGCTCAAACTAGGGAATGAGAGCGACTTCCACGGCCTGTTGGAACTGGCTTAACGGTGCTCGTGAACCTGTGCGATTGCTGGCTAAATCAAGATATTCCAATAAGAGTGCACTGTGTTGCCCTACACTCGGCATACACACTGTGAGTCGGAAAGCTCCTGGCCTGGATATTGCTTAGAAGGACAAGGGGAGCCTGAGGGTACTCAGTGTTCTTGCAGGCAACAGGGTTTCCAGGCGAGGCACCTCGGTGTCCTGAAAAGCGTACTGGCTTTAAAATGATGAAGATAAGCGACTACGGCCTCATGGAAACTGCTACACGCCTCTGCTTCTGCATAGTATTTCATGGCCTTACCTCGAGGCAAGTTCTCAGGTTTCTTGCCCTGTGAGCGACACAGCATGTTAAGATGCTGTATTTCTCCTTGAATAGAGTGACTTCTGGTACGAGGTCCTCGATAACTTCTAAGCAGAGTGTTTTCTCAGGGCTGCTCAGACGAGGGCAATGTCGAAGACTTCCAGGGCATGTTGGACTGCCTAGAAATGTGGTTCTGATGCTGTTCGAGTGCTCTGGAAATGTAGCTCTCCTGAAGTAACGTACAGTGTGTTGCCCGACACTCTGCAGACACAGAGAGCCTCCGTGGGACGTATGGGACGCAATGCTGCTCAGCAGGCCCACAGGGGTATAGAGGGAGTCAGGGATCTTGGAACCAAAATGATGCTCACCCGAAGGGCGTAGGAGTTCTGAAAGGGGTAATTCTTTAAATAAAACAGACCTCCATTAAGAGCTCATGGAAAGAGCTGCATGCCTCCCTTTCTGCAGGGCTACTCAGGGCCTTACCTGAGGCAAGGACTCACGTTGAGATTCCCTTTAGCTCTAGAGCATGGCAAGGAGAGCCGCACCCCGCCAATGAAGCTCCGTGTGTACCGAGAGAAAAGTCATTTTCTTCCCAGACACATGCCTACAGTGGCCAGAGGACTGTCAACAGCAGAGAATTTCAGGGAGCTTCACGGAAGCAAGAATGGAGGTTTTCAAACGGAAAGCAAGGCTAGTCCCATCATGCCCCCATTTCCATGGGCACAGGCAGCATACATCTCTGTGGTTTTTAACCAGTCAAATGAGACACAGAGTACACAGTGGTTGCTTCCCTGAATCAACTTCTCGAGGCAGGGTGTTCTGCATCTAGTGAACGGCCTCACCAAGGAAATCCCTGATTAGGACTCTGGGCCCGTGCCTCTTCAAAAGCCTGCCGTGCTACAGGAAAAACTGTGCTTTAGTTGCAATAGAAAGAAGGTCGTCTTTCTTCAAGAGGCAGGGTGACTTCAGGTAGGAGGTCCTGAATGGAAGGAGAAGCTTACTGTTTCTGTCTGTACAGCTCAAACTAGGGAATGAGAACGACTTCCACGACATATTGGAACTTGTTGAACGTTGCTCTTGAACCTGTGCGAGTGCTGTGAATCAAGATATCACAAGAAAGAGTGCAGTGTGTTGCCCATGACTCAGCAGACACAGAGGACCTCCGAGGACCAATGTGCCTCGTTGTTGCTCAGCAGGCCTACAGGGGTGTGGAGATACTCAGAGACCTTGGAACAAAAATGATGCTCAACCGAGGGGCCTAGGAGTCCTGAAAAGGGTACTTCATTTAAAGTAAACCAGAAGAGTGACTAAGAGCTAATGGAAAGAGCTGCATGCCTCCCGTTCGGCAGGGCTACTCAGGGCCTTACCTCGAGCCAAGGGCTCACGTTTAGATTCCCTTTAGCTCTAGAGCATGGCAAGGTGCGCCCCACCGCGCCCAATGAAGTTCCGTGTGTAGCCAGAGAAAACTCATTTACTTCCCAGACACATGCCTACAGTGGCCAGAGGCCTGTCAACAGCAGAGAATTTCAGGGAGCTTCACGAAAGCAAGAGGGGAGCTTTCCAAACGGAAAGCAAGGTTAGTCCCATCATGCCCCCATTTCCATGGGCACAGGCAGCATACATCTCTGTGGTTTTCAACCAGTCAAATGAGACACAGAGTACACAGTTGTTGCTTCCCTGAATCAACTTCTCGAGGCAGGGTGTTCTGCATCTAGTGAACGGCCTCACCAAGGAAAGCCCTAGCTAGGCCTCTGGGCCCGTGCCTTTTCAAAAGCCTGCCGTGCTACAGGAAAAACTGTGCTTTAGTTGCAATAGAAACGAGGTCGTCTTTCTTCAAGAGGCAGGGTGACTTCAGGTAGGAAGTCCTGAATGGAAGGAGAAGCTTACTGTTTCTCTCTGTACAGCTCAAACTAGGGAATGAGAGCGACTTCCACGGCCTGTTGGAACTGGCTTAACGGTGCTCGTGAACCTGTGCGATTGCTGGCTAAATCAAGATATTCCAATAAGAGTGCACTGTGTTGCCCTACACTCGGCATACACACTGTGAGTCGGAAAGCTCCTGGCCTGGATATTGCTTAGAAGGACAAGGGGAGCCTGAGTGTACTCAGTGTTCTTGCAGGCAACAGGGTTTCCAGGCGAGGCACCTAGGTGTCCTGAAAAGCGTACTGGCTTTAAAATGATGAAGATAAGTGACTACGGCCTCATGGAAACTGCTACACGCCTCTGCTTCTGCATAGTATTTCATGGCCTTACCTCGAGGCAAGTTCTCAGGTTTCTTGCCCTGTGAGCGACACAGCATGTTAAGATGCTGTATTTCTCCTTGAATAGAGTGACTTCTGGTACGAGGTCCTCGATAACTTCTAAGCAGAGTGTTTTCTCAGGGCTGCTCAGACGAGGGCAATGTCGAAGACTTCCAGGGCATGTTGGACTGCCTAGAAATGTGGTTCTGATGCTGTTCGAGTGCTCTGGAAATGTAGCTCTCCTGAAGTAACGTACAGTGTGTTGCCCGACACTCTGCAGACACAGAGAGCCTCCGTGGGACGTATGGGACGCAATGCTGCTCAGCAGGCCCACAGGGGTATAGAGGGAGTCAGGGATCTTGGAACCAAAATGATGCTCACCCGAAGGGCGTAGGAGTTCTGAAAGGGGTAATTCTTTAAATAAAACAGACCTCCATTAAGAGCTCATGGAAAGAGCTGCATGCCTCCCTTTCTGCAGAGCT
Source organism: Balaenoptera physalus (assembly GCF_965194825.1). Taxonomy (NCBI): domain Eukaryota; kingdom Metazoa; phylum Chordata; class Mammalia; order Artiodactyla; family Balaenopteridae; genus Balaenoptera; species Balaenoptera physalus. The sequence goes on from NW_028126010.1 coordinate 203,776, forward strand.
ACTCAGGGCCTTACCTGAGGCAAGGACTCACGTTGAGATTCCCTTTAGCTCTAGAGCATGGCAAGTAGAGCCGCACCCCGCCAATGAAGCTCCGTGTGTACCGAGAGAAAAGTCATTTTCTTCCCAGACACATGCCTACAGTGGCCAGAGGACTGTCAACAGCAGAGAATTTCAGGGAGCTTCACGGAAGCAAGAATGGAGGTTTTCAAACGGAAAGCAAGGCTAGTCCCATCATGCCCCCATTTCCATGGGCACAGGCAGCATACATCTCTGTGGTTTTTAACAAGTCAAATGAGACACAGAGTACACAGTTGTTGCTTCCCTGAATCAACTTCTCGAGGCAGGGTGTTCTGCATCTAGTGAACGGCCTCACCAAGGAAAGCCCTAGCTAGGCCTCTGGGCCCGTGCCTTTTCAAAAGCCTGCCGTGCTACAGGAAAAACTGTGCTTTAGTTGCAATAGAAACGAGGTCGTCTTTCTTCAAGTGGCAGGGTGACTTCAGGTAGGAAGTCCTGAATGGAAGGAGAAGCTTACTGTTTCTCTCTGTACAGCTCAAACTAGGGAATGAGAGCAACTTCCACGGCCTGTTGGAACTGGCTTAACGGTGCTCGTGAACCTGTGCGATTGCTGGCTAAATCAAGATATTCCAATAAGAGTGCACTGTGTTGCCCTACACTCGGCATACACACTGTGAGTCGGAAAGCTCCTGGCCTGGATATTGCTTAGAAGGACAAGGGGAGCCTGAGGGTACTCAGTGTTCTTGCAGGCAACAGGGTTTCCAGGCGAGGCACCTAGGTGTCCTGAAAAGCGTACTGGCTTTAAAATGATGAAGATAAGCGACTACGGCCTCATGGAAACTGCTACACGCCTCTGCTTCTGCATAGTATTTCATGGCCTTACCTCGAGACAAGTTCTCAGGTTTCTTGCCCTGTGAGCGACACAGCATGTTAAGATGCTGTATTTCTCCTTGAATAGAGTGACTTCTGGTAGGAGGTCCTCGATAACTTCTAAGCAGAGTGTTTTCTCAGGGCTGCTCAGACGAGGGCAATGTCGAAGACTTCCAGGGCATGTTGGACTGCCTAGAAATGTGGTTCTGATGCTGTTCGAGTGCTCTGGAAATGTAGCTCTCCTGAAGTAACGTACAGTGTGTTGCCCGACACTCTGCAGACACAGAGAGCCTCCGTGGGACGTATGGGACGCAATGCTGCTCAGCAGGCCCACAGGGGTATAGAGGGAGTCAGGGATCTTGGAACCAAAATGATGCTCACCCGAAGGGCGTAGGAGTTCTGAAAGGGGTAATTCTTTAAATAAAACAGACCTCCATTAAGAGCTCATGGAAAGAGCTGCATGCCTCCCTTTCTGCAGGGCTACTCAGGGCCTTACCTGAGGCAAGGACTCACGTTGAGATTCCCTTTAGCTCTAGAGCATGGCAAGGAGAGCCGCACCCCGCCAATGAAGCTCCGTGTGTACCGAGAGAAAAGTCATTTTCTTCCCAGACACATGCCTACAGTGGCCAGAGGACTGTCAACAGCAGAGAATTTCAGGGAGCTTCACGGAAGCAAGAATGGAGGTTTTCAAACGGAAAGCAAGGCTAGTCCCATCATGCCCCCATTTCCATGGGCACAGGCAGCATACATCTCTGTGGTTTTTAACCAGTCAAATGAGACACAGAGTACACAGTGGTTGCTTCCCTGAATCAACTTCTCGAGGCAGGGTGTTCTGCATCTAGTGAACGGCCTCACCAAGGAAATCCCTGATTAGGACTCTGGGCCCGTGCCTCTTCAAAAGCCTGCCGTGCTACAGGAAAAACTGTGCTTTAGTTGCAATAGAAAGAAGGTCGTCTTTCTTCAAGAGGCAGGGTGACTTCAGGTAGGAGGTCCTGAATGGAAGGAGAAGCTTACTGTTTCTGTCTGTACAGCTCAAACTAGGGAATGAGAACGACTTCCACGACATATTGGAACTTGTTGAACGTTGCTCTTGAACCTGTGCGAGTGCTGTGAATCAAGATATCACAAGAAAGAGTGCAGTGTGTTGCCCATGACTCAGCAGACACAGAGGACCTCCGAGGACCAATGTGCCTCGTTGTTGCTCAGCAGGCCTACAGGGGTGTGGAGATACTCAGAGACCTTGGAACAAAAATGATGCTCAACCGAGGGGCCTAGGAGTCCTGAAAAGGGTACTTCATTTAAAGTAAACCAGAAGAGTGACTAAGAGCTAATGGAAAGAGCTGCATGCCTCCCGTTCGGCAGGGCTACTCAGGGCCTTACCTCGAGCCAAGGGCTCACGTTTAGATTCCCTTTAGCTCTAGAGCATGGCAAGGTGCGCCCCACCGCGCCCAATGAAGTTCCGTGTGTAGCCAGAGAAAACTCATTTACTTCCCAGACACATGCCTACAGTGGCCAGAGGCCTGTCAACAGCAGAGAATTTCAGGGAGCTTCACGAAAGCAAGAGGGGAGCTTTCCAAACGGAAAGCAAGGTTAGTCCCATCATGCCCCCATTTCCATGGGCACAGGCAGCATACATCTCTGTGGTTTTCAACCAGTCAAATGAGACACAGAGTACACAGTTGTTGCTTCCCTGAATCAACTTCTCGAGGCAGGGTGTTCTGCATCTAGTGAACGGCCTCACCAAGGAAAGCCCTAGCTAGGCCTCTGGGCCCGTGCCTTTTCAAAAGCCTGCCGTGCTACAGGAAAAACTGTGCTTTAGTTGCAATAGAAACGAGGTCGTCTTTCTTCAAGAGGCAGGGTGACTTCAGGTAGGAAGTCCTGAATGGAAGGAGAAGCTTACTGTTTCTCTCTGTACAGCTCAAACTAGGGAATGAGAGCGACTTCCACGGCCTGTTGGAACTGGCTTAACGGTGCTCGTGAACCTGTGCGATTGCTGGCTAAATCAAGATATTCCAATAAGAGTGCACTGTGTTGCCCTACACTCGGCATACACACTGTGAGTCGGAAAGCTCCTGGCCTGGATATTGCTTAGAAGGACAAGGGGAGCCTGAGTGTACTCAGTGTTCTTGCAGGCAACAGGGTTTCCAGGCGAGGCACCTAGGTGTCCTGAAAAGCGTACTGGCTTTAAAATGATGAAGATAAGTGACTACGGCCTCATGGAAACTGCTACACGCCTCTGCTTCTGCATAGTATTTCATGGCCTTACCTCGAGGCAAGTTCTCAGGTTTCTTGCCCTGTGAGCGACACAGCATGTTAAGATGCTGTATTTCTCCTTGAATAGAGTGACTTCTGGTACGAGGTCCTCGATAACTTCTAAGCAGAGTGTTTTCTCAGGGCTGCTCAGACGAGGGCAATGTCGAAGACTTCCAGGGCATGTTGGACTGCCTAGAAATGTGGTTCTGATGCTGTTCGAGTGCTCTGGAAATGTAGCTCTCCTGAAGTAACGTACAGTGTGTTGCCCGACACTCTGCAGACACAGAGAGCCTCCGTGGGACGTATGGGACGCAATGCTGCTCAGCAGGCCCACAGGGGTATAGAGGGAGTCAGGGATCTTGGAACCAAAATGATGCTCACCCGAAGGGCGTAGGAGTTCTGAAAGGGGTAATTCTTTAAATAAAACAGACCTCCATTAAGAGCTCATGGAAAGAGCTGCATGCCTCCCTTTCTGCAGAGCTACTCAGGGCCTTACCTGAGGCAAGGACTCACGTTGAGATTCCCTTTAGCTCTAGAGCATGGCAAGTAGAGCCGCACCCCGCCAATGAAGCTCCGTGTGTACCGAGAGAAAAGTCATTTTCTTCCCAGACACATGCCTACAGTGGCCAGAGGACTGTCAACAGCAGAGAATTTCAGGGAGCTTCACGGAAGCAAGAATGGAGGTTTTCAAACGGAAAGCAAGGCTAGTCCCATCATGCCCCCATTTCCATGGGCACAGGCAGCATACATCTCTGTGGTTTTTAACAAGTCAAATGAGACACAGAGTACACAGTTGTTGCTTCCCTGAATCAACTTCTCGAGGCAGGGTGTTCTGCATCTAGTGAACGGCCTCACCAAGGAAAGCCCTAGCTAGGCCTCTGGGCCCGTGCCTTTTCAAAAGCCTGCCGTGCTACAGGAAAAACTGTGCTTTAGTTGCAATAGAAACGAGGTCGTCTTTCTTCAAGTGGCAGGGTGACTTCAGGTAGGAAGTCCTGAATGGAAGGAGAAGCTTACTGTTTCTCTCTGTACAGCTCAAACTAGGGAATGAGAGCAACTTCCACGGCCTGTTGGAACTGGCTTAACGGTGCTCGTGAACCTGTGCGATTGCTGGCTAAATCAAGATATTCCAATAAGAGTGCACTGTGTTGCCCTACACTCGGCATACACACTGTGAGTCGGAAAGCTCCTGGCCTGGATATTGCTTAGAAGGACAAGGGGAGCCTGAGGGTACTCAGTGTTCTTGCAGGCAACAGGGTTTCCAGGCGAGGCACCTAGGTGTCCTGAAAAGCGTACTGGCTTTAAAATGATGAAGATAAGCGACTACGGCCTCATGGAAACTGCTACACGCCTCTGCTTCTGCATAGTATTTCATGGCCTTACCTCGAGACAAGTTCTCAGGTTTCTTGCCCTGTGAGCGACACAGCATGTTAAGATGCTGTATTTCTCCTTGAATAGAGTGACTTCTGGTAGGAGGTCCTCGATAACTTCTAAGCAGAGTGTTTTCTCAGGGCTGCTCAGACGAGGGCAATGTCGAAGACTTCCAGGGCATGTTGGACTGCCTAGAAATGTGGTTCTGATGCTGTTCGAGTGCTCTGGAAATGTAGCTCTCCTGAAGTAACGTACAGTGTGTTGCCCGACACTCTGCAGACACAGAGAGCCTCCGTGGGACGTATGGGACGCAATGCTGCTCAGCAGGCCCACAGGGGTATAGAGGGAGTCAGGGATCTTGGAACCAAAATGATGCTCACCCGAAGGGCGTAGGAGTTCTGAAAGGGGTAATTCTTTAAATAAAACAGACCTCCATTAAGAGCTCATGGAAAGAGCTGCATGCCTCCCTTTCTGCAGGGCTACTCAGGGCCTTACCTGAGGCAAGGACTCACGTTGAGATTCCCTTTAGCTCTAGAGCATGGCAAGGAGAGCCGCACCCCGCCAATGAAGCTCCGTGTGTACCGAGAGAAAAGTCATTTTCTTCCCAGACACATGCCTACAGTGGCCAGAGGACTGTCAACAGCAGAGAATTTCAGGGAGCTTCACGGAAGCAAGAATGGAGGTTTTCAAACGGAAAGCAAGGCTAGTCCCATCATGCCCCCATTTCCATGGGCACAGGCAGCATACATCTCTGTGGTTTTTAACCAGTCAAATGAGACACAGAGTACACAGTGGTTGCTTCCCTGAATCAACTTCTCGAGGCAGGGTGTTCTGCATCTAGTGAACGGCCTCACCAAGGAAATCCCTGATTAGGACTCTGGGCCCGTGCCTCTTCAAAAGCCTGCCGTGCTACAGGAAAAACTGTGCTTTAGTTGCAATAGAAAGAAGGTCGTCTTTCTTCAAGAGGCAGGGTGACTTCAGGTAGGAGGTCCTGAATGGAAGGAGAAGCTTACTGTTTCTGTCTGTACAGCTCAAACTAGGGAATGAGAACGACTTCCACGACATGTTGGAACTTGTTGAACGTTGCTCCTGAACCTGTGCGAGTGCTGTGAATCAAGATATCACAAGAAAGAGTGCAGTGTGTTGCCCATGACTCAGCAGACACAGAGGACCTCCGAGGACCAATGTGCCTCGTTGTTGCTCAGCAGGCCTACAGGGGTGTGGAGATACTCAGAGACCTTGGAACAAAAATGATGCTCAACCGAGGGGCCTAGGAGTCCTGAAAAGGGTACTTCATTTAAAGTAAACCAGAAGAGTGACTAAGAGCTAATGGAAAGAGCTGCATGCCTCCCGTTCTGCAGGGCTACTCAGGGCCTTACCTCGAGCCAAGGGCTCACGTTTAGATTCCCTTTAGCTCTAGAGCATGGCAAGGTGCGCCCCACCGCGGCCAATGAAGTTCCGTGTGTAGCCAGAGAAAACTCATTTACTTCCCAGACACATGCCTACAGTGGCCAGAGGCCTGTCAACAGCAGAGAATTTCAGGGAGCTTCACGAAAGCAAGAGGGGAGCTTTCCAAACGGAAAGCAAGGTTAGTCCCATCATGCCCCCATTTCCATGGGCACAGGCAGCATACATCTCTGTGGTTTTCAACCAGTCAAATGAGACACAGAGTACACAGTGGTTGCTTCCCTGAATCAACTTCTCGAGGCAGGGTGTTCTGCATCTAGTGAACGGCCTCACCAAGGAAATCCCTGATTAGGACTCTGGGCCCGTGCCTCTTCAAAAGCCTGCCGTGCTACAGGAAAAACTGTGCTGTAGTTGCAATAGAAACGAGGTCGTCTTTCTTCAAGAGGCAGGGTGACTTCAGGTAGGAAGTCCTGAATGGAAGGAGAAGCTTACTGTTTCTCTCTGTACAGCTCAAACTAGGGAATGAGAGCGACTTCCACGGCCTGTTGGAACTGGCTTAACGGTGCTCGTGAACCTGTGCGATTGCTGGCTAAATCAAGATATTCCAATAAGAGTGCACTGTGTTGCCCTACACTCGGCATACACACTGTGAGTCGGAAAGCTCCTGGCCTGGATATTGCTTAGAAGGACAAGGGGAGCCTGAGGGTACTCAGTGTTCTTGCAGGCAACAGGGTTTCCAGGCGAGGCACCTCGGTGTCCTGAAAAGCGTACTGGCTTTAAAATGATGAAGATAAGCGACTACGGCCTCATGGAAACTGCTACACGCCTCTGCTTCTGCATAGTATTTCATGGCCTTACCTCGAGGCAAGTTCTCAGGTTTCTTGCCCTGTGAGCGACACAGCATGTTAAGATGCTGTATTTCTCCTTGAATAGAGTGACTTCTGGTACGAGGTCCTCGATAACTTCTAAGCAGAGTGTTTTCTCAGGGCTGCTCAGACGAGGGCAATGTCGAAAACTTCCAGGGCATGTTGGACTGCCTAGAAATGTGGTTCTGATGCTGTTCGAGTGCTCTGGAAATGTAGCTCTCCTGAAGTAACGTACAGTGTGTTGCCCGACACTCTGCAGACACAGAGAGCCTCCGTGGGACGTATGGGATGAAATGCTGCTCAGCAGGCCCACAGGGGTATAGAGGGAGTCAGGGATCTTGGAACCGAAATGATGCTCACCCGAAGGGCGTAGGAGTTCTGAAAGGGGTAATTCTTTAAATAAAACAGACCTCCATTAAGAGCTCATGGAAAGAGCTGCATGCCTCCCTTTCTGCAGGGCTACTCAGGGCCTTACCTGAGGCAAGGACTCACGTTGAGATTCCCTTTAGCTCTAGAGCATGGCAAGGAGAGCCGCACCCCGCCAATGAAGCTCCGTGTGTACCGAGAGAAAAGTCATTTTCTTCCCAGACACATGCCTACAGTGGCCAGAGGACTGTCAACAGCAGAGAATTTCAGGGAGCTTCACGGAAGCAAGAATGGAGGTTTTCAAACGTAAAGCAAGGCTAGTCCCATCATGCCCCCATTTCCATGGGCACAGGCAGCATACATCTCTGTGGTTTTTAACCAGTCAAATGAGACACAGAGTACACAGTGGTTGCTTCCCTGAATCAACTTCTCGAGGCAGGGTGTTCTGCATCTAGTGAACGGCCTCACCAAGGAAATCCCTGATTAGGACTCTAGGCCCGTGCCTCTTCAAAAGCCTGCCGTGCTACTGGAAAAACTGTGCTTTAGTTGCAATAGAAAGAAGGTCGTCTTTCTTCAAGAGGCAGGGTGACTTCAGGTAGGAGGTCCTGAATGGAAGGAGAAGCTTACTGTTTCTGTCTGTACAGCTCAAACTAGGGAATGAGAACGACTTCCACGACATGTTGGAACTTGTTGAACGTTGCTCCTGAACCTGTGCGAGTGCTGTGAATCAAGATATCACAAGAAAGAGTGCAGTGTGTTGCCCATGACTCAGCAGACACAGAGGACCTCCGAGGACCAATGTGCCTCGTTGTTGCTCAGCAGGCCTACAGGGGTGTGGAGATACTCAGAGACCTTGGAACAAAAATGATGCTCAACCGAGGGGCCTAGGAGTCCTGAAAAGGGTACTTCATTTAAAGTAAACCAGAAGAGTGACTAAGAGCTAATGGAAAGAGCTGCATGCCTCCCGTTCGGCAGGGCTACTCAGGGCCTTACCTCGAGCCAAGGGCTCACGTTTAGATTCCCTTTAGCTCTAGAGCATGGCAAGGTGCGCCCCACCGCGGCCAATGAAGTTCCGTGTGTAGCCAGAGAAAACTCATTTACTTCCCAGACACATGCCTACAGTGGCCAGAGGCCTGTCAACAGCAGAGAATTTCAGGGAGCTTCACGAAAGCAAGAGGGGAGCTTTCCAAACGGAAAGCAAGGTTAGTCCCATCATGCCCCCATTTCCATGGGCACAGGCAGCATACATCTCTGTGGTTTTCAACCAGTCAAATGAGACACAGAGTACACAGTTGTTGCTTCCCTGAATCAACTTCTCGAGGCAGGGTGCTCTGCATCTAGTGAACGGCCTCACCAAGGAAAGCCCTAGCTAGGCCTCTGGGCCCGTGCCTTTTCAAAAGCCTGCCGTGCTACAGGAAAAACTGTGCTTTAGTTGCAATAGAAACGAGGTCGTCTTTCTTCAAGAGGCAGGGTGACTTCAGGTAGGAAGTCCTGAATGGAAGGAGAAGCTTACTGTTTCTTTCTGTACAGCTCAAACTAGGGAATGAGAGCGACTTCCACGGCCTGTTGGAACTGGCTTAACGGTGCTCGTGAACCTGTGCGATTGCTGGCTAAATCAAGATATTCCAATAAGAGTGCACTGTGTTGCCCTACACTCGGCATACACACTGTGAGTCGGAAAGCTCCTGGCCTGGATATTGCTTAGAAGGACAAGGGGAGCCTGAGGGTACTCAGTGTTCTTGCAGGCAACAGGGTTTCCAGGCGAGGCACCTCGGTGTCCTGAAAAGCGTACTGGCTTTAAAATGATGAAGATAAGCGACTACGGCCTCATGGAAACTGCTACACGCCTCTGCTTCTGCATAGTATTTCATGGCCTTACCTCGAGGCAAGTTCTCAGGTTTCTTGCCCTGTGAGCGACACAGCATGTTAAGATGCTGTATTTCTCCTTGAATAGAGTGACTTCTGGTACGAGGTCCTCGATAACTTCTAAGCAGAGTGTTTTCTCAGGGCTGCTCAGACGAGGGCAATGTCGAAGACTTCCAGGGCATGTTGGACTGCCTAGAAATGTGGTTCTGATGCTGTTCGAGTGCTCTGGAAATGTAGCTCTCCTGAAGTAACGTACAGTGTGTTGCCCGACACTCTGCAGACACAGAGAGCCTCCGTGGGACGTATGGGACGCAATGCTGCTCAGCAGGCCCACAGGGGTATAGAGGGAGTCAGGGATCTTGGAACCAAAATGATGCTCACCCGAAGGGCGTAGGAGTTCTGAAAGGGGTAATTCTTTAAATAAAACAGACCTCCATTAAGAGCTCATGGAAAGAGCTGCATGCCTCCCTTTCTGCAGGGCTACTCAGGGCCTTACCTGAGGCAAGGACTCACGTTGAGATTCCCTTTAGCTCTAGAGCATGGCAAGGAGAGCCGCACCCCGCCAATGAAGCTCCGTGTGTACCGAGAGAAAAGTCATTTTCTTCCCAGACACATGCCTACAGTGGCCAGAGGACTGTCAACAGCAGAGAATTTCAGGAGCTTCACGGAAGCAAGAATGGAGGTTTTCAAACGGAAAGCAAGGCTAGTCCCATCATGCCCCCATTTCCATGAGCACAGGCAGCATACATCTCTGTGGTTTTTACCCAGTCAAATGAGACACAGAGTACACAGTGGTTGCTTCCCTGAATCAACTTCTCGAGGCAGGGTGTTCTGCATCTAGTGAACGGCCTCACCAAGGAAATCCCTGATTAGGACTCTGGGCCCGTGCCTCTTCAAAAGCCTGCCGTGCTACAGGAAAAACTGTGCTTTAGTTGCAATAGAAAGAAGGTCATCTTTCTTCAAGAGGCAGGGTGACTTCAGGTAGGAGGTCCTGAATGGAAGGAGAAGCTTACTGTTTCTGTCTGTACAGCTCAAACTAGGGAATGAGAACGACTTCCACGACATGTTGGAACTTGTTGAACGTTGCTCTTGAACCTGTGCGAGTGCTGTGAATCAAGATATCACAAGAAAGAGTGCAGTGTGTTGCCCATGACTCAGCAGACACAGAGGACCTCCGAGGACCAATGTGCCTCGTTGTTGCTCAGCAGGCCTACAGGGGTGTGGAGATACTCAGAGACCTTGGAACAAAAATGATGCTCAACCGAGGGGCCTAGGAGTCCTGAAAAGGGTACTTCATTTAAAGTAAACCAGAAGAGTGACTAAGAGCTAATGGAAAGAGCTGCATGCCTCCCGTTCTGCAGGGCTACTCAGGGCCTTACCTCGAGCCAAGGGCTCACGTTTAGATTCCCTTTAGCTCTAGAGCATGGCAAGGTGCGCCCCACCGCGGCCAATGAAGTTCCGTGTGTAGCCAGAGAAAACTCATTTACTTCCCAGACACATGCCTACAGTGGCCAGAGGCCTGTCAACAGCAGAGAATTTCAGGGAGCTTCACGAAAGCAAGAGGGGAGCTTTCCAAACGGAAAGCAAGGTTAGTCCCATCATGCCCCCATTTCCATGGGCACAGGCAGCATACATCTCTGTGGTTTTTAACCAGTCAAATGAGACACAGAGTACACAGTGGTTGCCTCCCTGAATCATCTTCTCGAGGCAGGGTGTTCTGCATCTAGTGAACGGCCTCACCAAGGAAATCCCTGATTAGGACTCTGGGCCCGTGCCTCTTCAAAAGCCTGCCGTGCTACAGGAAAAACTGTGCTTTAGTTGCAATAGAAAAAAGGTCGTCTTTCTTCAAGAGGCAGGGTGACTTCAGGTAGGAGGTCCTGAATGGAAGGAGAAGCTTACTGTTTCTGTCTGTACAGCTCAAACTAGGGAATGAGAACGACTTCCACGACATGTTGGAACTTGTTGAACGTTGCTCCTGAACCTGTGCGAGTGCTGTGAATCAAGATATCACAAGAAAGAGTGCAGTGTGTTGCCCATGACTCAGCAGACACAGAGGACCTCCGAGGACCAATGTGCCTCGTTGTTGCTCAGCAGGCCTACAGGGGTGTGGAGATACTCAGAGACCTTGGAACAAAAATGATGCTCAACCGAGGGGCCTAGGAGTCCTGAAAAGGGTACTTCATTTAAAGTAAACCAGAAGAGTGACTAAGAGCTAATGGAAAGAGCTGCATGCCTCCCGTTCGGCAGGGCTACTCAGGGCCTTACCTCGAGCCAAGGGCTCACGTTTACATTCCCTTTAGCTCTAGAGCATGGCAAGGTGCGCCCCACCGCGGCCAATGAAGTTCCGTGTGTAGCCAGAGAAAACTCATTTACTTCCCAGACACATGCCTACAGTGGCCAGAGGCCTGTCAACAGCAGAGAATTTCAGGGAGCTTCACGAAAGCAAGAGGGGAGCTTTCCAAACGGAAAGCAAGGTTAGTCCCATCATGCCCCCATTTCCATGGGCACAGGCAGCATACATCTCTGTGGTTTTCAACCAGTCAAATGAGACACAGAGTACACAGTTGTTGCTTCCCTGAATCAACTTCTCGAGGCAGGGTGTTCTGCATCTAGTGAACGGCCTCACCAAGGAAAGCCCTAGCTAGGCCTCTGGGCCCGTGCCTTTTCAAAAGCCTGCCGTGCTACAGGAAAAACTGTGCTTTAGTTGCAATAGAAACGAGGTCGTCTTTCTTCAAGAGGCAGGGTGACTTCAGGTAGGAAGTCCTGAATGGAAGGAGAAGCTTACTGTTTCTCTCTGTACAGCTCAAACTAGGGAATGAGAGCGACTTCCACGGCCTGTTGGAACTGGCTTAACGGTGCTCGTGAACCTGTGCGATTGCTGGCTAAATCAAGATATTCCAATAAGAGTGCACTGTGTTGCCCTACACTCGGCATACACACTGTGAGTCGGAAAGCTCCTGGCCTGGATATTGCTTAGAAGGACAAGGGGAGCCTGAGGGTACTCAGTGTTCTTGCAGGCAACAGGGTTTCCAGGCGAGGCACCTCGGTGTCCTGAAAAGCGTACTGGCTTTAAAATGATGAAGATAAGCGACTACGGCCTCATGGAAACTGCTACACGCCTCTGCTTCTGCATAGTATTTCATGGCCTTACCTCGAGGCAAGTTCTCAGGTTTGTTGCCCTGTGAGCGACACAGCATGTTAAGATGCTGTATTTCTCCTTGAATAGAGTGACTTCTGGTAGGAGGTCCTCGATAACTTCTAAGCAGAGTGTTTTCTCAGGGCTGCTCAGACGAGGGCAATGTCGAAGACTTCCAGGGCATGTTGGACTGCCTAGAAATGTGGTTCTGATGCTGTTCGAGTGCTCTGGAAATGTAGCTCTCCTGAAGTAACGTACAGTGTGTTGCCCGACACTCTGCAGACACAGAGAGCCTCCGTGGGACGTATGGGACGCAATGCTGCTCAGCAGGCCCACAGGGGTATAGAGGGAGTCAGGGATCTTGGAACCAAAATGATGCTCACCCGAAGGGCGTAGGAGTTCTGAAAGGGGTAATTCTTTAAATAAAACAGACCTCCATTAAGAGCTCATGGAAAGAGCTGCATGCCTCCCTTTCTGCAGGGCTACTCAGGGCCTTACCTGAGGCAAGGACTCACGTTGAGATTCCCTTTAGCTCTAGAGCATGGCAAGGAGAGCCGCACCCCGCCAATGAAGCTCCGTGTGTACCGAGAGAAAAGTCATTTTCTTCCCAGACACATGCCTACAGTGGCCAGAGGACTGTCAACAGCAGAGAATTTCAGGAGCTTCACGGAAGCAAGAATGGAGGTTTTCAAACGGAAAGCAAGGCTAGTCCCATCATGCCCCCATTTCCATGAGCACAGGCAGCATACATCTCTGTGGTTTTTACCCAGTCAAATGAGACACAGAGTACACAGTGGTTGCTTCCCTGAATCAACTTCTCGAGGCAGGGTGTTCTGCATCTAGTGAACGGCCTCACCAAGGAAATCCCTGATTAGGACTCTGGGCCCGTGCCTCTTCAAAAGCCTGCCGTGCTACAGGAAAAACTGTGCTTTAGTTGCAATAGAAAGAAGGTCATCTTTCTTCAAGAGGCAGGGTGACTTCAGGTAGGAGGTCCTGAATGGAAGGAGAAGCTTACTCTTTCTGTCTGTACAGCTCAAACTAGGGAATGAGAACGACTTCCACGACATGTTGGAACTTGTTGAACGTTGCTCTTGAACCTGTGCGAGTGCTGTGAATCAAGATATCACAAGAAAGAGTGCAGTGTGTTGCCCATGACTCAGCAGACACAGAGGACCTCCGAGGACCAATGTGCCTCGTTGTTGCTCAGCAGGCCTACAGGGGTGTGGAGATACTCAGAGACCTTGGAACAAAAATGATGCTCAACCGAGGGGCCTAGGAGTCCTGAAAAGGGTACTTCATTTAAAGTAAACCAGAAGAGTGACTAAGAGCTAATGGAAAGAGCTGCATGCCTCCCGTTCTGCAGGGCTACTCAGGGCCTTACCTCGAGCCAAGGGCTCACGTTTAGATTCCCTTTAGCTCTAGAGCATGGCAAGGTGCGCCCCACCGCGGCCAATGAAGTTCCGTGTGTAGCCAGAGAAAACTCATTTACTTCCCAGACACATGCCTACAGTGGCCAGAGGCCTGTCAACAGCAGAGAATTTCAGGGAGCTTCACGAAAGCAAGAGGGGAGCTTTCCAAACGGAAAGCAAGGTTAGTCCCATCATGCCCCCATTTCCATGGGCACAGGCAGCATACATCTCTGTGGTTTTTAACCAGTCAAATGAGACACAGAGTACACAGTGGTTGCTTCCCTGAATCATCTTCTCGAGGCAGGGTGTTCTGCATCTAGTGAACGGCCTCACCAAGGAAATCCCTGATTAGGACTCTGGGCCCGTGCCTCTTCAAAAGCCTGCCGTGCTACAGGAAAAACTGTGCTTTAGTTGCAATAGAAAAAAGGTCGTCTTTCTTCAAGAGGCAGGGTGACTTCAGGTAGGAGGTCCTGAATGGAAGGAGAAGCTTACTGTTTCTGTCTGTACAGCTCAAACTAGGGAATGAGAACGACTTCCACGACATGTTGGAACTTGTTGAACGTTGCTCCTGAACCTGTGCGAGTGCTATGAATCAAGATATCACAAGAAAGAGTGCAGTGTGTTGCCCATGACTCAGCAGACACAGAGGACCTCCGAGGACCAATGTGCCTCGTTGTTGCTCAGCAGGCCTACAGGGGTGTGGGGATACTCAGAGACCTTGGAACAAAAATGATGCTCAACCGAGGGGCCTAGGAGTCCTGAAAAGGGTACTTCATTTAAAGTAAACCAGAAGAGTGGCTAAGAGCTAATGGAAAGAGCTGCATGCCTCCCGTTCGGCAGGGCTACTCAGGGCCTTACCTCGAGCCAAGGGCTCACGTTTAGATTCCCTTTAGCTCTAGAGCATGGCAAGGTGCGCCCCACCGCGGCCAATGAAGTTCCGTGTGTAGCCAGAGAAAACTCATTTACTTCCCAGACACATGCCTACAGTGGCCAGAGGCCTGTCAACAGCAGAGAATTTCAGGGAGCTTCACGAAAGCAAGAGGGGAGCTTTCCAAACGGAAAGCAAGGTTAGTCCCATCATGCCCCCATTTCCATGGGCACAGGCAGCATACATCTCTGTGGTTTTTAACCAGTCAAATGAGACACAGAGTACACAGTTGTTGCTTCCCTGAATCAACTTCTCGAGGCAGGGTGTTCTGCATCTAGTGAACGGCCTCACCAAGGAAAGCCCTAGCTAGGCCTCTGGGCCCGTGCCTTTTCAAAAGCCTGCCGTGCTACAGGAAAAACTGTGCTTTAGTTGCAATAGAAACGAGGTCGTCTTTCTTCAAGAGGCAGGGTGACTTCAGGTAGGAAGTCCTGAATGGAAGGAGAAGCTTACTGTTTCTCTCTGTACAGCTCAAACTAGGGAATGAGAGCGACTTCCACGGCCTGTTGGAACTGGCTTAACGGTGCTCGTGAACCTGTGCGATTGCTGGCTAAATCAAGATATTCCAATAAGAGTGCACTGTGTTGCCCTACACTCGGCATACACACTGTGAGTCGGAAAGCTCCTGGCCTGGATATTGCTTAGAAGGACAAGGGGAGCCTGAGGGTACTCAGTGTTCTTGCAGGCAACAGGGTTTCCAGGCGAGGCACCTCGGTGTCCTGAAAAGCGTACTGGCTTTAAAATGATGAAGATAAGCGACTACGGCCTCATGGAAACTGCTACACGCCTCTGCTTCTGCATAGTATTTCATGGCCTTACCTCGAGGCAAGTTCTCAGGTTTCTTGCCCTGTGAGCGACACAGCATGTTAAGATGCTGTATTTCTCCTTGAATAGAGTGACTTCTGGTACGAGGTCCTCGATAACTTCTAAGCAGAGTGTTTTCTCAGGGCTGCTCAGACGAGGGCAATGTCGAAGACTTCCAGGGCATGTTGGACTGCCTAGAAATGTGGTTCTGATGCTGTTCGAGTGCTCTGGAAATGTAGCTCTCCTGAAGTAACGTACAGTGTGTTGCCCGACACTCTGCAGACACAGAGAGCCTCCGTGGGACGTATGGGATGAAATGCTGCTCAGCAGGCCCACAGGGGTATAGAGGGAGTCAGGGATCTTGGAACCGAAATGATGCTCACCCGAAGGGCGTAGGAGTTCTGAAAGGGGTAATTCTTTAAATAAAACAGACCTCCATTAAGAGCTCATGGAAAGAGCTGCATGCCTCCCTTTCTGCAGGGCTACTCAGGGCCTTACCTGAGGCAAGGACTCACGTTGAGATTCCCTTTAGCTCTAGAGCATGGCAAGGAGAGCCGCACCCCGCCAATGAAGCTCCGTGTGTACCGAGAGAAAAGTCATTTTCTTCCCAGACACATGCCTACAGTGGCCAGAGGACTGTCAACAGCAGAGAATTTCAGGGAGCTTCACGGAAGCAAGAATGGAGGTTTTCAAACGGAAAGCAAGGCTAGTCCCATCATGCCCCCATTTCCATGGGCACAGGCAGCATACATCTCTGTGGTTTTTAACCAGTCAAATGAGACACAGAGTACACAGTGGTTGCTTCCCTGAATCAACTTCTCGAGGCAGGGTGTTCTGCATCTAGTGAACGGCCTCACCAAGGAAATCCCTGATTAGGACTCTGGGCCCGTGCCTCTTCAAAAGCCTGCCGTGCTACAGGAAAAACTGTGCTTTAGTTGCAATAGAAAGAAGGTCGTCTTTCTTCAAGAGGCAGGGTGACTTCAGGTAGGAGGTCCTGAATGGAAGGAGAAGCTTACTGTTTCTGTCTGTACAGCTCAAACTAGGGAATGAGAACGACTTCCACGACATGTTGGAACTTGTTGAACGTTGCTCCTGAACCTGTGCGAGTGCTGTGAATCAAGATATCACAAGAAAGAGTGCAGTGTGTTGCCCATGACTCAGCAGACACAGAGGACCTCCGAGGACCAATGTGCCTCGTTGTTGCTCAGCAGGCCTACAGGGGTGTGGAGATACTCAGAGACCTTGGAACAAAAATGATGCTCAACCGAGGGGCCTAGGAGTCCTGAAAAGGGTACTTCATTTAAAGTAAACCAGAAGAGTGACTAAGAGCTAATGGAAAGAGCTGCATGCCTCCCGTTCTGCAGGGCTACTCAGGGCCTTACCTCGAGCCAAGGGCTCACGTTTAGATTCCCTTTAGCTCTAGAGCATGGCAAGGTGCGCCCCACCGCGGCCAATGAAGTTCCGTGTGTAGCCAGAGAAAACTCATTTACTTCCCAGACACATGCCTACAGTGGCCAGAGGCCTGTCAACAGCAGAGAATTTCAGGGAGCTTCACGAAAGCAAGAGAGGAGCTTTCCAAACGGAAAGCAAGGTTAGTCCCATCATGCCCCCATTTCCATGGGCAGAGGCAGCATACATCTCTGTGGTTTTCAACCAGTCAAATGAGACACAGAGTACACAGTGGTTGCTTCCCTGAATCAACTTCTCGAGGCAGGGTGTTCTGCATCTAGTGAACGGCCTCACCAAGGAAATCCCTGATTAGGACTCTGGGCCCGTGCCTCTTCAAAAGCCTGCCGTGCTACAGGAAAAACTGTGCTTTAGTTGCAATAGAAAAAAGGTCGTCTTTCTTCAAGAGGCAGGGTGACTTCAGGTAGGAGGTCCTGAATGGAAGGAGAAGCTTACTGTTTCTGTCTGTACAGCTCAAACTAGGGAATGAGAACGACTTCCACGACATGTTGGAACTTGTTGAACGTTGCTCCTGAACCTGTGCGAGTGCTATGAATCAAGATATCACAAGAAAGAGTGCAGTGTGTTGCCCATGACTCAGCAGACACAGAGGACCTCCGAGGACCAATGTGCCTCGTTGTTGCTCAGCAGGCCTACAGGGGTGTGGGGATACTCAGAGACCTTGGAACAAAAATGATGCTCAACCGAGGGGCCTAGGAGTCCTGAAAAGGGTACTTCATTTAAAGTAAACCAGAAGAGTGACTAAGAGCTAATGGAAAGAGGTGCATGCCTCCCGTTCGGCAGGGCTACTCAGGGCCTTACCTCGAGCCAAGGGCTCACGTTTAGATTCCCTTTAGCTCTAGAGCATGGCAAGGTGCGCCCCACCGCGGCCAATGAAGTTCCGTGTGTAGCCAGAGAAAACTCATTTACTTCCCAGACACATGCCTACAGTGGCCAGAGGCCTGTCAACAGCAGAGAATTTCAGGGAGCTTCACGAAAGCAAGAGGGGAGCTTTCCAAACGGAAAGCAAGGTTAGTCCCATCATGCCCCCATTTCCATGGGCACAGGCAGCATACATCTCTGTGGTTTTTAACCAGTCAAATGAGACACAGAGTACACAGTTGTTGCTTCCCTGAATCAACTTCTCGAGGCAGGGTGTTCTGCATCTAGTGAACGGCCTCACCAAGGAAAGCCCTAGCTAGGCCTCTGGGCCCGTGCCTTTTCAAAAGCCTGCCGTGCTACAGGAAAAACTGTGCTTTAGTTGCAATAGAAACGAGGTCGTCTTTCTTCAAGAGGCAGGGTGACTTCAGGTAGGAAGTCCTGAATGGAAGGAGAAGCTTACTGTTTCTCTCTGTACAGCTCAAACTAGGGAATGAGAGCGACTTCCACGGCCTGTTGGAACTGGCTTAACGGTGCTCGTGAACCTGTGCGATTGCTGGCTAAATCAAGATATTCCAATAAGAGTGCACTGTGTTGCCCTACACTCGGCATACACACTGTGAGTCGGAAAGCTCCTGGCCTGGATATTGCTTAGAAGGACAAGGGGAGCCTGAGGGTACTCAGTGTTCTTGCAGGCAACAGGGTTTCCAGGCGAGGCACCTCGGTGTCCTGAAAAGCGTACTGGCTTTAAAATGATGAAGATAAGCGACTACGGCCTCATGGAAACTGCTACACGCCTCTGCTTCTGCATAGTATTTCATGGCCTTACCTCGAGGCAAGTTCTCAGGTTTCTTGCCCTGTGAGCGACACAGCATGTTAAGATGCTGTATTTCTCCTTGAATAGAGTGACTTCTGGTACGAGGTCCTCGATAACTTCTAAGCAGAGTGTTTTCTCAGGGCTGCTCAGACGAGGGCAATGTCGAAGACTTCCAGGGCATGTTGGACTGCCTAGAAATGTGGTTCTGATGCTGTTCGAGTGCTCTGGAAATGTAGCTCTCCTGAAGTAACGTACAGTGTGTTGCCCGACACTCTGCAGACACAGAGAGCCTCCGTGGGACGTATGGGATGAAATGCTGCTCAGCAGGCCCACAGGGGTATAGAGGGAGTCAGGGATCTTGGAACCGAAATGATGCTCACCCGAAGGGCGTAGGAGTTCTGAAAGGGGTAATTCTTTAAATAAAACAGACCTCCATTAAGAGCTCATGGAAAGAGCTGCATGCCTCCCTTTCTGCAGGGCTACTCAGGGCCTTACCTGAGGCAAGGACTCACGTTGAGATTCCCTTTAGCTCTAGAGCATGGCAAGGAGAGCCGCACCCCGCCAATGAAGCTCCGTGTGTACCGAGAGAAAAGTCATTTTCTTCCCAGACACATGCCTACAGTGGCCAGAGGACTGTCAACAGCAGAGAATTTCAGGGAGCTTCACGGAAGCAAGAATGGAGGTTTTCAAACGGAAAGCAAGGCTAGTCCCATCATGCCCCCATTTCCATGGGCACAGGCAGCATACATCTCTGTGGTTTTTAACCAGTCAAATGAGACACAGAGTACACAGTGGTTGCTTCCCTGAATCAACTTCTCGAGGCAGGGTGTTCTGCATCTAGTGAACGGCCTCACCAAGGAAATCCCTGATTAGGACTCTAGGCCCGTGCCTCTTCAAAAGCCTGCCGTGCTACTGGAAAAACTGTGCTTTAGTTGCAATAGAAAGAAGGTCGTCTTTCTTCAAGAGGCAGGGTGACTTCAGGTAGGAGGTCCTGAATGGAAGGAGAAGCTTACTGTTTCTGTCTGTACAGCTCAAACTAGGGAATGAGAACGACTTCCACGACATGTTGGAACTTGTTGAACGTTGCTCCTGAACCTGTGCGAGTGCTGTGAATCAAGATATCACAAGAAAGAGTGCAGTGTGTTGCCCATGACTCAGCAGACACAGAGGACCTCCGAGGACCAATGTGCCTCGTTGTTGCTCAGCAGGCCTAGAGGGGTGTGGAGATACTCAGAGACCTTGGAACAAAAATGATGCTCAACCGAGGGGCCTAGGAGTCCTGAAAAGGGTACTTCATTTAAAGTAAACCAGAAGAGTGACTAAGAGCTAATGGAAAGAGCTGCATGCCTCCCGTTCGGCAGGGCTACTCAGGGCCTTACCTCGAGCCAAGGGCTCACGTTTACATTCCCTTTAGCTCTAGAGCATGGCAAGGTGCGCCCCACCGCGGCCAATGAAGTTCCGTGTGTAGCCAGAGAAAACTCATTTACTTCCCAGACACATGCCTACAGTGGCCAGAGGCCTGTCAACAGCAGAGAATTTCAGGGAGCTTCACGAAAGCAAGAGGGGAGCTTTCCAAACGGAAAGCAAGGTTAGTCCCATCATGCCCCCATTTCCATGGGCACAGGCAGCATACATCTCTGTGGTTTTCAACCAGTCAAATGAGACACAGAGTACACAGTTGTTGCTTCCCTGAATCAACTTCTCGAGGCAGGGTGTTCTGCATCTAGTGAACGGCCTCACCAAGGAAAGCCCTAGCTAGGCCTCTGGGCCCGTGCCTTTTCAAAAGCCTGCCGTGCTACAGGAAAAACTGTGCTTTAGTTGCAATAGAAACGAGGTCGTCTTTCTTCAAGAGGCAGGGTGACTTCAGGTAGGAAGTCCTGAATGGAAGGAGAAGCTTACTGTTTCTCTCTGTACAGCTCAAACTAGGGAATGAGAGCGACTTCCACGGCCTGTTGGAACTGGCTTAACGGTGCTCGTGAACCTGTGCGATTGCTGGCTAAATCAAGATATTCCAATAAGAGTGCACTGTGTTGCCCTACACTCGGCATACACACTGTGAGTCGGAAAGCTCCTGGCCTGGATATTGCTTAGAAGGACAAGGGGAGCCTGAGGGTACTCAGTGTTCTTGCAGGCAACAGGGTTTCCAGGCGAGGCACCTCGGTGTCCTGAAAAGCGTACTGGCTTTAAAATGATGAAGATAAGCGACTACGGCCTCATGGAAACTGCTACACGCCTCTGCTTCTGCATAGTATTTCATGGCCTTACCTCGAGGCAAGTTCTCAGGTTTCTTGCCCTGTGAGCGACACAGCATGTTAAGATGCTGTATTTCTCCTTGAATAGAGTGACTTCTGGTACGAGGTCCTCGATAACTTCTAAGCAGAGTGTTTTCTCAGGGCTGCTCAGACGAGGGCAATGTCGAAGACTTCCAGGGCATGTTGGACTGCCTAGAAATGTGGTTCTGATGCTGTTCGAGTGCTCTGGAAATGTAGCTCTCCTGAAGTAACGTACAGTGTGTTGCCCGACACTCTGCAGACACAGAGAGCCTCCGTGGGACGTATGGGACGCAATGCTGCTCAGCAGGCCCACAGGGGTATAGAGGGAGTCAGGGATCTTGGAACCAAAATGATGCTCACCCGAAGGGCGTAGGAGTTCTGAAAGGGGTAATTCTTTAAATAAAACAGACCTCCATTAAGAGCTCATGGAAAGAGCTGCATGCCTCCCTTTCTGCAGGGCTACTCAGGGCCTTACCTGAGGCAAGGACTCACGTTGAGATTCCCTTTAGCTCTAGAGCATGGCAAGGAGAGCCGCACCCCGCCAATGAAGCTCCGTGTGTACCGAGAGAAAAGTCATTTTCTTCCCAGACACATGCCTACAGTGGCCAGAGGACTGTCAACAGCAGAGAATTTCAGGAGCTTCACGGAAGCAAGAATGGAGGTTTTCAAACGGAAAGCAAGGCTAGTCCCATCATGCCCCCGTTTCCATGAGCACAGGCAGCATACATCTCTGTGGTTTTTACCCAGTCAAATGAGACACAGAGTACACAGTGGTTGCTTCCCTGAATCAACTTCTCGAGGCAGGGTGTTCTGCATCTAGTGAACGGCCTCACCAAGGAAATCCCTGATTAGGACTCTGGGCCCGTGCCTCTTCAAAAGCCTGCCGTGCTACAGGAAAAACTGTGCTTTAGTTGCAATAGAAAGAAGGTCATCTTTCTTCAAGAGGCAGGGTGACTTCAGGTAGGAGGTCCTGAATGGAAGGAGAAGCTTACTCTTTCTGTCTGTACAGCTCAAACTAGGGAATGAGAACGACTTCCACGACATGTTGGAACTTGTTGAACGTTGCTCTTGAACCTGTGCGAGTGCTGTGAATCAAGATATCACAAGAAAGAGTGCAGTGTGTTGCCCATGACTCAGCAGACACAGAGGACCTCCGAGGACCAATGTGCCTCGTTGTTGCTCAGCAGGCCTACAGGGGTGTGGAGATACTCAGAGACCTTGGAACAAAAATGATGCTCAACCGAGGGGCCTAGGAGTCCTGAAAAGGGTACTTCATTTAAAGTAAACCAGAAGAGTGACTAAGAGCTAATGGAAAGAGCTGCATGCCTCCCGTTCTGCAGGGCTACTCAGGGCCTTACCTCGAGCCAAGGGCTCACGTTTAGATTCCCTTTAGCTCTAGAGCATGGCAAGGTGCGCCCCACCGCGGCCAATGAAGTTCCGTGTGTAGCCAGAGAAAACTCATTTACTTCCCAGACACATGCCTACAGTGGCCAGAGGCCTGTCAACAGCAGAGAATTTCAGGGAGCTTCACGAAAGCAAGAGGGGAGCTTTCCAAACGGAAAGCAAGGTTAGTCCCATCATGCCCCCATTTCCATGGGCACAGGCAGCATACATCTCTGTGGTTTTTAACCAGTCAAATGAGACACAGAGTACACAGTGGTTGCTTCCCTGAATCATCTTCTCGAGGCAGGGTGTTCTGCATCTAGTGAACGGCCTCACCAAGGAAATCCCTGATTAGGACTCTGGGCCCGTGCCTCTTCAAAAGCCTGCCGTGCTACAGGAAAAACTGTGCTTTAGTTGCAATAGAAAAAAGGTCGTCTTTCTTCAAGAGGCAGGGTGACTTCAGGTAGGAGGTCCTGAATGGAAGGAGAAGCTTACTGTTTCTGTCTGTACAGCTCAAACTAGGGAATGAGAACGACTTCCACGACATGTTGGAACTTGTTGAACGTTGCTCCTGAACCTGTGCGAGTGCTATGAATCAAGATATCACAAGAAAGAGTGCAGTGTGTTGCCCATGACTCAGCAGACACAGAGGACCTCCGAGGACCAATGTGCCTCGTTGTTGCTCAGCAGGCCTACAGGGGTGTGGGGATACTCAGAGACCTTGGAACAAAAATGATGCTCAACCGAGGGGCCTAGGAGTCCTGAAAAGGGTACTTCATTTAAAGTAAACCAGAAGAGTGACTAAGAGCTAATGGAAAGAGGTGCATGCCTCCCGTTCGGCAGGGCTACTCAGGGCCTTACCTCGAGCCAAGGGCTCACGTTTAGATTCCCTTTAGCTCTAGAGCATGGCAAGGTGCGCCCCACCGCGGCCAATGAAGTTCCGTGTGTAGCCAGAGAAAACTCATTTACTTCCCAGACACATGCCTACAGTGGCCAGAGGCCTGTCAACAGCAGAGAATTTCAGGGAGCTTCACGAAAGCAAGAGGGGAGCTTTCCAAACGGAAAGCAAGGTTAGTCCCATCATGCCCCCATTTCCATGGGCACAGGCAGCATACATCTCTGTGGTTTTTAACCAGTCAAATGAGACACAGAGTACACAGTTGTTGCTTCCCTGAATCAACTTCTCGAGGCAGGGTGTTCTGCATCTAGTGAACGGCCTCACCAAGGAAAGCCCTAGCTAGGCCTCTGGGCCCGTGCCTTTTCAAAAGCCTGCCGTGCTACAGGAAAAACTGTGCTTTAGTTGCAATAGAAACGAGGTCGTCTTTCTTCAAGAGGCAGGGTGACTTCAGGTAGGAAGTCCTGAATGGAAGGAGAAGCTTACTGTTTCTCTCTGTACAGCTCAAACTAGGGAATGAGAGCGACTTCCACGGCCTGTTGGAACTGGCTTAACGGTGCTCGTGAACCTGTGCGATTGCTGGCTAAATCAAGATATTCCAATAAGAGTGCACTGTGTTGCCCTACACTCGGCATACACACTGTGAGTCGGAAAGCTCCTGGCCTGGATATTGCTTAGAAGGACAAGGGGAGCCTGAGGGTACTCAGTGTTCTTGCAGGCAACAGGGTTTCCAGGCGAGGCACCTCGGTGTCCTGAAAAGCGTACTGGCTTTAAAATGATGAAGATAAGCGACTACGGCCTCATGGAAACTGCTACACGCCTCTGCTTCTGCATAGTATTTCATGGCCTTACCTCGAGGCAAGTTCTCAGGTTTCTTGCCCTGTGAGCGACACAGCATGTTAAGATGCTGTATTTCTCCTTGAATAGAGTGACTTCTGGTACGAGGTCCTCGATAACTTCTAAGCAGAGTGTTTTCTCAGGGCTGCTCAGACGAGGGCAATGTCGAAGACTTCCAGGGCATGTTGGACTGCCTAGAAATGTGGTTCTGATGCTGTTCGAGTGCTCTGGAAATGTAGCTCTCCTGAAGTAACGTACAGTGTGTTGCCCGACACTCTGCAGACACAGAGAGCCTCCGTGGGACGTATGGGACGCAATGCTGCTCAGCAGGCCCACAGGGGTATAGAGGGAGTCAGGGATCTTGGAACCAAAATGATGCTCACCCGAAGGGCGTAGGAGTTCTGAAAGGGGTAATTCTTTAAATAAAACAGACCTCCATTAAGAGCTCATGGAAAGAGCTGCATGCCTCCCTTTCTGCAGGGCTACTCAGGGCCTTACCTGAGGCAAGGACTCACGTTGAGATTCCCTTTAGCTCTAGAGCATGGCAAGGAGAGCCGCACCCCGCCAATGAAGCTCCGTGTGTACCGAGAGAAAAGTCATTTTCTTCCCAGACACATGCCTACAGTGGCCAGAGGACTGTCAACAGCAGAGAATTTCAGGGAGCTTCACGGAAGCAAGAATGGAGGTTTTCAAACGGAAAGCAAGGCTAGTCCCATCATGCCCCCATTTCCATGGGCACAGGCAGCATACATCTCTGTGGTTTTTAACCAGTCAAATGAGACACAGAGTACACAGTGGTTGCTTCCCTGAATCAACTTCTCGAGGCAGGGTGTTCTGCATCTAGTGAACGGCCTCACCAAGGAAATCCCTGATTAGGACTCTGGGCCCGTGCCTCTTCAAAAGCCTGCCGTGCTACAGGAAAAACTGTGCTTTAGTTGCAATAGAAAGAAGGTCGTCTTTCTTCAAGAGGCAGGGTGACTTCAGGTAGGAGGTCCTGAATGGAAGGAGAAGCTTACTGTTTCTGTGTGTACAGCTCAAACTAGGGAATGAGAACGACTTCCACGACATATTGGAACTTGTTGAACGTTGCTCTTGAACCTGTGCGAGTGCTGTGAATCAAGATATCACAAGAAAGAGTGCAGTGTGTTGCCCATGACTCAGCAGACACAGAGGACCTCCGAGGACCAATGTGCCTCGTTGTTGCTCAGCAGGCCTACAGGGGTGTGGAGATACTCAGAGACCTTGGAACAAAAATGATGCTCAACCGAGGGGCCTAGGAGTCCTGAAAAGGGTACTTCATTTAAAGTAAACCAGAAGAGTGACTAAGAGCTAATGGAAAGAGCTGCATGCCTCCCGTTCGGCAGGGCTACTCAGGGCCTTACCTCGAGCCAAGGGCTCACGTTTAGATTCCCTTTAGCTCTAGAGCATGGCAAGGTGCGCCCCACCGCGCCCAATGAAGTTCCGTGTGTAGCCAGAGAAAACTCATTTACTTCCCAGACACATGCCTACAGTGGCCAGAGGCCTGTCAACAGCAGAGAATTTCAGGGAGCTTCACGAAAGCAAGAGGGGAGCTTTCCAAACGGAAAGCAAGGTTAGTCCCATCATGCCCCCATTTCCATGGGCACAGGCAGCATACATCTCTGTGGTTTTCAACCAGTCAAATGAGACACAGAGTACACAGTTGTTGCTTCCCTGAATCAACTTCTCGAGGCAGGGTGTTCTGCATCTAGTGAACGGCCTCACCAAGGAAAGCCCTAGCTAGGCCTCTGGGCCCGTGCCTTTTCAAAAGCCTGCCGTGCTACAGGAAAAACTGTGCTTTAGTTGCAATAGAAACGAGGTCGTCTTTCTTCAAGAGGCAGGGTGACTTCAGGTAGGAAGTCCTGAATGGAAGGAGAAGCTTACTGTTTCTCTCTGTACAGCTCAAACTAGGGAATGAGAGCGACTTCCACGGCCTGTTGGAACTGGCTTAACGGTGCTCGTGAACCTGTGCGATTGCTGGCTAAATCAAGATATTCCAATAAGAGTGCACTGTGTTGCCCTACACTCGGCATACACACTGTGAGTCGGAAAGCTCCTGGCCTGGATATTGCTTAGAAGGACAAGGGGAGCCTGAGTGTACTCAGTGTTCTTGCAGGCAACAGGGTTTCCAGGCGAGGCACCTAGGTGTCCTGAAAAGCGTACTGGCTTTAAAATGATGAAGATAAGTGACTACGGCCTCATGGAAACTGCTACACGCCTCTGCTTCTGCATAGTATTTCATGGCCTTACCTCGAGGCAAGTTCTCAGGTTTCTTGCCCTGTGAGCGACACAGCATGTTAAGATGCTGTATTTCTCCTTGAATAGAGTGACTTCTGGTACGAGGTCCTCGATAACTTCTAAGCAGAGTGTTTTCTCAGGGCTGCTCAGACGAGGGCAATGTCGAAGACTTCCAGGGCATGTTGGACTGCCTAGAAATGTGGTTCTGATGCTGTTCGAGTGCTCTGGAAATGTAGCTCTCCTGAAGTAACGTACAGTGTGTTGCCCGACACTCTGCAGACACAGAGAGCCTCCGTGGGACGTATGGGACGCAATGCTGCTCAGCAGGCCCACAGGGGTATAGAGGGAGTCAGGGATCTTGGAACCAAAATGATGCTCACCCGAAGGGCGTAGGAGTTCTGAAAGGGGTAATTCTTTAAATAAAACAGACCTCCATTAAGAGCTCATGGAAAGAGCTGCATGCCTCCCTTTCTGCAGAGCTACTCAGGGCCTTACCTGAGGCAAGGACTCACGTTGAGATTCCCTTTAGCTCTAGAGCATGGCAAGTAGAGCCGCACCCCGCCAATGAAGCTCCGTGTGTACCGAGAGAAAAGTCATTTTCTTCCCAGACACATGCCTACAGTGGCCAGAGGACTGTCAACAGCAGAGAATTTCAGGGAGCTTCACGGAAGCAAGAATGGAGGTTTTCAAACGGAAAGCAAGGCTAGTCCCATCATGCCCCCATTTCCATGGGCACAGGCAGCATACATCTCTGTGGTTTTTAACAAGTCAAATGAGACACAGAGTACACAGTTGTTGCTTCCCTGAATCAACTTCTCGAGGCAGGGTGTTCTGCATCTAGTGAACGGCCTCACCAAGGAAAGCCCTAGCTAGGCCTCTGGGCCCGTGCCTTTTCAAAAGCCTGCCGTGCTACAGGAAAAACTGTGCTTTAGTTGCAATAGAAACGAGGTCGTCTTTCTTCAAGTGGCAGGGTGACTTCAGGTAGGAAGTCCTGAATGGAAGGAGAAGCTTACTGTTTCTCTCTGTACAGCTCAAACTAGGGAATGAGAGCAACTTCCACGGCCTGTTGGAACTGGCTTAACGGTGCTCGTGAACCTGTGCGATTGCTGGCTAAATCAAGATATTCCAATAAGAGTGCACTGTGTTGCCCTACACTCGGCATACACACTGTGAGTCGGAAAGCTCCTGGCCTGGATATTGCTTAGAAGGACAAGGGGAGCCTGAGGGTACTCAGTGTTCTTGCAGGCAACAGGGTTTCCAGGCGAGGCACCTAGGTGTCCTGAAAAGCGTACTGGCTTTAAAATGATGAAGATAAGCGACTACGGCCTCATGGAAACTGCTACACGCCTCTGCTTCTGCATAGTATTTCATGGCCTTACCTCGAGACAAGTTCTCAGGTTTCTTGCCCTGTGAGCGACACAGCATGTTAAGATGCTGTATTTCTCCTTGAATAGAGTGACTTCTGGTAGGAGGTCCTCGATAACTTCTAAGCAGAGTGTTTTCTCAGGGCTGCTCAGACGAGGGCAATGTCGAAGACTTCCAGGGCATGTTGGACTGCCTAGAAATGTGGTTCTGATGCTGTTCGAGTGCTCTGGAAATGTAGCTCTCCTGAAGTAACGTACAGTGTGTTGCCCGACACTCTGCAGACACAGAGAGCCTCCGTGGGACGTATGGGACGCAATGCTGCTCAGCAGGCCCACAGGGGTATAGAGGGAGTCAGGGATCTTGGAACCAAAATGATGCTCACCCGAAGGGCGTAGGAGTTCTGAAAGGGGTAATTCTTTAAATAAAACAGACCTCCATTAAGAGCTCATGGAAAGAGCTGCATGCCTCCCTTTCTGCAGGGCTACTCAGGGCCTTACCTGAGGCAAGGACTCACGTTGAGATTCCCTTTAGCTCTAGAGCATGGCAAGGAGAGCCGCACCCCGCCAATGAAGCTCCGTGTGTACCGAGAGAAAAGTCATTTTCTTCCCAGACACATGCCTACAGTGGCCAGAGGACTGTCAACAGCAGAGAATTTCAGGGAGCTTCACGGAAGCAAGAATGGAGGTTTTCAAACGGAAAGCAAGGCTAGTCCCATCATGCCCCCATTTCCATGGGCACAGGCAGCATACATCTCTGTGGTTTTTAACCAGTCAAATGAGACACAGAGTACACAGTGGTTGCTTCCCTGAATCAACTTCTCGAGGCAGGGTGTTCTGCATCTAGTGAACGGCCTCACCAAGGAAATCCCTGATTAGGACTCTGGGCCCGTGCCTCTTCAAAAGCCTGCCGTGCTACAGGAAAAACTGTGCTTTAGTTGCAATAGAAAGAAGGTCGTCTTTCTTCAAGAGGCAGGGTGACTTCAGGTAGGAGGTCCTGAATGGAAGGAGAAGCTTACTGTTTCTGTCTGTACAGCTCAAACTAGGGAATGAGAACGACTTCCACGACATGTTGGAACTTGTTGAACGTTGCTCCTGAACCTGTGCGAGTGCTGTGAATCAAGATATCACAAGAAAGAGTGCAGTGTGTTGCCCATGACTCAGCAGACACAGAGGACCTCCGAGGACCAATGTGCCTCGTTGTTGCTCAGCAGGCCTACAGGGGTGTGGAGATACTCAGAGACCTTGGAACAAAAATGATGCTCAACCGAGGGGCCTAGGAGTCCTGAAAAGGGTACTTCATTTAAAGTAAACCAGAAGAGTGACTAAGAGCTAATGGAAAGAGCTGCATGCCTCCCGTTCTGCAGGGCTACTCAGGGCCTTACCTCGAGCCAAGGGCTCACGTTTAGATTCCCTTTAGCTCTAGAGCATGGCAAGGTGCGCCCCACCGCGGCCAATGAAGTTCCGTGTGTAGCCAGAGAAAACTCATTTACTTCCCAGACACATGCCTACAGTGGCCAGAGGCCTGTCAACAGCAGAGAATTTCAGGGAGCTTCACGAAAGCAAGAGGGGAGCTTTCCAAACGGAAAGCAAGGTTAGTCCCATCATGCCCCCATTTCCATGGGCACAGGCAGCATACATCTCTGTGGTTTTCAACCAGTCAAATGAGACACAGAGTACACAGTGGTTGCTTCCCTGAATCAACTTCTCGAGGCAGGGTGTTCTGCATCTAGTGAACGGCCTCACCAAGGAAATCCCTGATTAGGACTCTGGGCCCGTGCCTCTTCAAAAGCCTGCCGTGCTACAGGAAAAACTGTGCTGTAGTTGCAATAGAAACGAGGTCGTCTTTCTTCAAGAGGCAGGGTGACTTCAGGTAGGAAGTCCTGAATGGAAGGAGAAGCTTACTGTTTCTCTCTGTACAGCTCAAACTAGGGAATGAGAGCGACTTCCACGGCCTGTTGGAACTGGCTTAACGGTGCTCGTGAACCTGTGCGATTGCTGGCTAAATCAAGATATTCCAATAAGAGTGCACTGTGTTGCCCTACACTCGGCATACACACTGTGAGTCGGAAAGCTCCTGGCCTGGATATTGCTTAGAAGGACAAGGGGAGCCTGAGGGTACTCAGTGTTCTTGCAGGCAACAGGGTTTCCAGGCGAGGCACCTCGGTGTCCTGAAAAGCGTACTGGCTTTAAAATGATGAAGATAAGCGACTACGGCCTCATGGAAACTGCTACACGCCTCTGCTTCTGCATAGTATTTCATGGCCTTACCTCGAGGCAAGTTCTCAGGTTTCTTGCCCTGTGAGCGACACAGCATGTTAAGATGCTGTATTTCTCCTTGAATAGAGTGACTTCTGGTACGAGGTCCTCGATAACTTCTAAGCAGAGTGTTTTCTCAGGGCTGCTCAGACGAGGGCAATGTCGAAGACTTCCAGGGCATGTTGGACTGCCTAGAAATGTGGTTCTGATGCTGTTCGAGTGCTCTGGAAATGTAGCTCTCCTGAAGTAACGTACAGTGTGTTGCCCGACACTCTGCAGACACAGAGAGCCTCCGTGG
The DNA here is from genome assembly GCF_965194825.1 of Balaenoptera physalus. Lineage (NCBI taxonomy): Eukaryota > Metazoa > Chordata > Mammalia > Artiodactyla > Balaenopteridae > Balaenoptera > Balaenoptera physalus. Next base: position 233,765 of record NW_028126010.1, read on the forward strand.
GACGTATGGGACGCAATGCTGCTCAGCAGGCCCACAGGGGTATAGAGGGAGTCAGGGATCTTGGAACCAAAATGATGCTCACCCGAAGGGCGTAGGAGTTCTGAAAGGGGTAATTCTTTAAATAAAACAGACCTCCATTAAGAGCTCATGGAAAGAGCTGCATGCCTCCCTTTCTGCAGGGCTACTCAGGGCCTTACCTGAGGCAAGGACTCACGTTGAGATTCCCTTTAGCTCTAGAGCATGGCAAGGAGAGCCGCACCCCGCCAATGAAGCTCCGTGTGTACCGAGAGAAAAGTCATTTTCTTCCCAGACACATGCCTACAGTGGCCAGAGGACTGTCAACAGCAGAGAATTTCAGGGAGCTTCACGGAAGCAAGAATGGAGGTTTTCAAACGGAAAGCAAGGCTAGTCCCATCATGCCCCCATTTCCATGGGCACAGGCAGCATACATCTCTGTGGTTTTTAACCAGTCAAATGAGACACAGAGTACACAGTGGTTGCTTCCCTGAATCAACTTCTCGAGGCAGGGTGTTCTGCATCTAGTGAACGGCCTCACCAAGGAAATCCCTGATTAGGACTCTGGGCCCGTGCCTCTTCAAAAGCCTGCCGTGCTACAGGAAAAACTGTGCTTTAGTTGCAATAGAAAGAAGGTCGTCTTTCTTCAAGAGGCAGGGTGACTTCAGGTAGGAGGTCCTGAATGGAAGGAGAAGCTTACTGTTTCTGTCTGTACAGCTCAAACTAGGGAATGAGAACGACTTCCACGACATATTGGAACTTGTTGAACGTTGCTCTTGAACCTGTGCGAGTGCTGTGAATCAAGATATCACAAGAAAGAGTGCAGTGTGTTGCCCATGACTCAGCAGACACAGAGGACCTCCGAGGACCAATGTGCCTCGTTGTTGCTCAGCAGGCCTACAGGGGTGTGGAGATACTCAGAGACCTTGGAACAAAAATGATGCTCAACCGAGGGGCCTAGGAGTCCTGAAAAGGGTACTTCATTTAAAGTAAACCAGAAGAGTGACTAAGAGCTAATGGAAAGAGCTGCATGCCTCCCGTTCGGCAGGGCTACTCAGGGCCTTACCTCGAGCCAAGGGCTCACGTTTAGATTCCCTTTAGCTCTAGAGCATGGCAAGGTGCGCCCCACCGCGCCCAATGAAGTTCCGTGTGTAGCCAGAGAAAACTCATTTACTTCCCAGACACATGCCTACAGTGGCCAGAGGCCTGTCAACAGCAGAGAATTTCAGGGAGCTTCACGAAAGCAAGAGGGGAGCTTTCCAAACGGAAAGCAAGGTTAGTCCCATCATGCCCCCATTTCCATGGGCACAGGCAGCATACATCTCTGTGGTTTTCAACCAGTCAAATGAGACACAGAGTACACAGTTGTTGCTTCCCTGAATCAACTTCTCGAGGCAGGGTGTTCTGCATCTAGTGAAAGGCCTCACCAAGGAAAGCCCTAGCTAGGCCTCTGGGCCCGTGCCTTTTCAAAAGCCTGCCGTGCTACAGGAAAAACTGTGCTTTAGTTGCAATAGAAACGAGGTCGTCTTTCTTCAAGAGGCAGGGTGACTTCAGGTAGGAAGTCCTGAATGGAAGGAGAAGCTTACTGTTTCTCTCTGTACAGCTCAAACTAGGGAATGAGAGCGACTTCCACGGCCTGTTGGAACTGGCTTAACGGTGCTCGTGAACCTGTGCGATTGCTGGCTAAATCAAGATATTCCAATAAGAGTGCACTGTGTTGCCCTACACTCGGCATACACACTGTGAGTCGGAAAGCTCCTGGCCTGGATATTGCTTAGAAGGACAAGGGGAGCCTGAGTGTACTCAGTGTTCTTGCAGGCAACAGGGTTTCCAGGCGAGGCACCTAGGTGTCCTGAAAAGCGTACTGGCTTTAAAATGATGAAGATAAGTGACTACGGCCTCATGGAAACTGCTACACGCCTCTGCTTCTGCATAGTATTTCATGGCCTTACCTCGAGGCAAGTTCTCAGGTTTCTTGCCCTGTGAGCGACACAGCATGTTAAGATGCTGTATTTCTCCTTGAATAGAGTGACTTCTGGTACGAGGTCCTCGATAACTTCTAAGCAGAGTGTTTTCTCAGGGCTGCTCAGACGAGGGCAATGTCGAAGACTTCCAGGGCATGTTGGACTGCCTAGAAATGTGGTTCTGATGCTGTTCGAGTGCTCTGGAAATGTAGCTCTCCTGAAGTAACGTACAGTGTGTTGCCCGACACTCTGCAGACACAGAGAGCCTCCGTGGGACGTATGGGACGCAATGCTGCTCAGCAGGCCCACAGGGGTATAGAGGGAGTCAGGGATCTTGGAACCAAAATGATGCTCACCCGAAGGGCGTAGGAGTTCTGAAAGGGGTAATTCTTTAAATAAAACAGACCTCCATTAAGAGCTCATGGAAAGAGCTGCATGCCTCCCTTTCTGCAGAGCTACTCAGGGCCTTACCTGAGGCAAGGACTCACGTTGAGATTCCCTTTAGCTCTAGAGCATGGCAAGTAGAGCCGCACCCCGCCAATGAAGCTCCGTGTGTACCGAGAGAAAAGTCATTTTCTTCCCAGACACATGCCTACAGTGGCCAGAGGACTGTCAACAGCAGAGAATTTCAGGGAGCTTCACGGAAGCAAGAATGGAGGTTTTCAAACGGAAAGCAAGGCTAGTCCCATCATGCCCCCATTTCCATGGGCACAGGCAGCATACATCTCTGTGGTTTTTAACAAGTCAAATGAGACACAGAGTACACAGTTGTTGCTTCCCTGAATCAACTTCTCGAGGCAGGGTGTTCTGCATCTAGTGAACGGCCTCACCAAGGAAAGCCCTAGCTAGGCCTCTGGGCCCGTGCCTTTTCAAAAGCCTGCCGTGCTACAGGAAAAACTGTGCTTTAGTTGCAATAGAAACGAGGTCGTCTTTCTTCAAGTGGCAGGGTGACTTCAGGTAGGAAGTCCTGAATGGAAGGAGAAGCTTACTGTTTCTCTCTGTACAGCTCAAACTAGGGAATGAGAGCAACTTCCACGGCCTGTTGGAACTGGCTTAACGGTGCTCGTGAACCTGTGCGATTGCTGGCTAAATCAAGATATTCCAATAAGAGTGCACTGTGTTGCCCTACACTCGGCATACACACTGTGAGTCGGAAAGCTCCTGGCCTGGATATTGCTTAGAAGGACAAGGGGAGCCTGAGGGTACTCAGTGTTCTTGCAGGCAACAGGGTTTCCAGGCGAGGCACCTAGGTGTCCTGAAAAGCGTACTGGCTTTAAAATGATGAAGATAAGCGACTACGGCCTCATGGAAACTGCTACACGCCTCTGCTTCTGCATAGTATTTCATGGCCTTACCTCGAGACAAGTTCTCAGGTTTCTTGCCCTGTGAGCGACACAGCATGTTAAGATGCTGTATTTCTCCTTGAATAGAGTGACTTCTGGTAGGAGGTCCTCGATAACTTCTAAGCAGAGTGTTTTCTCAGGGCTGCTCAGACGAGGGCAATGTCGAAGACTTCCAGGGCATGTTGGACTGCCTAGAAATGTGGTTCTGATGCTGTTCGAGTGCTCTGGAAATGTAGCTCTCCTGAAGTAACGTACAGTGTGTTGCCCGACACTCTGCAGACACAGAGAGCCTCCGTGGGACGTATGGGACGCAATGCTGCTCAGCAGGCCCACAGGGGTATAGAGGGAGTCAGGGATCTTGGAACCAAAATGATGCTCACCCGAAGGGCGTAGGAGTTCTGAAAGGGGTAATTCTTTAAATAAAACAGACCTCCATTAAGAGCTCATGGAAAGAGCTGCATGCCTCCCTTTCTGCAGGGCTACTCAGGGCCTTACCTGAGGCAAGGACTCACGTTGAGATTCCCTTTAGCTCTAGAGCATGGCAAGGAGAGCCGCACCCCGCCAATGAAGCTCCGTGTGTACCGAGAGAAAAGTCATTTTCTTCCCAGACACATGCCTACAGTGGCCAGAGGACTGTCAACAGCAGAGAATTTCAGGGAGCTTCACGGAAGCAAGAATGGAGGTTTTCAAACGGAAAGCAAGGCTAGTCCCATCATGCCCCCATTTCCATGGGCACAGGCAGCATACATCTCTGTGGTTTTTAACCAGTCAAATGAGACACAGAGTACACAGTGGTTGCTTCCCTGAATCAACTTCTCGAGGCAGGGTGTTCTGCATCTAGTGAACGGCCTCACCAAGGAAATCCCTGATTAGGACTCTGGGCCCGTGCCTCTTCAAAAGCCTGCCGTGCTACAGGAAAAACTGTGCTTTAGTTGCAATAGAAAGAAGGTCGTCTTTCTTCAAGAGGCAGGGTGACTTCAGGTAGGAGGTCCTGAATGGAAGGAGAAGCTTACTGTTTCTGTCTGTACAGCTCAAACTAGGGAATGAGAACGACTTCCACGACATGTTGGAACTTGTTGAACGTTGCTCCTGAACCTGTGCGAGTGCTGTGAATCAAGATATCACAAGAAAGAGTGCAGTGTGTTGCCCATGACTCAGCAGACACAGAGGACCTCCGAGGACCAATGTGCCTCGTTGTTGCTCAGCAGGCCTACAGGGGTGTGGAGATACTCAGAGACCTTGGAACAAAAATGATGCTCAACCGAGGGGCCTAGGAGTCCTGAAAAGGGTACTTCATTTAAAGTAAACCAGAAGAGTGACTAAGAGCTAATGGAAAGAGCTGCATGCCTCCCGTTCTGCAGGGCTACTCAGGGCCTTACCTCGAGCCAAGGGCTCACGTTTAGATTCCCTTTAGCTCTAGAGCATGGCAAGGTGCGCCCCACCGCGGCCAATGAAGTTCCGTGTGTAGCCAGAGAAAACTCATTTACTTCCCAGACACATGCCTACAGTGGCCAGAGGCCTGTCAACAGCAGAGAATTTCAGGGAGCTTCACGAAAGCAAGAGGGGAGCTTTCCAAACGGAAAGCAAGGTTAGTCCCATCATGCCCCCATTTCCATGGGCACAGGCAGCATACATCTCTGTGGTTTTCAACCAGTCAAATGAGACACAGAGTACACAGTGGTTGCTTCCCTGAATCAACTTCTCGAGGCAGGGTGTTCTGCATCTAGTGAACGGCCTCACCAAGGAAATCCCTGATTAGGACTCTGGGCCCGTGCCTCTTCAAAAGCCTGCCGTGCTACAGGAAAAACTGTGCTGTAGTTGCAATAGAAACGAGGTCGTCTTTCTTCAAGAGGCAGGGTGACTTCAGGTAGGAAGTCCTGAATGGAAGGAGAAGCTTACTGTTTCTCTCTGTACAGCTCAAACTAGGGAATGAGAGCGACTTCCACGGCCTGTTGGAACTGGCTTAACGGTGCTCGTGAACCTGTGCGATTGCTGGCTAAATCAAGATATTCCAATAAGAGTGCACTGTGTTGCCCTACACTCGGCATACACACTGTGAGTCGGAAAGCTCCTGGCCTGGATATTGCTTAGAAGGACAAGGGGAGCCTGAGGGTACTCAGTGTTCTTGCAGGCAACAGGGTTTCCAGGCGAGGCACCTCGGTGTCCTGAAAAGCGTACTGGCTTTAAAATGATGAAGATAAGCGACTACGGCCTCATGGAAACTGCTACACGCCTCTGCTTCTGCATAGTATTTCATGGCCTTACCTCGAGGCAAGTTCTCAGGTTTCTTGCCCTGTGAGCGACACAGCATGTTAAGATGCTGTATTTCTCCTTGAATAGAGTGACTTCTGGTACGAGGTCCTCGATAACTTCTAAGCAGAGTGTTTTCTCAGGGCTGCTCAGACGAGGGCAATGTCGAAGACTTCCAGGGCATGTTGGACTGCCTAGAAATGTGGTTCTGATGCTGTTCGAGTGCTCTGGAAATGTAGCTCTCCTGAAGTAACGTACAGTGTGTTGCCCGACACTCTGCAGACACAGAGAGCCTCCGTGGGACGTATGGGACGCAATGCTGCTCAGCAGGCCCACAGGGGTATAGAGGGAGTCAGGGATCTTGGAACCAAAATGATGCTCACCCGAAGGGCGTAGGAGTTCTGAAAGGGGTAATTCTTTAAATAAAACAGACCTCCATTAAGAGCTCATGGAAAGAGCTGCATGCCTCCCTTTCTGCAGGGCTACTCAGGGCCTTACCTGAGGCAAGGACTCACGTTGAGATTCCCTTTAGCTCTAGAGCATGGCAAGGAGAGCCGCACCCCGCCAATGAAGCTCCGTGTGTACCGAGAGAAAAGTCATTTTCTTCCCAGACACATGCCTACAGTGGCCAGAGGACTGTCAACAGCAGAGAATTTCAGGGAGCTTCACGGAAGCAAGAATGGAGGTTTTCAAACGGAAAGCAAGGCTAGTCCCATCATGCCCCCATTTCCATGGGCACAGGCAGCATACATCTCTGTGGTTTTTAACCAGTCAAATGAGACACAGAGTACACAGTGGTTGCTTCCCTGAATCAACTTCTCGAGGCAGGGTGTTCTGCATCTAGTGAACGGCCTCACCAAGGAAATCCCTGATTAGGACTCTGGGCCCGTGCCTCTTCAAAAGCCTGCCGTGCTACAGGAAAAACTGTGCTTTAGTTGCAATAGAAAGAAGGTCGTCTTTCTTCAAGAGGCAGGGTGACTTCAGGTAGGAGGTCCTGAATGGAAGGAGAAGCTTACTGTTTCTGTCTGTACAGCTCAAACTAGGGAATGAGAACGACTTCCACGACATATTGGAACTTGTTGAACGTTGCTCTTGAACCTGTGCGAGTGCTGTGAATCAAGATATCACAAGAAAGAGTGCAGTGTGTTGCCCATGACTCAGCAGACACAGAGGACCTCCGAGGACCAATGTGCCTCGTTGTTGCTCAGCAGGCCTACAGGGGTGTGGAGATACTCAGAGACCTTGGAACAAAAATGATGCTCAACCGAGGGGCCTAGGAGTCCTGAAAAGGGTACTTCATTTAAAGTAAACCAGAAGAGTGACTAAGAGCTAATGGAAAGAGCTGCATGCCTCCCGTTCGGCAGGGCTACTCAGGGCCTTACCTCGAGCCAAGGGCTCACGTTTAGATTCCCTTTAGCTCTAGAGCATGGCAAGGTGCGCCCCACCGCGCCCAATGAAGTTCCGTGTGTAGCCAGAGAAAACTCATTTACTTCCCAGACACATGCCTACAGTGGCCAGAGGCCTGTCAACAGCAGAGAATTTCAGGGAGCTTCACGAAAGCAAGAGGGGAGCTTTCCAAACGGAAAGCAAGGTTAGTCCCATCATGCCCCCATTTCCATGGGCACAGGCAGCATACATCTCTGTGGTTTTCAACCAGTCAAATGAGACACAGAGTACACAGTTGTTGCTTCCCTGAATCAACTTCTCGAGGCAGGGTGTTCTGCATCTAGTGAACGGCCTCACCAAGGAAAGCCCTAGCTAGGCCTCTGGGCCCGTGCCTTTTCAAAAGCCTGCCGTGCTACAGGAAAAACTGTGCTTTAGTTGCAATAGAAACGAGGTCGTCTTTCTTCAAGAGGCAGGGTGACTTCAGGTAGGAAGTCCTGAATGGAAGGAGAAGCTTACTGTTTCTCTCTGTACAGCTCAAACTAGGGAATGAGAGCGACTTCCACGGCCTGTTGGAACTGGCTTAACGGTGCTCGTGAACCTGTGCGATTGCTGGCTAAATCAAGATATTCCAATAAGAGTGCACTGTGTTGCCCTACACTCGGCATACACACTGTGAGTCGGAAAGCTCCTGGCCTGGATATTGCTTAGAAGGACAAGGGGAGCCTGAGTGTACTCAGTGTTCTTGCAGGCAACAGGGTTTCCAGGCGAGGCACCTAGGTGTCCTGAAAAGCGTACTGGCTTTAAAATGATGAAGATAAGTGACTACGGCCTCATGGAAACTGCTACACGCCTCTGCTTCTGCATAGTATTTCATGGCCTTACCTCGAGGCAAGTTCTCAGGTTTCTTGCCCTGTGAGCGACACAGCATGTTAAGATGCTGTATTTCTCCTTGAATAGAGTGACTTCTGGTACGAGGTCCTCGATAACTTCTAAGCAGAGTGTTTTCTCAGGGCTGCTCAGACGAGGGCAATGTCGAAGACTTCCAGGGCATGTTGGACTGCCTAGAAATGTGGTTCTGATGCTGTTCGAGTGCTCTGGAAATGTAGCTCTCCTGAAGTAACGTACAGTGTGTTGCCCGACACTCTGCAGACACAGAGAGCCTCCGTGGGACGTATGGGACGCAATGCTGCTCAGCAGGCCCACAGGGGTATAGAGGGAGTCAGGGATCTTGGAACCAAAATGATGCTCACCCGAAGGGCGTAGGAGTTCTGAAAGGGGTAATTCTTTAAATAAAACAGACCTCCATTAAGAGCTCATGGAAAGAGCTGCATGCCTCCCTTTCTGCAGAGCTACTCAGGGCCTTACCTGAGGCAAGGACTCACGTTGAGATTCCCTTTAGCTCTAGAGCATGGCAAGTAGAGCCGCACCCCGCCAATGAAGCTCCGTGTGTACCGAGAGAAAAGTCATTTTCTTCCCAGACACATGCCTACAGTGGCCAGAGGACTGTCAACAGCAGAGAATTTCAGGGAGCTTCACGGAAGCAAGAATGGAGGTTTTCAAACGGAAAGCAAGGCTAGTCCCATCATGCCCCCATTTCCATGGGCACAGGCAGCATACATCTCTGTGGTTTTTAACAAGTCAAATGAGACACAGAGTACACAGTTGTTGCTTCCCTGAATCAACTTCTCGAGGCAGGGTGTTCTGCATCTAGTGAACGGCCTCACCAAGGAAAGCCCTAGCTAGGCCTCTGGGCCCGTGCCTTTTCAAAAGCCTGCCGTGCTACAGGAAAAACTGTGCTTTAGTTGCAATAGAAACGAGGTCGTCTTTCTTCAAGTGGCAGGGTGACTTCAGGTAGGAAGTCCTGAATGGAAGGAGAAGCTTACTGTTTCTCTCTGTACAGCTCAAACTAGGGAATGAGAGCAACTTCCACGGCCTGTTGGAACTGGCTTAACGGTGCTCGTGAACCTGTGCGATTGCTGGCTAAATCAAGATATTCCAATAAGAGTGCACTGTGTTGCCCTACACTCGGCATACACACTGTGAGTCGGAAAGCTCCTGGCCTGGATATTGCTTAGAAGGACAAGGGGAGCCTGAGGGTACTCAGTGTTCTTGCAGGCAACAGGGTTTCCAGGCGAGGCACCTAGGTGTCCTGAAAAGCGTACTGGCTTTAAAATGATGAAGATAAGCGACTACGGCCTCATGGAAACTGCTACACGCCTCTGCTTCTGCATAGTATTTCATGGCCTTACCTCGAGACAAGTTCTCAGGTTTCTTGCCCTGTGAGCGACACAGCATGTTAAGATGCTGTATTTCTCCTTGAATAGAGTGACTTCTGGTAGGAGGTCCTCGATAACTTCTAAGCAGAGTGTTTTCTCAGGGCTGCTCAGACGAGGGCAATGTCGAAGACTTCCAGGGCATGTTGGACTGCCTAGAAATGTGGTTCTGATGCTGTTCGAGTGCTCTGGAAATGTAGCTCTCCTGAAGTAACGTACAGTGTGTTGCCCGACACTCTGCAGACACAGAGAGCCTCCGTGGGACGTATGGGACGCAATGCTGCTCAGCAGGCCCACAGGGGTATAGAGGGAGTCAGGGATCTTGGAACCAAAATGATGCTCACCCGAAGGGCGTAGGAGTTCTGAAAGGGGTAATTCTTTAAATAAAACAGACCTCCATTAAGAGCTCATGGAAAGAGCTGCATGCCTCCCTTTCTGCAGGGCTACTCAGGGCCTTACCTGAGGCAAGGACTCACGTTGAGATTCCCTTTAGCTCTAGAGCATGGCAAGGAGAGCCGCACCCCGCCAATGAAGCTCCGTGTGTACCGAGAGAAAAGTCATTTTCTTCCCAGACACATGCCTACAGTGGCCAGAGGACTGTCAACAGCAGAGAATTTCAGGGAGCTTCACGGAAGCAAGAATGGAGGTTTTCAAACGGAAAGCAAGGCTAGTCCCATCATGCCCCCATTTCCATGGGCACAGGCAGCATACATCTCTGTGGTTTTTAACCAGTCAAATGAGACACAGAGTACACAGTGGTTGCTTCCCTGAATCAACTTCTCGAGGCAGGGTGTTCTGCATCTAGTGAACGGCCTCACCAAGGAAATCCCTGATTAGGACTCTGGGCCCGTGCCTCTTCAAAAGCCTGCCGTGCTACAGGAAAAACTGTGCTTTAGTTGCAATAGAAAGAAGGTCGTCTTTCTTCAAGAGGCAGGGTGACTTCAGGTAGGAGGTCCTGAATGGAAGGAGAAGCTTACTGTTTCTGTCTGTACAGCTCAAACTAGGGAATGAGAACGACTTCCACGACATGTTGGAACTTGTTGAACGTTGCTCCTGAACCTGTGCGAGTGCTGTGAATCAAGATATCACAAGAAAGAGTGCAGTGTGTTGCCCATGACTCAGCAGACACAGAGGACCTCCGAGGACCAATGTGCCTCGTTGTTGCTCAGCAGGCCTACAGGGGTGTGGAGATACTCAGAGACCTTGGAACAAAAATGATGCTCAACCGAGGGGCCTAGGAGTCCTGAAAAGGGTACTTCATTTAAAGTAAACCAGAAGAGTGACTAAGAGCTAATGGAAAGAGCTGCATGCCTCCCGTTCTGCAGGGCTACTCAGGGCCTTACCTCGAGCCAAGGGCTCACGTTTAGATTCCCTTTAGCTCTAGAGCATGGCAAGGTGCGCCCCACCGCGGCCAATGAAGTTCCGTGTGTAGCCAGAGAAAACTCATTTACTTCCCAGACACATGCCTACAGTGGCCAGAGGCCTGTCAACAGCAGAGAATTTCAGGGAGCTTCACGAAAGCAAGAGGGGAGCTTTCCAAACGGAAAGCAAGGTTAGTCCCATCATGCCCCCATTTCCATGGGCACAGGCAGCATACATCTCTGTGGTTTTCAACCAGTCAAATGAGACACAGAGTACACAGTGGTTGCTTCCCTGAATCAACTTCTCGAGGCAGGGTGTTCTGCATCTAGTGAACGGCCTCACCAAGGAAATCCCTGATTAGGACTCTGGGCCCGTGCCTCTTCAAAAGCCTGCCGTGCTACAGGAAAAACTGTGCTGTAGTTGCAATAGAAACGAGGTCGTCTTTCTTCAAGAGGCAGGGTGACTTCAGGTAGGAAGTCCTGAATGGAAGGAGAAGCTTACTGTTTCTCTCTGTACAGCTCAAACTAGGGAATGAGAGCGACTTCCACGGCCTGTTGGAACTGGCTTAACGGTGCTCGTGAACCTGTGCGATTGCTGGCTAAATCAAGATATTCCAATAAGAGTGCACTGTGTTGCCCTACACTCGGCATACACACTGTGAGTCGGAAAGCTCCTGGCCTGGATATTGCTTAGAAGGACAAGGGGAGCCTGAGGGTACTCAGTGTTCTTGCAGGCAACAGGGTTTCCAGGCGAGGCACCTCGGTGTCCTGAAAAGCGTACTGGCTTTAAAATGATGAAGATAAGCGACTACGGCCTCATGGAAACTGCTACACGCCTCTGCTTCTGCATAGTATTTCATGGCCTTACCTCGAGGCAAGTTCTCAGGTTTCTTGCCCTGTGAGCGACACAGCATGTTAAGATGCTGTATTTCTCCTTGAATAGAGTGACTTCTGGTACGAGGTCCTCGATAACTTCTAAGCAGAGTGTTTTCTCAGGGCTGCTCAGACGAGGGCAATGTCGAAGACTTCCAGGGCATGTTGGACTGCCTAGAAATGTGGTTCTGATGCTGTTCGAGTGCTCTGGAAATGTAGCTCTCCTGAAGTAACGTACAGTGTGTTGCCCGACACTCTGCAGACACAGAGAGCCTCCGTGGGACGTATGGGACGCAATGCTGCTCAGCAGGCCCACAGGGGTATAGAGGGAGTCAGGGATCTTGGAACCAAAATGATGCTCACCCGAAGGGCGTAGGAGTTCTGAAAGGGGTAATTCTTTAAATAAAACAGACCTCCATTAAGAGCTCATGGAAAGAGCTGCATGCCTCCCTTTCTGCAGGGCTACTCAGGGCCTTACCTGAGGCAAGGACTCACGTTGAGATTCCCTTTAGCTCTAGAGCATGGCAAGGAGAGCCGCACCCCGCCAATGAAGCTCCGTGTGTACCGAGAGAAAAGTCATTTTCTTCCCAGACACATGCCTACAGTGGCCAGAGGACTGTCAACAGCAGAGAATTTCAGGGAGCTTCACGGAAGCAAGAATGGAGGTTTTCAAACGGAAAGCAAGGCTAGTCCCATCATGCCCCCATTTCCATGGGCACAGGCAGCATACATCTCTGTGGTTTTTAACCAGTCAAATGAGACACAGAGTACACAGTGGTTGCTTCCCTGAATCAACTTCTCGAGGCAGGGTGTTCTGCATCTAGTGAACGGCCTCACCAAGGAAATCCCTGATTAGGACTCTGGGCCCGTGCCTCTTCAAAAGCCTGCCGTGCTACAGGAAAAACTGTGCTTTAGTTGCAATAGAAAGAAGGTCGTCTTTCTTCAAGAGGCAGGGTGACTTCAGGTAGGAGGTCCTGAATGGAAGGAGAAGCTTACTGTTTCTGTCTGTACAGCTCAAACTAGGGAATGAGAACGACTTCCACGACATATTGGAACTTGTTGAACGTTGCTCTTGAACCTGTGCGAGTGCTGTGAATCAAGATATCACAAGAAAGAGTGCAGTGTGTTGCCCATGACTCAGCAGACACAGAGGACCTCCGAGGACCAATGTGCCTCGTTGTTGCTCAGCAGGCCTACAGGGGTGTGGAGATACTCAGAGACCTTGGAACAAAAATGATGCTCAACCGAGGGGCCTAGGAGTCCTGAAAAGGGTACTTCATTTAAAGTAAACCAGAAGAGTGACTAAGAGCTAATGGAAAGAGCTGCATGCCTCCCGTTCGGCAGGGCTACTCAGGGCCTTACCTCGAGCCAAGGGCTCACGTTTAGATTCCCTTTAGCTCTAGAGCATGGCAAGGTGCGCCCCACCGCGCCCAATGAAGTTCCGTGTGTAGCCAGAGAAAACTCATTTACTTCCCAGACACATGCCTACAGTGGCCAGAGGCCTGTCAACAGCAGAGAATTTCAGGGAGCTTCACGAAAGCAAGAGGGGAGCTTTCCAAACGGAAAGCAAGGTTAGTCCCATCATGCCCCCATTTCCATGGGCACAGGCAGCATACATCTCTGTGGTTTTCAACCAGTCAAATGAGACACAGAGTACACAGTTGTTGCTTCCCTGAATCAACTTCTCGAGGCAGGGTGTTCTGCATCTAGTGAACGGCCTCACCAAGGAAAGCCCTAGCTAGGCCTCTGGGCCCGTGCCTTTTCAAAAGCCTGCCGTGCTACAGGAAAAACTGTGCTTTAGTTGCAATAGAAACGAGGTCGTCTTTCTTCAAGAGGCAGGGTGACTTCAGGTAGGAAGTCCTGAATGGAAGGAGAAGCTTACTGTTTCTCTCTGTACAGCTCAAACTAGGGAATGAGAGCGACTTCCACGGCCTGTTGGAACTGGCTTAACGGTGCTCGTGAACCTGTGCGATTGCTGGCTAAATCAAGATATTCCAATAAGAGTGCACTGTGTTGCCCTACACTCGGCATACACACTGTGAGTCGGAAAGCTCCTGGCCTGGATATTGCTTAGAAGGACAAGGGGAGCCTGAGTGTACTCAGTGTTCTTGCAGGCAACAGGGTTTCCAGGCGAGGCACCTAGGTGTCCTGAAAAGCGTACTGGCTTTAAAATGATGAAGATAAGTGACTACGGCCTCATGGAAACTGCTACACGCCTCTGCTTCTGCATAGTATTTCATGGCCTTACCTCGAGGCAAGTTCTCAGGTTTCTTGCCCTGTGAGCGACACAGCATGTTAAGATGCTGTATTTCTCCTTGAATAGAGTGACTTCTGGTACGAGGTCCTCGATAACTTCTAAGCAGAGTGTTTTCTCAGGGCTGCTCAGACGAGGGCAATGTCGAAGACTTCCAGGGCATGTTGGACTGCCTAGAAATGTGGTTCTGATGCTGTTCGAGTGCTCTGGAAATGTAGCTCTCCTGAAGTAACGTACAGTGTGTTGCCCGACACTCTGCAGACACAGAGAGCCTCCGTGGGACGTATGGGACGCAATGCTGCTCAGCAGGCCCACAGGGGTATAGAGGGAGTCAGGGATCTTGGAACCAAAATGATGCTCACCCGAAGGGCGTAGGAGTTCTGAAAGGGGTAATTCTTTAAATAAAACAGACCTCCATTAAGAGCTCATGGAAAGAGCTGCATGCCTCCCTTTCTGCAGAGCTACTCAGGGCCTTACCTGAGGCAAGGACTCACGTTGAGATTCCCTTTAGCTCTAGAGCATGGCAAGTAGAGCCGCACCCCGCCAATGAAGCTCCGTGTGTACCGAGAGAAAAGTCATTTTCTTCCCAGACACATGCCTACAGTGGCCAGAGGACTGTCAACAGCAGAGAATTTCAGGGAGCTTCACGGAAGCAAGAATGGAGGTTTTCAAACGGAAAGCAAGGCTAGTCCCATCATGCCCCCATTTCCATGGGCACAGGCAGCATACATCTCTGTGGTTTTTAACAAGTCAAATGAGACACAGAGTACACAGTTGTTGCTTACCTGAATCAACTTCTCGAGGCAGGGTGTTCTGCATCTAGTGAACGGCCTCACCAAGGAAATCCCTGATTAGGACTCTGGGCCCGTGCCTCTTCAAAAGCCTGCCGTGCTACAGGAAAAACTGTGCTTTAGTTGCAATAGAAAGAAGGTCGTCTTTCTTCAAGAGGCAGGGTGACTTCAGGTAGGAGGTCCTGAATGGAAGGAGAAGCTTACTGTTTCTGTCTGTACAGCTCAAACTAGGGAATGAGAACGACTTCCACGACATGTTGGAACTTGTTGAACGTTGCTCCTGAACCTGTGCGAGTGCTGTGAATCAAGATATCACAAGAAAGAGTGCAGTGTGTTGCCCATGACTCAGCAGACACAGAGGACCTCCGAGGACCAATGTGCCTCGTTGTTGCTCAGCAGGCCTACAGGGGTGTGGAGATACTCAGAGACCTTGGAACAAAAATGATGCTCAACCGAGGGGCCTAGGAGTCCTGAAAAGGGTACTTCATTTAAAGTAAACCAGAAGAGTGACTAAGAGCTAATGGAAAGAGCTGCATGCCTCCCGTTCGGCAGGGCTACTCAGGGCCTTACCTCGAGCCAAGGGCTCACGTTTAGATTCCCTTTAGCTCTAGAGCATGGCAAGGTGCGCCCCACCGCGGCCAATGAAGTTCCGTGTGTAGCCAGAGAAAACTCATTTACTTCCCAGACACATGCCTACAGTGGCCAGAGGCCTGTCAACAGCAGAGAATTTCAGGGAGCTTCACGAAAGCAAGAGGGGAGCTTTCCAAACGGAAAGCAAGGTTAGTCCCATCATGCCCCCATTTCCATGGGCACAGGCAGCATACATCTCTGTGGTTTTCAACCAGTCAAATGAGACACAGAGTACACAGTGGTTGCTTCCCTGAATCAACTTCTCGAGGCAGGGTGTTCTGCATCTAGTGAACGGCCTCACCAAGGAAAGCCCTAGCTAGGCCTCTGGGCCCGTGCCTTTTCAAAAGCCTGCCGTGCTACAGGAAAAACTGTGCTTTAGTTGCAATAGAAACGAGGTCGTCTTTCTTCAAGAGGCAGGGTGACTTCAGGTAGGAAGTCCTGAATGGAAGGAGAAGCTTACTGTTTCTTTCTGTACAGCTCAAACTAGGGAATGAGAGCGACTTCCACGGCCTGTTGGAACTGGCTTAACGGTGCTCGTGAACCTGTGCGATTGCTGGCTAAATCAAGATATTCCAATAAGAGTGCACTGTGTTGCCCTACACTCGGCATACACACTGTGAGTCGGAAAGCTCCTGGCCTGGATATTGCTTAGAAGGACAAGGGGAGCCTGAGGGTACTCAGTGTTCTTGCAGGCAACAGGGTTTCCAGGCGAGGCACCTCGGTGTCCTGAAAAGCGTACTGGCTTTAAAATGATGAAGATAAGCGACTACGGCCTCATGGAAACTGCTACACGCCTCTGCTTCTGCATAGTATTTCATGGCCTTACCTCGAGGCAAGTTCTCAGGTTTCTTGCCCTGTGAGCGACACAGCATGTTAAGATGCTGTATTTCTCCTTGAATAGAGTGACTTCTGGTACGAGGTCCTCGATAACTTCTAAGCAGAGTGTTTTCTCAGGGCTGCTCAGACGAGGGCAATGTCGAAGACTTCCAGGGCATGTTGGACTGCCTAGAAATGTGGTTCTGATGCTGTTCGAGTGCTCTGGAAATGTAGCTCTCCTGAAGTAACGTACAGTGTGTTGCCCGACACTCTGCAGACACAGAGAGCCTCCGTGGGACGTATGGGACGCAATGCTGCTCAGCAGGCCCACAGGGGTATAGAGGGAGTCAGGGATCTTGGAACCAAAATGATGCTCACCCGAAGGGCGTAGGAGTTCTGAAAGGGGTAATTCTTTAAATAAAACAGACCTCCATTAAGAGCTCATGGAAAGAGCTGCATGCCTCCCTTTCTGCAGGGCTACTCAGGGCCTTACCTGAGGCAAGGACTCACGTTGAGATTCCCTTTAGCTCTAGAGCATGGCAAGGAGAGCCGCACCCCGCCAATGAAGCTCCGTGTGTACCGAGAGAAAAGTCATTTTCTTCCCAGACACATGCCTACAGTGGCCAGAGGACTGTCAACAGCAGAGAATTTCAGGAGCTTCACGGAAGCAAGAATGGAGGTTTTCAAACGGAAAGCAAGGCTAGTCCCATCATGCCCCCATTTCCATGAGCACAGGCAGCATACATCTCTGTGGTTTTTACCCAGTCAAATGAGACACAGAGTACACAGTGGTTGCTTCCCTGAATCAAGTTCTCGAGGCAGGGTGTTCTGCATCTAGTGAACGGCCTCACCAAGGAAATCCCTGATTAGGACTCTGGGCCCGTGCCTCTTCAAAAGCCTGCCGTGCTACAGGAAAAACTGTGCTTTAGTTGCAATAGAAAGAAGGTCATCTTTCTTCAAGAGGCAGGGTGACTTCAGGTAGGAGGTCCTGAATGGAAGGAGAAGCTTACTGTTTCTGTCTGTACAGCTCAAACTAGGGAATGAGAACGACTTCCACGACATGTTGGAACTTGTTGAACGTTGCTCTTGAACCTGTGCGAGTGCTGTGAATCAAGATATCACAAGAAAGAGTGCAGTGTGTTGCCCATGACTCAGCAGACACAGAGGACCTCCGAGGACCAATGTGCCTCGTTGTTGCTCAGCAGGCCTACAGGGGTGTGGAGATACTCAGAGACCTTGGAACAAAAATGATGCTCAACCGAGGGGCCTAGGAGTCCTGAAAAGGGTACTTCATTTAAAGTAAACCAGAAGAGTGACTAAGAGCTAATGGAAAGAGCTGCATGCCTCCCGTTCTGCAGGGCTACTCAGGGCCTTACCTCGAGCCAAGGGCTCACGTTTAGATTCCCTTTAGCTCTAGAGCATGGCAAGGTGCGCCCCACCGCGGCCAATGAAGTTCCGTGTGTAGCCAGAGAAAACTCATTTACTTCCCAGACACATGCCTACAGTGGCCAGAGGCCTGTCAACAGCAGAGAATTTCAGGGAGCTTCACGAAAGCAAGAGGGGAGCTTTCCAAACGGAAAGCAAGGTTAGTCCCATCATGCCCCCATTTCCATGGGCACAGGCAGCATACATCTCTGTGGTTTTTAACCAGTCAAATGAGACACAGAGTACACAGTGGTTGCTTCCCTGAATCATCTTCTCGAGGCAGGGTGTTCTGCATCTAGTGAACGGCCTCACCAAGGAAATCCCTGATTAGGACTCTGGGCCCGTGCCTCTTCAAAAGCCTGCCGTGCTACAGGAAAAACTGTGCTTTAGTTGCAATAGAAAAAAGGTCGTCTTTCTTCAAGAGGCAGGGTGACTTCAGGTAGGAGGTCCTGAATGGAAGGAGAAGCTTACTGTTTCTGTCTGTACAGCTCAAACTAGGGAATGAGAACGACTTCCACGACATGTTGGAACTTGTTGAACGTTGCTCCTGAACCTGGCGAGTGCTATGAATCAAGATATCACAAGAAAGAGTGCAGTGTGTTGCCCATGACTCAGCAGACACAGAGGACCTCCGAGGACCAATGTGCCTCGTTGTTGCTCAGCAGGCCTACAGGGGTGTGGGGATACTCAGAGACCTTGGAACAAAAATGATGCTCAACCGAGGGGCCTAGGAGTCCTGAAAAGGGTACTTCATTTAAAGTAAACCAGAAGAGTGACTAAGAGCTAATGGAAAGAGCTGCATGCCTCCCGTTCGGCAGGGCTACTCAGGGCCTTACCTCGAGCCAAGGGCTCACGTTTAGATTCCCTTTAGCTCTAGAGCATGGCAAGGTGCGCCCCACCGCGGCCAATGAAGTTCCGTGTGTAGCCAGAGAAAACTCATTTACTTCCCAGACACATGCCTACAGTGGCCAGAGGCCTGTCAACAGCAGAGAATTTCAGGGAGCTTCACGAAAGCAAGAGGGGAGCTTTCCAAACGGAAAGCAAGGTTAGTCCCATCATGCCCCCATTTCCATGGGCACAGGCAGCATACATCTCTGTGGTTTTTAACCAGTCAAATGAGACACAGAGTACACAGTTGTTGCTTCCCTGAATCAACTTCTCGAGGCAGGGTGTTCTGCATCTAGTGAACGGCCTCACCAAGGAAAGCCCTAGCTAGGCCTCTGGGCCCGTGCCTTTTCAAAAGCCTGCCGTGCTACAGGAAAAACTGTGCTTTAGTTGCAATAGAAACGAGGTCGTCTTTCTTCAAGAAGCAGGGTGACTTCAGGTAGGAAGTCCTGAATGGAAGGAGAAGCTTACTGTTTCTCTCTGTACAGCTCAAACTAGGGAATGAGAGCGACTTCCACGGCCTGTTGGAACTGGCTTAACGGTGCTCGTGAACCTGTGCGATTGCTGGCTAAATCAAGATATTCCAATAAGAGTGCACTGTGTTGCCCTACACTCGGCATACACACTGTGAGTCGGAAAGCTCCTGGCCTGGATATTGCTTAGAAGGACAAGGGGAGCCTGAGGGTACTCAGTGTTCTTGCAGGCAACAGGGTTTCCAGGCGAGGCACCTCGGTGTCCTGAAAAGCGTACTGGCTTTAAAATGATGAAGATAAGCGACTACGGCCTCATGGAAACTGCTACACGCCTCTGCTTCTGCATAGTATTTCATGGCCTTACCTCGAGGCAAGTTCTCAGGTTTCTTGCCCTGTGAGCGACACAGCATGTTAAGATGCTGTATTTCTCCTTGAATAGAGTGACTTCTGGTACGAGGTCCTCGATAACTTCTAAGCAGAGTGTTTTCTCAGGGCTGCTCAGACGAGGGCAATGTCGAAGACTTCCAGGGCATGTTGGACTGCCTAGAAATGTGGTTCTGATGCTGTTCGAGTGCTCTGGAAATGTAGCTCTCCTGAAGTAACGTACAGTGTGTTGCCCGACACTCTGCAGACACAGAGAGCCTCCGTGGGACGTATGGGATGAAATGCTGCTCAGCAGGCCCACAGGGGTATAGAGGGAGTCAGGGATCTTGGAACCGAAATGATGCTCACCCGAAGGGCGTAGGAGTTCTGAAAGGGGTAATTCTTTAAATAAAACAGACCTCCATTAAGAGCTCATGGAAAGAGCTGCATGCCTCCCTTTCTGCAGGGCTACTCAGGGCCTTACCTGAGGCAAGGACTCACGTTGAGATTCCCTTTAGCTCTAGAGCATGGCAAGGAGAGCCGCACCCCGCCAATGAAGCTCCGTGTGTACCGAGAGAAAAGTCATTTTCTTCCCAGACACATGCCTACAGTGGCCAGAGGACTGTCAACAGCAGAGAATTTCAGGGAGCTTCACGGAAGCAAGAATGGAGGTTTTCAAACGGAAAGCAAGGCTAGTCCCATCATGCCCCCATTTCCATGGGCACAGGCAGCATACATCTCTGTGGTTTTTAACCAGTCAAATGAGACACAGAGTACACAGTGGTTGCTTCCCTGAATCAACTTCTCGAGGCAGGGTGTTCTGCATCTAGTGAACGGCCTCACCAAGGAAATCCCTGTTTAGGACTCTAGGCCCGTGCCTCTTCAAAAGCCTGCCGTGCTACAGGAAAAACTGTGCTTTAGTTGCAATAGAAAGAAGGTCGTCTTTCTTCAAGAGGCAGGGTGACTTCAGGTAGGAGGTCCTGAATGGAAGGAGAAGCTTACTGTTTCTGTCTGTACAGCTCAAACTAGGGAATGAGAACGACTTCCACGACATGTTGGAACTTGTTGAACGTTGCTCCTGAACCTGTGCGAGTGCTGTGAATCAAGATATCACAAGAAAGAGTGCAGTGTGTTGCCCATGACTCAGCAGACACAGAGGACCTCCGAGGACCAATGTGCCTCGTTGTTGCTCAGCAGGCCTACAGGGGTGTGGAGATACTCAGAGACCTTGGAACAAAAATGATGCTCAACCGAGGGGCCTAGGAGTCCTGAAAAGGGTACTTCATTTAAAGTAAACCAGAAGAGTGACTAAGAGCTAATGGAAAGAGCTGCATGCCTCCCGTTCGGCAGGGCTACTCAGGGCCTTACCTCGAGCCAAGGGCTCACGTTTACATTCCCTTTAGCTCTAGAGCATGGCAAGGTGCGCCCCACCGCGGCCAATGAAGTTCCGTGTGTAGCCAGAGAAAACTCATTTACTTCCCAGACACATGCCTACAGTGGCCAGAGGCCTGTCAACAGCAGAGAATTTCAGGGAGCTTCACGAAAGCAAGAGGGGAGCTTTCCAAACGGAAAGCAAGGTTAGTCCCATCATGCCCCCATTTCCATGGGCACAGGCAGCATACATCTCTGTGGTTTTCAACCAGTCAAATGAGACACAGAGTACACAGTTGTTGCTTCCCTGAATCAACTTCTCGAGGCAGGGTGTTCTGCATCTAGTGAACGGCCTCACCAAGGAAAGCCCTAGCTAGGCCTCTGGGCCCGTGCCTTTTCAAAAGCCTGCCGTGCTACAGGAAAAACTGTGCTTTAGTTGCAATAGAAACGAGGTCGTCTTTCTTCAAGAGGCAGGGTGACTTCAGGTAGGAAGTCCTGAATGGAAGGAGAAGCTTACTGTTTCTCTCTGTACAGCTCAAACTAGGGAATGAGAGCGACTTCCACGGCCTGTTGGAACTGGCTTAACGGTGCTCGTGAACCTGTGCGATTGCTGGCTAAATCAAGATATTCCAATAAGAGTGCACTGTGTTGCCCTACACTCGGCATACACACTGTGAGTCGGAAAGCTCCTGGCCTGGATATTGCTTAGAAGGACAAGGGGAGCCTGAGGGTACTCAGTGTTCTTGCAGGCAACAGGGTTTCCAGGCGAGGCACCTCGGTGTCCTGAAAAGCGTACTGGCTTTAAAATGATGAAGATAAGCGACTACGGCCTCATGGAAACTGCTACACGCCTCTGCTTCTGCATAGTATTTCATGGCCTTACCTCGAGGCAAGTTCTCAGGTTTGTTGCCCTGTGAGCGACACAGCATGTTAAGATGCTGTATTTCTCCTTGAATAGAGTGACTTCTGGTAGGAGGTCCTCGATAACTTCTAAGCAGAGTGTTTTCTCAGGGCTGCTCAGACGAGGGCAATGTCGAAGACTTCCAGGGCATGTTGGACTGCCTAGAAATGTGGTTCTGATGCTGTTCGAGTGCTCTGGAAATGTAGCTCTCCTGAAGTAACGTACAGTGTGTTGCCCGACACTCTGCAGACACAGAGAGCCTCCGTGGGACGTATGGGACGCAATGCTGCTCAGCAGGCCCACAGGGGTATAGAGGGAGTCAGGGATCTTGGAACCAAAATGATGCTCACCCGAAGGGCGTAGGAGTTCTGAAAGGGGTAATTCTTTAAATAAAACAGACCTCCATTAAGAGCTCATGGAAAGAGCTGCATGCCTCCCTTTCTGCAGGGCTACTCAGGGCCTTACCTGAGGCAAGGACTCACGTTGAGATTCCCTTTAGCTCTAGAGCATGGCAAGGAGAGCCGCACCCCGCCAATGAAGCTCCGTGTGTACCGAGAGAAAAGTCATTTTCTTCCCAGACACATGCCTACAGTGGCCAGAGGACTGTCAACAGCAGAGAATTTCAGGAGCTTCACGGAAGCAAGAATGGAGGTTTTCAAACGGAAAGCAAGGCTAGTCCCATCATGCCCCCATTTCCATGAGCACAGGCAGCATACATCTCTGTGGTTTTTACCCAGTCAAATGAGACACAGAGTACACAGTGGTTGCTTCCCTGAATCAACTTCTCGAGGCAGGGTGTTCTGCATCTAGTGAACGGCCTCACCAAGGAAATCCCTGATTAGGACTCTGGGCCCGTGCCTCTTCAAAAGCCTGCCGTGCTACAGGAAAAACTGTGCTTTAGTTGCAATAGAAAGAAGGTCATCTTTCTTCAAGAGGCAGGGTGACTTCAGGTAGGAGGTCCTGAATGGAAGGAGAAGCTTACTCTTTCTGTCTGTACAGCTCAAACTAGGGAATGAGAACGACTTCCACGACATGTTGGAACTTGTTGAACGTTGCTCTTGAACCTGTGCGAGTGCTGTGAATCAAGATATCACAAGAAAGAGTGCAGTGTGTTGCCCATGACTCAGCAGACACAGAGGACCTCCGAGGACCAATGTGCCTCGTTGTTGCTCAGCAGGCCTACAGGGGTGTGGAGATACTCAGAGACCTTGGAACAAAAATGATGCTCAACCGAGGGGCCTAGGAGTCCTGAAAAGGGTACTTCATTTAAAGTAAACCAGAAGAGTGACTAAGAGCTAATGGAAAGAGCTGCATGCCTCCCGTTCTGCAGGGCTACTCAGGGCCTTACCTCGAGCCAAGGGCTCACGTTTAGATTCCCTTTAGCTCTAGAGCATGGCAAGGTGCGCCCCACCGCGGCCAATGAAGTTCCGTGTGTAGCCAGAGAAAACTCATTTACTTCCCAGACACATGCCTACAGTGGCCAGAGGCCTGTCAACAGCAGAGAATTTCAGGGAGCTTCACGAAAGCAAGAGGGGAGCTTTCCAAACGGAAAGCAAGGTTAGTCCCATCATGCCCCCATTTCCATGGGCACAGGCAGCATACATCTCTGTGGTTTTTAACCAGTCAAATGAGACACAGAGTACACAGTGGTTGCTTCCCTGAATCATCTTCTCGAGGCAGGGTGTTCTGCATCTAGTGAACGGCCTCACCAAGGAAATCCCTGATTAGGACTCTGGGCCCGTGCCTCTTCAAAAGCCTGCCGTGCTACAGGAAAAACTGTGCTTTAGTTGCAATAGAAAAAAGGTCGTCTTTCTTCAAGAGGCAGGGTGACTTCAGGTAGGAGGTCCTGAATGGAAGGAGAAGCTTACTGTTTCTGTCTGTACAGCTCAAACTAGGGAATGAGAACGACTTCCACGACATGTTGGAACTTGTTGAACGTTGCTCCTGAACCTGTGCGAGTGCTATGAATCAAGATATCACAAGAAAGAGTGCAGTGTGTTGCCCATGACTCAGCAGACACAGAGGACCTCCGAGGACCAATGTGCCTCGTTGTTGCTCAGCAGGCCTACAGGGGTGTGGGGATACTCAGAGACCTTGGAACAAAAATGATGCTCAACCGAGGGGCCTAGGAGTCCTGAAAAGGGTACTTCATTTAAAGTAAACCAGAAGAGTGGCTAAGAGCTAATGGAAAGAGCTGCATGCCTCCCGTTCGGCAGGGCTACTCAGGGCCTTACCTCGAGCCAAGGGCTCACGTTTAGATTCCCTTTAGCTCTAGAGCATGGCAAGGTGCGCCCCACCGCGGCCAATGAAGTTCCGTGTGTAGCCAGAGAAAACTCATTTACTTCCCAGACACATGCCTACAGTGGCCAGAGGCCTGTCAACAGCAGAGAATTTCAGGGAGCTTCACGAAAGCAAGAGGGGAGCTTTCCAAACGGAAAGCAAGGTTAGTCCCATCATGCCCCCATTTCCATGGGCACAGGCAGCATACATCTCTGTGGTTTTTAACCAGTCAAATGAGACACAGAGTACACAGTTGTTGCTTCCCTGAATCAACTTCTCGAGGCAGGGTGTTCTGCATCTAGTGAACGGCCTCACCAAGGAAAGCCCTAGCTAGGCCTCTGGGCCCGTGCCTTTTCAAAAGCCTGCCGTGCTACAGGAAAAACTGTGCTTTAGTTGCAATAGAAACGAGGTCGTCTTTCTTCAAGAGGCAGGGTGACTTCAGGTAGGAAGTCGTGAATGGAAGGAGAAGCTTACTGTTTCTCTCTGTACAGCTCAAACTAGGGAATGAGAGCGACTTCCACGGCCTGTTGGAACTGGCTTAACGGTGCTCGTGAACCTGTGCGATTGCTGGCTAAATCAAGATATTCCAATAAGAGTGCACTGTGTTGCCCTACACTCGGCATACACACTGTGAGTCGGAAAGCTCCTGGCCTGGATATTGCTTAGAAGGACAAGGGGAGCCTGAGGGTACTCAGTGTTCTTGCAGGCAACAGGGTTTCCAGGCGAGGCACCTCGGTGTCCTGAAAAGCGTACTGGCTTTAAAATGATGAAGATAAGCGACTACGGCCTCATGGAAACTGCTACACGCCTCTGCTTCTGCATAGTATTTCATGGCCTTACCTCGAGGCAAGTTCTCAGGTTTCTTGCCCTGTGAGCGACACAGCATGTTAAGATGCTGTATTTCTCCTTGAATAGAGTGACTTCTGGTACGAGGTCCTCGATAACTTCTAAGCAGAGTGTTTTCTCAGGGCTGCTCAGACGAGGGCAATGTCGAAGACTTCCAGGGCATGTTGGACTGCCTAGAAATGTGGTTCTGATGCTGTTCGAGTGCTCTGGAAATGTAGCTCTCCTGAAGTAACGTACAGTGTGTTGCCCGACACTCTGCAGACACAGAGAGCCTCCGTGGGACGTATGGGATGAAATGCTGCTCAGCAGGCCCACAGGGGTATAGAGGGAGTCAGGGATCTTGGAACCGAAATGATGCTCACCCGAAGGGCGTAGGAGTTCTGAAAGGGGTAATTCTTTAAATAAAACAGACCTCCATTAAGAGCTCATGGAAAGAGCTGCATGCCTCCCTTTCTGCAGGGCTACTCAGGGCCTTACCTGAGGCAAGGACTCACGTTGAGATTCCCTTTAGCTCTAGAGCATGGCAAGGAGAGCCGCACCCCGCCAATGAAGCTCCGTGTGTACCGAGAGAAAAGTCATTTTCTTCCCAGACACATGCCTACAGTGGCCAGAGGACTGTCAACAGCAGAGAATTTCAGGGAGCTTCACGGAAGCAAGAATGGAGGTTTTCAAACGGAAAGCAAGGCTAGTCCCATCATGCCCCCATTTCCATGGGCACAGGCAGCATACATCTCTGTGGTTTTTAACCAGTCAAATGAGACACAGAGTACACAGTGGTTGCTTCCCTGAATCAACTTCTCGAGGCAGGGTGTTCTGCATCTAGTGAACGGCCTCACCAAGGAAATCCCTGATTAGGACTCTGGGCCCGTGCCTCTTCAAAAGCCTGCCGTGCTACAGGAAAAACTGTGCTTTAGTTGCAATAGAAAGAAGGTCGTCTTTCTTCAAGAGGCAGGGTGACTTCAGGTAGGAGGTCCTGAATGGAAGGAGAAGCTTACTGTTTCTGTCTGTACAGCTCAAACTAGGGAATGAGAACGACTTCCACGACATGTTGGAACTTGTTGAACGTTGCTCCTGAACCTGTGCGAGTGCTGTGAATCAAGATATCACAAGAAAGAGTGCAGTGTGTTGCCCATGACTCAGCAGACACAGAGGACCTCCGAGGACCAATGTGCCTCGTTGTTGCTCAGCAGGCCTACAGGGGTGTGGAGATACTCAGAGACCTTGGAACAAAAATGATGCTCAACCGAGGGGCCTAGGAGTCCTGAAAAGGGTACTTCATTTAAAGTAAACCAGAAGAGTGACTAAGAGCTAATGGAAAGAGCTGCATGCCTCCCGTTCTGCAGGGCTACTCAGGGCCTTACCTCGAGCCAAGGGCTCACGTTTAGATTCCCTTTAGCTCTAGAGCATGGCAAGGTGCGCCCCACCGCGGCCAATGAAGTTCCGTGTGTAGCCAGAGAAAACTCATTTACTTCCCAGACACATGCCTACAGTGGCCAGAGGCCTGTCAACAGCAGAGAATTTCAGGGAGCTTCACGAAAGCAAGAGGGGAGCTTTCCAAACGGAAAGCAAGGTTAGTCCCATCATGCCCCCATTTCCATGGGCACAGGCAGCATACATCTCTGTGGTTTTCAACCAGTCAAATGAGACACAGAGTACACAGTGGTTGCTTCCCTGAATCAACTTCTCGAGGCAGGGTGTTCTGCATCTAGTGAACGGCCTCACCAAGGAAATCCCTGATTAGGACTCTGGGCCCGTGCCTCTTCAAAAGCCTGCCGTGCTACAGGAAAAACTGTGCTTTAGTTGCAATAGAAAAAAGGTCGTCTTTCTTCAAGAGGCAGGGTGACTTCAGGTAGGAGGTCCTGAATGGAAGGAGAAGCTTACTGTTTCTGTCTGTACAGCTCAAACTAGGGAATGAGAACGACTTCCACGACATGTTGGAACTTGTTGAACGTTGCTCCTGAACCTGTGCGAGTGCTATGAATCAAGATATCACAAGAAAGAGTGCAGTGTGTTGCCCATGACTCAGCAGACACAGAGGACCTCCGAGGACCAATGTGCCTCGTTGTTGCTCAGCAGGCCTACAGGGGTGTGGGGATACTCAGAGACCTTGGAACAAAAATGATGCTCAACCGAGGGGCCTAGGAGTCCTGAAAAGGGTACTTCATTTAAAGTAAACCAGAAGAGTGACTAAGAGCTAATGGAAAGAGCTGCATGCCTCCCGTTCGGCAGGGCTACTCAGGGCCTTACCTCGAGCCAAGGGCTCACGTTTACATTCCCTTTAGCTCTAGAGCATGGCAAGGTGCGCCCCACCGCGGCCAATGAAGTTCCGTGTGTAGCCAGAGAAAACTCATTTACTTCCCAGACACATGCCTACAGTGGCCAGAGGCCTGTCAACAGCAGAGAATTTCAGGGAGCTTCACGAAAGCAAGAGGGGAGCTTTCCAAACGGAAAGCAAGGTTAGTCCCATCATGCCCCCATTTCCATGGGCACAGGCAGCATACATCTCTGTGGTTTTTAACCAGTCAAATGAGACACAGAGTACACAGTTGTTGCTTCCCTGAATCAACTTCTCGAGGCAGGGTGTTCTGCATCTAGTGAACGGCCTCACCAAGGAAAGCCCTAGCTAGGCCTCTGGGCCCGTGCCTTTTCAAAAGCCTGCCGTGCTACAGGAAAAACTGTGCTTTAGTTGCAATAGAAACGAGGTCGTCTTTCTTCAAGAGGCAGGGTGACTTCAGGTAGGAAGTCCTGAATGGAAGGAGAAGCTTACTGTTTCTCTCTGTACAGCTCAAACTAGGGAATGAGAGCGACTTCCACGGCCTGTTGGAACTGGCTTAACGGTGCTCGTGAACCTGTGCGATTGCTGGCTAAATCAAGATATTCCAATAAGAGTGCACTGTGTTGCCCTACACTCGGCATACACACTGTGAGTCGGAAAGCTCCTGGCCTGGATATTGCTTAGAAGGACAAGGGGAGCCTGAGTGTACTCAGTGTTCTTGCAGGCAACAGGGTTTCCAGGCGAGGCACCTCGGTGTCCTGAAAAGTGTACTGGCTTTAAAATGATGAAGATAAGCGACTACGGCCTCATGGAAACTGCTACACGCCTCTGCTTCTGCATAGTATTTCATGGCCTTACCTCGAGGCAAGTTCTCAGGTTTCTTGCCCTGTGAGCGACACAGCATGTTAAGATGCTGTATTTCTCCTTGAATAGAGTGACTTCTGGTAGGAGGTCCTCGATAACTTCTAAGCAGAGTGTTTTCTCAGGGCTGCTCAGACGAGGGCAATGTCGAAGACTTCCAGGGCATGTTGGACTGCCTAGAAATGTGGTTCTGATGCTGTTCGAGTGCTCTGGAAATGTAGCTCTCCTGAAGTAACGTACAGTGTGTTGCCCGACACTCTGCAGACACAGAGAGCCTCCGTGGGACGTATGGGACGCAATGCTGCTCAGCAGGCCCACAGGGGTATAGAGGGAGTCAGGGATCTTGGAACCAAAATGATGCTCACCCGAAGGGCGTAGGAGTTCTGAAAGGGGTAATTCTTTAAATAAAACAGACCTCCATTAAGAGCTCATGGAAAGAGCTGCATGCCTCCCTTTCTGCAGGGCTACTCAGGGCCTTACCTGAGGCAAGGACTCACGTTGAGATTCCCTTTAGCTCTAGAGCATGGCAAGGAGAGCCGCACCCCGCCAATGAAGCTCCGTGTGTACCGAGAGAAAAGTCATTTTCTTCCCAGACACATGCCTACAGTGGCCAGAGGACTGTCAACAGCAGAGAATTTCAGGAGCTTCACGGAAGCAAGAATGGAGGTTTTCAAACGGAAAGCAAGGCTAGTCCCATCATGCCCCCGTTTCCATGAGCACAGGCAGCATACATCTCTGTGGTTTTTACCCAGTCAAATGAGACACAGAGTACACAGTGGTTGCTTCCCTGAATCAACTTCTCGAGGCAGGGTGTTCTGCATCTAGTGAACGGCCTCACCAAGGAAATCCCTGATTAGGACTCTGGGCCCGTGCCTCTTCAAAAGCCTGCCGTGCTACAGGAAAAACTGTGCTTTAGTTGCAATAGAAAGAAGGTCATCTTTCTTCAAGAGGCAGGGTGACTTCAGGTAGGAGGTCCTGAATGGAAGGAGAAGCTTACTGTTTCTGTCTGTACAGCTCAAACTAGGGAATGAGAACGACTTCCACGACATGTTGGAACTTGTTGAACGTTGCTCCTGAACCTGTGCGAGTGCTATGAATCAAGATATCACAAGAAAGAGTGCAGTGTGTTGCCCATGACTCAGCAGACACAGAGGACCTCCGAGGACCAATGTGCCTCGTTGTTGCTCAGCAGGCCTACAGGGGTGTGGGGATACTCAGAGACCTTGGAACAAAAATGATGCTCAACCGAGGGGCCTAGGAGTCCTGAAAAGGGTACTTCATTTAAAGTAAACCAGAAGAGTGACTAAGAGCTAATGGAAAGAGGTGCATGCCTCCCGTTCGGCAGGGCTACTCAGGGCCTTACCTCGAGCCAAGGGCTCACGTTTAGATTCCCTTTAGCTCTAGAGCATGGCAAGGTGCGCCCCACCGCGGCCAATGAAGTTCCGTGTGTAGCCAGAGAAAACTCATTTACTTCCCAGACACATGCCTACAGTGGCCAGAGGCCTGTCAACAGCAGAGAATTTCAGGGAGCTTCACGAAAGCAAGAGGGGAGCTTTCCAAACGGAAAGCAAGGTTAGTCCCATCATGCCCCCATTTCCATGGGCACAGGCAGCATACATCTCTGTGGTTTTTAACCAGTCAAATGAGACACAGAGTACACAGTTGTTGCTTCCCTGAATCAACTTCTCGAGGCAGGGTGTTCTGCATCTAGTGAACGGCCTCACCAAGGAAAGCCCTAGCTAGGCCTCTGGGCCCGTGCCTTTTCAAAAGCCTGCCGTGCTACAGGAAAAACTGTGCTTTAGTTGCAATAGAAACGAGGTCGTCTTTCTTCAAGAGGCAGGGTGACTTCAGGTAGGAAGTCCTGAATGGAAGGAGAAGCTTACTGTTTCTCTCTGTACAGCTCAAACTAGGGAATGAGAGCGACTTCCACGGCCTGTTGGAACTGGCTTAACGGTGCTCGTGAACCTGTGCGATTGCTGGCTAAATCAAGATATTCCAATAAGAGTGCACTGTGTTGCCCTACACTCGGCATACACACTGTGAGTCGGAAAGCTCCTGGCCTGGATATTGCTTAGAAGGACAAGGGGAGCCTGAGGGTACTCAGTGTTCTTGCAGGCAACAGGGTTTCCAGGCGAGGCACCTCGGTGTCCTGAAAAGCGTACTGGCTTTAAAATGATGAAGATAAGCGACTACGGCCTCATGGAAACTGCTACACGCCTCTGCTTCTGCATAGTATTTCATGGCCTTACCTCGAGGCAAGTTCTCAGGTTTCTTGCCCTGTGAGCGACACAGCATGTTAAGATGCTGTATTTCTCCTTGAATAGAGTGACTTCTGGTACGAGGTCCTCGATAACTTCTAAGCAGAGTGTTTTCTCAGGGCTGCTCAGACGAGGGCAATGTCGAAGACTTCCAGGGCATGTTGGACTGCCTAGAAATGTGGTTCTGATGCTGTTCGAGTGCTCTGGAAATGTAGCTCTCCTGAAGTAACGTACAGTGTGTTGCCCGACACTCTGCAGACACAGAGAGCCTCCGTGGGACGTATGGGATGAAATGCTGCTCAGCAGGCCCACAGGGGTATAGAGGGAGTCAGGGATCTTGGAACCGAAATGATGCTCACCCGAAGGGCGTAGGAGTTCTGAAAGGGGTAATTCTTTAAATAAAACAGACCTCCATTAAGAGCTCATGGAAAGAGCTGCATGCCTCCCTTTCTGCAGGGCTACTCAGGGCCTTACCTGAGGCAAGGACTCACGTTGAGATTCCCTTTAGCTCTAGAGCATGGCAAGGAGAGCCGCACCCCGCCAATGAAGCTCCGTGTGTACCGAGAGAAAAGTCATTTTCTTCCCAGACACATGCCTACAGTGGCCAGAGGACTGTCAACAGCAGAGAATTTCAGGGAGCTTCACGGAAGCAAGAATGGAGGTTTTCAAACGGAAAGCAAGGCTAGTCCCATCATGCCCCCATTTCCATGGGCACAGGCAGCATACATCTCTGTGGTTTTTAACCAGTCAAATGAGACACAGAGTACACAGTGGTTGCTTCCCTGAATCAACTTCTCGAGGCAGGGTGTTCTGCATCTAGTGAACGGCCTCACCAAGGAAATCCCTGATTAGGACTCTAGGCCCGTGCCTCTTCAAAAGCCTGCCGTGCTACTGGAAAAACTGTGCTTTAGTTGCAATAGAAAGAAGGTCGTCTTTCTTCAAGAGGCAGGGTGACTTCAGGTAGGAGGTCCTGAATGGAAGGAGAAGCTTACTGTTTCTGTCTGTACAGCTCAAACTAGGGAATGAGAACGACTTCCACGACATGTTGGAACTTGTTGAACGTTGCTCCTGAACCTGTGCGAGTGCTGTGAATCAAGATATCACAAGAAAGAGTGCAGTGTGTTGCCCATGACTCAGCAGACACAGAGGACCTCCGAGGACCAATGTGCCTCGTTGTTGCTCAGCAGGCCTACAGGGGTGTGAAGATACTCAGAGACCTTGGAACAAAAATGATGCTCAACCGAGGGGCCTAGGAGTCCTGAAAAGGGTACTTCATTTAAAGTAAACCAGAAGAGTGGCTAAGAGCTAATGGAAAGAGCTGCATGCCTCCCGTTCGGCAGGGCTACTCAGGGCCTTACCTCGAGCCAAGGGCTCACGTTTAGATTCCCTTTAGCTCTAGAGCATGGCAAGGTGCGCCCCACCGCGGCCAATGAAGTTCCGTGTGTAGCCAGAGAAAACTCATTTACTTCCCAGACACATGCCTACAGTGGCCAGAGGCCTGTCAACAGCAGAGAATTTCAGGGAGCTTCACGAAAGCAAGAGGGGAGCTTTCCAAACGGAAAGCAAGGTTAGTCCCATCATGCCCCCATTTCCATGGGCACAGGCAGCATACATCTCTGTGGTTTTTAACCAGTCAAATGAGACACAGAGTACACAGTTGTTGCTTCCCTGAATCAACTTCTCGAGGCAGGGTGTTCTGCATCTAGTGAACGGCCTCACCAAGGAAAGCCCTAGCTAGGCCTCTGGGCCCGTGCCTTTTCAAAAGCCTGCCGTGCTACAGGAAAAACTGTGCTTTAGTTGCAATAGAAACGAGGTCGTCTTTCTTCAAGAGGCAGGGTGACTTCAGGTAGGAAGTCCTGAATGGAAGGAGAAGCTTACTGTTTCTCTCTGTACAGCTCAAACTAGGGAATGAGAGCGACTTCCACGGCCTGTTGGAACTGGCTTAACGGTGCTCGTGAACCTGTGCGATTGCTGGCTAAATCAAGATATTCCAATAAGAGTGCACTGTGTTGCCCTACACTCGGCATACACACTGTGAGTCGGAAAGCTCCTGGCCTGGATATTGCTTAGAAGGACAAGGGGAGCCTGAGGGTACTCAGTGTTCTTGCAGGCAACAGGGTTTCCAGGCGAGGCACCTAGGTGTCCTGAAAAGCGTACTGGCTTTAAAATGATGAAGATAAGCGACTACGGCCTCATGGAAACTGCTACACGCCTCTGCTTCTGCATAGTATTTCATGGCCTTACCTCGAGGCAAGTTCTCAGGTTTCTTGCCCTGTGAGCGACACAGCATGTTAAGATGCTGTATTTCTCCTTGAATAGAGTGACTTCTGGTACGAGGTCCTCGATAACTTCTAAGCAGAGTGTTTTCTCAGGGCTGCTCAGACGAGGGCAATGTCGAAGACTTCCAGGGCATGTTGGACTGCCTAGAAATGTGGTTCTGATGCTGTTCGAGTGCTCTGGAAATGTAGCTCTCCTGAAGTAACGTACAGTGTGTTGCCCGACACTCTGCAGACACAGAGAGCCTCCGTGGGACGTATGGGACGCAATGCTGCTCAGCAGGCCCACAGGGGTATAGAGGGAGTCAGGGATCTTGGAACCAAAATGATGCTCACCCGAAGGGCGTAGGAGTTCTGAAAGGGGTAATTCTTTAAATAAAACAGACCTCCATTAAGAGCTCATGGAAAGAGCTGCATGCCTCCCTTTCTGCAGGGCTACTCAGGGCCTTACCTGAGGCAAGGACTCACGTTGAGATTCCCTTTAGCTCTAGAGCATGGCAAGGAGAGCCGCACCCCGCCAATGAAGCTCCGTGTGTACCGAGAGAAAAGTCATTTTCTTCCCAGACACATGCCTACAGTGGCCAGAGGACTGTCAACAGCAGAGAATTTCAGGGAGCTTCACGGAAGCAAGAATGGAGGTTTTCAAACGGAAAGCAAGGCTAGTCCCATCATGCCCCCATTTCCATGAGCACAGGCAGCATACATCTCTGTGGTTTTTACCCAGTCAAATGAGACACAGAGTACACAGTTGTTGCTTCCCTGAATCAACTTCTCGAGGCAGGGTGTTCTGCATCTAGTGAACGGCCTCACCAAGGAAATCCCTGATTAGGACTCTGGGCCCGTGCCTCTTCAAAAGCCTGCCGTGCTACAGGAAAAACTGTGCTTTAGTTGCAATAGAAAGAAGGTCATCTTTCTTCAAGAGGCAGGGTGACTTCAGGTAGGAGGTCCTGAATGGAAGGAGAAGCTTACTCTTTCTGTCTGTACAGCTCAAACTAGGGAATGAGAACGACTTCCACGACATGTTGGAACTTGTTGAACGTTGCTCTTGAACCTGTGCGAGTGCTGTGAATCAAGATATCACAAGAAAGAGTGCAGTGTGTTGCCCATGACTCAGCAGACACAGAGGACCTCCGAGGACCAATGTGCCTCGTTGTTGCTCAGCAGGCCTACAGGGGTGTGGAGATACTCAGAGACCTTGGAACAAAAATGATGCTCAACCGAGGGGCCTAGGAGTCCTGAAAAGGGTACTTCATTTAAAGTAAACCAGAAGAGTGACTAAGAGCTAATGGAAAGAGCTGCATGCCTCCCGTTCTGCAGGGCTACTCAGGGCCTTACCTCGAGCCAAGGGCTCACGTTTAGATTCCCTTTAGCTCTAGAGCATGGCAAGGTGCGCCCCACCGCGGCCAATGAAGTTCCGTGTGTAGCCAGAGAAAACTCATTTACTTCCCAGACACATGCCTACAGTGGCCAGAGGCCTGTCAACAGCAGAGAATTTCAGGGAGCTTCACGAAAGCAAGAGGGGAGCTTTCCAAACGGAAAGCAAGGTTAGTCCCATCATGCCCCCATTTCCATGGGCACAGGCAGCATACATCTCTGTGGTTTTTAACCAGTCAAATGAGACACAGAGTACACAGTGGTTGCTTCCCTGAATCATCTTCTCGAGGCAGGGTGTTCTGCATCTAGTGAACGGCCTCACCAAGGAAATCCCTGATTAGGACTCTGGGCCCGTGCCTCTTCAAAAGCCTGCCGTGCTACAGGAAAAACTGTGCTTTAGTTGCAATAGAAAAAAGGTCGTCTTTCTTCAAGAGGCAGGGTGACTTCAGGTAGGAGGTCCTGAATGGAAGGAGAAGCTTACTGTTTCTGTCTGTACAGCTCAAACTAGGGAATGAGAACGACTTCCACGACATGTTGGAACTTGTTGAACGTTGCTCCTGAACCTGTGCGAGTGCTATGAATCAAGATATCACAAGAAAGAGTGCAGTGTGTTGCCCATGACTCAGCAGACACAGAGGACCTCCGAGGACCAATGTGCCTCGTTGTTGCTCAGCAGGCCTACAGGGGTGTGGGGATACTCAGAGACCTTGGAACAAAAATGATGCTCAACCGAGGGGCCTAGGAGTCCTGAAAAGGGTACTTCATTTAAAGTAAACCAGAAGAGTGACTAAGAGCTAATGGAAAGAGGTGCATGCCTCCCGTTCGGCAGGGCTACTCAGGGCCTTACCTCGAGCCAAGGGCTCACGTTTAGATTCCCTTTAGCTCTAGAGCATGGCAAGGTGCGCCCCACCGCGGCCAATGAAGTTCCGTGTGTAGCCAGAGAAAACTCATTTACTTCCCAGACACATGCCTACAGTGGCCAGAGGCCTGTCAACAGCAGAGAATTTCAGGGAGCTTCACGAAAGCAAGAGGGGAGCTTTCCAAACGGAAAGCAAGGTTAGTCCCATCATGCCCCCATTTCCATGGGCACAGGCAGCATACATCTCTGTGGTTTTTAACCAGTCAAATGAGACACAGAGTACACAGTTGTTGCTTCCCTGAATCAACTTCTCGAGGCAGGGTGTTCTGCATCTAGTGAACGGCCTCACCAAGGAAAG
This sequence comes from Balaenoptera physalus, assembly GCF_965194825.1. Lineage (NCBI taxonomy): Eukaryota > Metazoa > Chordata > Mammalia > Artiodactyla > Balaenopteridae > Balaenoptera > Balaenoptera physalus. The sequence continues at coordinate 268,526 of NW_028126010.1, forward strand.
CCCTAGCTAGGCCTCTGGGCCCGTGCCTTTTCAAAAGCCTGCCGTGCTACAGGAAAAACTGTGCTTTAGTTGCAATAGAAACGAGGTCGTCTTTCTTCAAGAGGCAGGGTGACTTCAGGTAGGAAGTCCTGAATGGAAGGAGAAGCTTACTGTTTCTCTCTGTACAGCTCAAACTAGGGAATGAGAGCGACTTCCACGGCCTGTTGGAACTGGCTTAACGGTGCTCGTGAACCTGTGCGATTGCTGGCTAAATCAAGATATTCCAATAAGAGTGCACTGTGTTGCCCTACACTCGGCATACACACTGTGAGTCGGAAAGCTCCTGGCCTGGATATTGCTTAGAAGGACAAGGGGAGCCTGAGGGTACTCAGTGTTCTTGCAGGCAACAGGGTTTCCAGGCGAGGCACCTCGGTGTCCTGAAAAGCGTACTGGCTTTAAAATGATGAAGATAAGCGACTACGGCCTCATGGAAACTGCTACACGCCTCTGCTTCTGCATAGTATTTCATGGCCTTACCTCGAGGCAAGTTCTCAGGTTTCTTGCCCTGTGAGCGACACAGCATGTTAAGATGCTGTATTTCTCCTTGAATAGAGTGACTTCTGGTACGAGGTCCTCGATAACTTCTAAGCAGAGTGTTTTCTCAGGGCTGCTCAGACGAGGGCAATGTCGAAGACTTCCAGGGCATGTTGGACTGCCTAGAAATGTGGTTCTGATGCTGTTCGAGTGCTCTGGAAATGTAGCTCTCCTGAAGTAACGTACAGTGTGTTGCCCGACACTCTGCAGACACAGAGAGCCTCCGTGGGACGTATGGGATGAAATGCTGCTCAGCAGGCCCACAGGGGTATAGAGGGAGTCAGGGATCTTGGAACCGAAATGATGCTCACCCGAAGGGCGTAGGAGTTCTGAAAGGGGTAATTCTTTAAATAAAACAGACCTCCATTAAGAGCTCATGGAAAGAGCTGCATGCCTCCCTTTCTGCAGGGCTACTCAGGGCCTTACCTGAGGCAAGGACTCACGTTGAGATTCCCTTTAGCTCTAGAGCATGGCAAGGAGAGCCGCACCCCGCCAATGAAGCTCCGTGTGTACCGAGAGAAAAGTCATTTTCTTCCCAGACACATGCCTACAGTGGCCAGAGGACTGTCAACAGCAGAGAATTTCAGGGAGCTTCACGGAAGCAAGAATGGAGGTTTTCAAACGGAAAGCAAGGCTAGTCCCATCATGCCCCCATTTCCATGGGCACAGGCAGCATACATCTCTGTGGTTTTTAACCAGTCAAATGAGACACAGAGTACACAGTGGTTGCTTCCCTGAATCAACTTCTCGAGGCAGGGTGTTCTGCATCTAGTGAACGGCCTCACCAAGGAAATCCCTGATTAGGACTCTAGGCCCGTGCCTCTTCAAAAGCCTGCCGTGCTACTGGAAAAACTGTGCTTTAGTTGCAATAGAAAGAAGGTCGTCTTTCTTCAAGAGGCAGGGTGACTTCAGGTAGGAGGTCCTGAATGGAAGGAGAAGCTTACTGTTTCTGTCTGTACAGCTCAAACTAGGGAATGAGAACGACTTCCACGACATGTTGGAACTTGTTGAACGTTGCTCCTGAACCTGTGCGAGTGCTGTGAATCAAGATATCACAAGAAAGAGTGCAGTGTGTTGCCCATGACTCAGCAGACACAGAGGACCTCCGAGGACCAATGTGCCTCGTTGTTGCTCAGCAGGCCTACAGGGGTGTGGAGATACTCAGAGACCTTGGAACAAAAATGATGCTCAACCGAGGGGCCTAGGAGTCCTGAAAAGGGTACTTCATTTAAAGTAAACCAGAAGAGTGGCTAAGAGCTAATGGAAAGAGCTGCATGCCTCCCGTTCGGCAGGGCTACTCAGGGCCTTACCTCGAGCCAAGGGCTCACGTTTAGATTCCCTTTAGCTCTAGAGCATGGCAAGGTGCGCCCCACCGCGGCCAATGAAGTTCCGTGTGTAGCCAGAGAAAACTCATTTACTTCCCAGACACATGCCTACAGTGGCCAGAGGCCTGTCAACAGCAGAGAATTTCAGGGAGCTTCACGAAAGCAAGAGGGGAGCTTTCCAAACGGAAAGCAAGGTTAGTCCCATCATGCCCCCATTTCCATGGGCACAGGCAGCATACATCTCTGTGGTTTTTAACCAGTCAAATGAGACACAGAGTACACAGTTGTTGCTTCCCTGAATCAACTTCTCGAGGCAGGGTGTTCTGCATCTAGTGAACGGCCTCACCAAGGAAAGCCCTAGCTAGGCCTCTGGGCCCGTGCCTTTTCAAAAGCCTGCCGTGCTACAGGAAAAACTGTGCTTTAGTTGCAATAGAAACGAGGTCGTCTTTCTTCAAGAGGCAGGGTGACTTCAGGTAGGAAGTCCTGAATGGAAGGAGAAGCTTACTGTTTCTCTCTGTACAGCTCAAACTAGGGAATGAGAGCGACTTCCACGGCCTGTTGGAACTGGCTTAACGGTGCTCGTGAACCTGTGCGATTGCTGGCTAAATCAAGATATTCCAATAAGAGTGCACTGTGTTGCCCTACACTCGGCATACACACTGTGAGTCGGAAAGCTCCTGGCCTGGATATTGCTTAGAAGGACAAGGGGAGCCTGAGGGTACTCAGTGTTCTTGCAGGCAACAGGGTTTCCAGGCGAGGCACCTCGGTGTCCTGAAAAGCGTACTGGCTTTAAAATGATGAAGATAAGCGACTACGGCCTCATGGAAACTGCTACACGCCTCTGCTTCTGCATAGTATTTCATGGCCTTACCTCGAGGCAAGTTCTCAGGTTTCTTGCCCTGTGAGCGACACAGCATGTTAAGATGCTGTATTTCTCCTTGAATAGAGTGACTTCTGGTACGAGGTCCTCGATAACTTCTAAGCAGAGTGTTTTCTCAGGGCTGCTCAGACGAGGGCAATGTCGAAGACTTCCAGGGCATGTTGGACTGCCTAGAAATGTGGTTCTGATGCTGTTCGAGTGCTCTGGAAATGAAGCTCTCCTGAAGTAACGTACAGTGTGTTGCCCGACACTCTGCAGACACAGAGAGCCTCCGTGGGACGTATGGGACGCAATGCTGCTCAGCAGGCCCACAGGGGTATAGAGGGAGTCAGGGATCTTGGAACCAAAATGATGCTCACCCGAAGGGCGTAGGAGTTCTGAAAGGGGTAATTCTTTAAATAAAACAGACCTCCATTAAGAGCTCATGGAAAGAGCTGCATGCCTCCCTTTCTGCAGGGCTACTCAGGGCCTTACCTGAGGCAAGGACTCACGTTGAGATTCCCTTTAGCTCTAGAGCATGGCAAGGAGAGCCGCACCCCGCCAATGAAGCTCCGTGTGTACCGAGAGAAAAGTCATTTTCTTCCCAGACACATGCCTACAGTGGCCAGAGGACTGTCAACAGCAGAGAATTTCAGGGAGCTTCACGGAAGCAAGAATGGAGGTTTTCAAACGGAAAGCAAGGCTAGTCCCATCATGCCCCCATTTCCATGGGCACAGGCAGCATACATCTCTGTGGTTTTTAACCAGTCAAATGAGACACAGAGTACACAGTGGTTGCTTCCCTGAATCAACTTCTCGAGGCAGGGTGTTCTGCATCTAGTGAACGGCCTCACCAAGGAAATCCCTGATTAGGACTCTGGGCCCGTGCCTCTTCAAAAGCCTGCCGTGCTACAGGAAAAACTGTGCTTTAGTTGCAATAGAAAGAAGGTCGTCTTTCTTCAAGAGGCAGGGTGACTTCAGGTAGGAGGTCCTGAATGGAAGGAGAAGCTTACTGTTTCTGTCTGTACAGCTCAAACTAGGGAATGAGAACGACTTCCACGACATGTTGGAACTTGTTGAACGTTGCTCCTGAACCTGTGCGAGTGCTGTGAATCAAGATATCACAAGAAAGAGTGCAGTGTGTTGCCCATGACTCAGCAGACACAGAGGACCTCCGAGGACCAATGTGCCTCGTTGTTGCTCAGCAGGCCTACAGGGGTGTGGAGATACTCAGAGACCTTGGAACAAAAATGATGCTCAACCGAGGGGCCTAGGAGTCCTGAAAAGGGTACTTCATTTAAAGTAAACCAGAAGAGTGACTAAGAGCTAATGGAAAGAGCTGCATGCCTCCCGTTCTGCAGGGCTACTCAGGGCCTTACCTCGAGCCAAGGGCTCACGTTTAGATTCCCTTTAGCTCTAGAGCATGGCAAGGTGCGCCCCACCGCGGCCAATGAAGTTCCGTGTGTAGCCAGAGAAAACTCATTTACTTCCCAGACACATGCCTACAGTGGCCAGAGGCCTGTCAACAGCAGAGAATTTCAGGGAGCTTCACGAAAGCAAGAGGGGAGCTTTCCAAACGGAAAGCAAGGTTAGTCCCATCATGCCCCCATTTCCATGGGCAGAGGCAGCATACATCTCTGTGGTTTTCAACCAGTCAAATGAGACACAGAGTACACAGTGGTTGCTTCCCTGAATCAACTTCTCGAGGCAGGGTGTTCTGCATCTAGTGAACGGCCTCACCAAGGAAATCCCTGATTAGGACTCTGGGCCCGTGCCTCTTCAAAAGCCTGCCGTGCTACAGGAAAAACTGTGCTTTAGTTGCAATAGAAAAAAGGTCGTCTTTCTTCAAGAGGCAGGGTGACTTCAGGTAGGAGGTCCTGAATGGAAGGAGAAGCTTACTGTTTCTGTCTGTACAGCTCAAACTAGGGAATGAGAACGACTTCCACGACATGTTGGAACTTGTTGAACGTTGCTCCTGAACCTGTGCGAGTGCTATGAATCAAGATATCACAAGAAAGAGTGCAGTGTGTTGCCCATGACTCAGCAGACACAGAGGACCTCCGAGGACCAATGTGCCTCGTTGTTGCTCAGCAGGCCTACAGGGGTGTGGGGATACTCAGAGACCTTGGAACAAAAATGATGCTCAACCGAGGGGCCTAGGAGTCCTGAAAAGGGTACTTCATTTAAAGTAAACCAGAAGAGTGACTAAGAGCTAATGGAAAGAGCTGCATGCCTCCCGTTCGGCAGGGCTACTCAGGGCCTTACCTCGAGCCAAGGGCTCACGTTTACATTCCCTTTAGCTCTAGAGCATGGCAAGGTGCGCCCCACCGCGGCCAATGAAGTTCCGTGTGTAGCCAGAGAAAACTCATTTACTTCCCAGACACATGCCTACAGTGGCCAGAGGCCTGTCAACAGCAGAGAATTTCAGGGAGCTTCACGAAAGCAAGAGGGGAGCTTTCCAAACGGAAAGCAAGGTTAGTCCCATCATGCCCCCATTTCCATGGGCACAGGCAGCATACATCTCTGTGGTTTTTAACCAGTCAAATGAGACACAGAGTACACAGTTGTTGCTTCCCTGAATCAACTTCTCGAGGCAGGGTGTTCTGCATCTAGTGAACGGCCTCACCAAGGAAAGCCCTAGCTAGGCCTCTGGGCCCGTGCCTTTTCAAAAGCCTGCCGTGCTACAGGAAAAACTGTGCTTTAGTTGCAATAGAAACGAGGTCGTCTTTCTTCAAGAGGCAGGGTGACTTCAGGTAGGAAGTCCTGAATGGAAGGAGAAGCTTACTGTTTCTCTCTGTACAGCTCAAACTAGGGAATGAGAGCGACTTCCACGGCCTGTTGGAACTGGCTTAACGGTGCTCGTGAACCTGTGCGATTGCTGGCTAAATCAAGATATTCCAATAAGAGTGCACTGTGTTGCCCTACACTCGGCATACACACTGTGAGTCGGAAAGCTCCTGGCCTGGATATTGCTTAGAAGGACAAGGGGAGCCTGAGTGTACTCAGTGTTCTTGCAGGCAACAGGGTTTCCAGGCGAGGCACCTCGGTGTCCTGAAAAGTGTACTGGCTTTAAAATGATGAAGATAAGCGACTACGGCCTCATGGAAACTGCTACACGCCTCTGCTTCTGCATAGTATTTCATGGCCTTACCTCGAGGCAAGTTCTCAGGTTTCTTGCCCTGTGAGCGACACAGCATGTTAAGATGCTGTATTTCTCCTTGAATAGAGTGACTTCTGGTAGGAGGTCCTCGATAACTTCTAAGCAGAGTGTTTTCTCAGGGCTGCTCAGACGAGGGCAATGTCGAAGACTTCCAGGGCATGTTGGACTGCCTAGAAATGTGGTTCTGATGCTGTTCGAGTGCTCTGGAAATGTAGCTCTCCTGAAGTAACGTACAGTGTGTTGCCCGACACTCTGCAGACACAGAGAGCCTCCGTGGGACGTATGGGACGCAATGCTGCTCAGCAGGCCCACAGGGGTATAGAGGGAGTCAGGGATCTTGGAACCAAAATGATGCTCACCCGAAGGGCGTAGGAGTTCTGAAAGGGGTAATTCTTTAAATAAAACAGACCTCCATTAAGAGCTCATGGAAAGAGCTGCATGCCTCCCTTTCTGCAGGGCTACTCAGGGCCTTACCTGAGGCAAGGACTCACGTTGAGATTCCCTTTAGCTCTAGAGCATGGCAAGGAGAGCCGCACCCCGCCAATGAAGCTCCGTGTGTACCGAGAGAAAAGTCATTTTCTTCCCAGACACATGCCTACAGTGGCCAGAGGACTGTCAACAGCAGAGAATTTCAGGAGCTTCACGGAAGCAAGAATGGAGGTTTTCAAACGGAAAGCAAGGCTAGTCCCATCATGCCCCCGTTTCCATGAGCACAGGCAGCATACATCTCTGTGGTTTTTACCCAGTCAAATGAGACACAGAGTACACAGTGGTTGCTTCCCTGAATCAACTTCTCGAGGCAGGGTGTTCTGCATCTAGTGAACGGCCTCACCAAGGAAATCCCTGATTAGGACTCTGGGCCCGTGCCTCTTCAAAAGCCTGCCGTGCTACAGGAAAAACTGTGCTTTAGTTGCAATAGAAAGAAGGTCATCTTTCTTCAAGAGGCAGGGTGACTTCAGGTAGGAGGTCCTGAATGGAAGGAGAAGCTTACTGTTTCTGTCTGTACAGCTCAAACTAGGGAATGAGAACGACTTCCACGACATGTTGGAACTTGTTGAACGTTGCTCCTGAACCTGTGCGAGTGCTATGAATCAAGATATCACAAGAAAGAGTGCAGTGTGTTGCCCATGACTCAGCAGACACAGAGGACCTCCGAGGACCAATGTGCCTCGTTGTTGCTCAGCAGGCCTACAGGGGTGTGGGGATACTCAGAGACCTTGGAACAAAAATGATGCTCAACCGAGGGGCCTAGGAGTCCTGAAAAGGGTACTTCATTTAAAGTAAACCAGAAGAGTGACTAAGAGCTAATGGAAAGAGGTGCATGCCTCCCGTTCGGCAGGGCTACTCAGGGCCTTACCTCGAGCCAAGGGCTCACGTTTAGATTCCCTTTAGCTCTAGAGCATGGCAAGGTGCGCCCCACCGCGGCCAATGAAGTTCCGTGTGTAGCCAGAGAAAACTCATTTACTTCCCAGACACATGCCTACAGTGGCCAGAGGCCTGTCAACAGCAGAGAATTTCAGGGAGCTTCACGAAAGCAAGAGGGGAGCTTTCCAAACGGAAAGCAAGGTTAGTCCCATCATGCCCCCATTTCCATGGGCACAGGCAGCATACATCTCTGTGGTTTTTAACCAGTCAAATGAGACACAGAGTACACAGTTGTTGCTTCCCTGAATCAACTTCTCGAGGCAGGGTGTTCTGCATCTAGTGAACGGCCTCACCAAGGAAAGCCCTAGCTAGGCCTCTGGGCCCGTGCCTTTTCAAAAGCCTGCCGTGCTACAGGAAAAACTGTGCTTTAGTTGCAATAGAAACGAGGTCGTCTTTCTTCAAGAGGCAGGGTGACTTCAGGTAGGAAGTCCTGAATGGAAGGAGAAGCTTACTGTTTCTCTCTGTACAGCTCAAACTAGGGAATGAGAGCGACTTCCACGGCCTGTTGGAACTGGCTTAACGGTGCTCGTGAACCTGTGCGATTGCTGGCTAAATCAAGATATTCCAATAAGAGTGCACTGTGTTGCCCTACACTCGGCATACACACTGTGAGTCGGAAAGCTCCTGGCCTGGATATTGCTTAGAAGGACAAGGGGAGCCTGAGGGTACTCAGTGTTCTTGCAGGCAACAGGGTTTCCAGGCGAGGCACCTCGGTGTCCTGAAAAGCGTACTGGCTTTAAAATGATGAAGATAAGCGACTACGGCCTCATGGAAACTGCTACACGCCTCTGCTTCTGCATAGTATTTCATGGCCTTACCTCGAGGCAAGTTCTCAGGTTTCTTGCCCTGTGAGCGACACAGCATGTTAAGATGCTGTATTTCTCCTTGAATAGAGTGACTTCTGGTACGAGGTCCTCGATAACTTCTAAGCAGAGTGTTTTCTCAGGGCTGCTCAGACGAGGGCAATGTCGAAGACTTCCAGGGCATGTTGGACTGCCTAGAAATGTGGTTCTGATGCTGTTCGAGTGCTCTGGAAATGTAGCTCTCCTGAAGTAACGTACAGTGTGTTGCCCGACACTCTGCAGACACAGAGAGCCTCCGTGGGACGTATGGGATGAAATGCTGCTCAGCAGGCCCACAGGGGTATAGAGGGAGTCAGGGATCTTGGAACCGAAATGATGCTCACCCGAAGGGCGTAGGAGTTCTGAAAGGGGTAATTCTTTAAATAAAACAGACCTCCATTAAGAGCTCATGGAAAGAGCTGCATGCCTCCCTTTCTGCAGGGCTACTCAGGGCCTTACCTGAGGCAAGGACTCACGTTGAGATTCCCTTTAGCTCTAGAGCATGGCAAGGAGAGCCGCACCCCGCCAATGAAGCTCCGTGTGTACCGAGAGAAAAGTCATTTTCTTCCCAGACACATGCCTACAGTGGCCAGAGGACTGTCAACAGCAGAGAATTTCAGGGAGCTTCACGGAAGCAAGAATGGAGGTTTTCAAACGGAAAGCAAGGCTAGTCCCATCATGCCCCCATTTCCATGGGCACAGGCAGCATACATCTCTGTGGTTTTTAACCAGTCAAATGAGACACAGAGTACACAGTGGTTGCTTCCCTGAATCAACTTCTCGAGGCAGGGTGTTCTGCATCTAGTGAACGGCCTCACCAAGGAAATCCCTGATTAGGACTCTAGGCCCGTGCCTCTTCAAAAGCCTGCCGTGCTACTGGAAAAACTGTGCTTTAGTTGCAATAGAAAGAAGGTCGTCTTTCTTCAAGAGGCAGGGTGACTTCAGGTAGGAGGTCCTGAATGGAAGGAGAAGCTTACTGTTTCTGTCTGTACAGCTCAAACTAGGGAATGAGAACGACTTCCACGACATGTTGGAACTTGTTGAACGTTGCTCCTGAACCTGTGCGAGTGCTGTGAATCAAGATATCACAAGAAAGAGTGCAGTGTGTTGCCCATGACTCAGCAGACACAGAGGACCTCCGAGGACCAATGTGCCTCGTTGTTGCTCAGCAGGCCTACAGGGGTGTGAAGATACTCAGAGACCTTGGAACAAAAATGATGCTCAACCGAGGGGCCTAGGAGTCCTGAAAAGGGTACTTCATTTAAAGTAAACCAGAAGAGTGGCTAAGAGCTAATGGAAAGAGCTGCATGCCTCCCGTTCGGCAGGGCTACTCAGGGCCTTACCTCGAGCCAAGGGCTCACGTTTAGATTCCCTTTAGCTCTAGAGCATGGCAAGGTGCGCCCCACCGCGGCCAATGAAGTTCCGTGTGTAGCCAGAGAAAACTCATTTACTTCCCAGACACATGCCTACAGTGGCCAGAGGCCTGTCAACAGCAGAGAATTTCAGGGAGCTTCACGAAAGCAAGAGGGGAGCTTTCCAAACGGAAAGCAAGGTTAGTCCCATCATGCCCCCATTTCCATGGGCACAGGCAGCATACATCTCTGTGGTTTTTAACCAGTCAAATGAGACACAGAGTACACAGTTGTTGCTTCCCTGAATCAACTTCTCGAGGCAGGGTGTTCTGCATCTAGTGAACGGCCTCACCAAGGAAAGCCCTAGCTAGGCCTCTGGGCCCGTGCCTTTTCAAAAGCCTGCCGTGCTACAGGAAAAACTGTGCTTTAGTTGCAATAGAAACGAGGTCGTCTTTCTTCAAGAGGCAGGGTGACTTCAGGTAGGAAGTCCTGAATGGAAGGAGAAGCTTACTGTTTCTCTCTGTACAGCTCAAACTAGGGAATGAGAGCGACTTCCACGGCCTGTTGGAACTGGCTTAACGGTGCTCGTGAACCTGTGCGATTGCTGGCTAAATCAAGATATTCCAATAAGAGTGCACTGTGTTGCCCTACACTCGGCATACACACTGTGAGTCGGAAAGCTCCTGGCCTGGATATTGCTTAGAAGGACAAGGGGAGCCTGAGGGTACTCAGTGTTCTTGCAGGCAACAGGGTTTCCAGGCGAGGCACCTCGGTGTCCTGAAAAGCGTACTGGCTTTAAAATGATGAAGATAAGCGACTACGGCCTCATGGAAACTGCTACACGCCTCTGCTTCTGCATAGTATTTCATGGCCTTACCTCGAGGCAAGTTCTCAGGTTTCTTGCCCTGTGAGCGACACAGCATGTTAAGATGCTGTATTTCTCCTTGAATAGAGTGACTTCTGGTACGAGGTCCTCGATAACTTCTAAGCAGAGTGTTTTCTCAGGGCTGCTCAGACGAGGGCAATGTCGAAGACTTCCAGGGCATGTTGGACTGCCTAGAAATGTGGTTCTGATGCTGTTCGAGTGCTCTGGAAATGTAGCTCTCCTGAAGTAACGTACAGTGTGTTGCCCGACACTCTGCAGACACAGAGAGCCTCCGTGGGACGTATGGGACGCAATGCTGCTCAGCAGGCCCACAGGGGTATAGAGGGAGTCAGGGATCTTGGAACCAAAATGATGCTCACCCGAAGGGCGTAGGAGTTCTGAAAGGGGTAATTCTTTAAATAAAACAGACCTCCATTAAGAGCTCATGGAAAGAGCTGCATGCCTCCCTTTCTGCAGGGCTACTCAGGGCCTTACCTGAGGCAAGGACTCACGTTGAGATTCCCTTTAGCTCTAGAGCATGGCAAGGAGAGCCGCACCCCGCCAATGAAGCTCCGTGTGTACCGAGAGAAAAGTCATTTTCTTCCCAGACACATGCCTACAGTGGCCAGAGGACTGTCAACAGCAGAGAATTTCAGGGAGCTTCACGGAAGCAAGAATGGAGGTTTTCAAACGGAAAGCAAGGCTAGTCCCATCATGCCCCCATTTCCATGAGCACAGGCAGCATACATCTCTGTGGTTTTTACCCAGTCAAATGAGACACAGAGTACACAGTTGTTGCTTCCCTGAATCAACTTCTCGAGGCAGGGTGTTCTGCATCTAGTGAACGGCCTCACCAAGGAAATCCCTGATTAGGACTCTGGGCCCGTGCCTCTTCAAAAGCCTGCCGTGCTACAGGAAAAACTGTGCTTTAGTTGCAATAGAAAGAAGGTCATCTTTCTTCAAGAGGCAGGGTGACTTCAGGTAGGAGGTCCTGAATGGAAGGAGAAGCTTACTCTTTCTGTCTGTACAGCTCAAACTAGGGAATGAGAACGACTTCCACGACATGTTGGAACTTGTTGAACGTTGCTCTTGAACCTGTGCGAGTGCTGTGAATCAAGATATCACAAGAAAGAGTGCAGTGTGTTGCCCATGACTCAGCAGACACAGAGGACCTCCGAGGACCAATGTGCCTCGTTGTTGCTCAGCAGGCCTACAGGGGTGTGGAGATACTCAGAGACCTTGGAACAAAAATGATGCTCAACCGAGGGGCCTAGGAGTCCTGAAAAGGGTACTTCATTTAAAGTAAACCAGAAGAGTGACTAAGAGCTAATGGAAAGAGCTGCATGCCTCCCGTTCTGCAGGGCTACTCAGGGCCTTACCTCGAGCCAAGGGCTCACGTTTAGATTCCCTTTAGCTCTAGAGCATGGCAAGGTGCGCCCCACCGCGGCCAATGAAGTTCCGTGTGTAGCCAGAGAAAACTCATTTACTTCCCAGACACATGCCTACAGTGGCCAGAGGCCTGTCAACAGCAGAGAATTTCAGGGAGCTTCACGAAAGCAAGAGGGGAGCTTTCCAAACGGAAAGCAAGGTTAGTCCCATCATGCCCCCATTTCCATGGGCACAGGCAGCATACATCTCTGTGGTTTTTAACCAGTCAAATGAGACACAGAGTACACAGTGGTTGCTTCCCTGAATCATCTTCTCGAGGCAGGGTGTTCTGCATCTAGTGAACGGCCTCACCAAGGAAATCCCTGATTAGGACTCTGGGCCCGTGCCTCTTCAAAAGCCTGCCGTGCTACAGGAAAAACTGTGCTTTAGTTGCAATAGAAAAAAGGTCGTCTTTCTTCAAGAGGCAGGGTGACTTCAGGTAGGAGGTCCTGAATGGAAGGAGAAGCTTACTGTTTCTGTCTGTACAGCTCAAACTAGGGAATGAGAACGACTTCCACGACATGTTGGAACTTGTTGAACGTTGCTCCTGAACCTGTGCGAGTGCTATGAATCAAGATATCACAAGAAAGAGTGCAGTGTGTTGCCCATGACTCAGCAGACACAGAGGACCTCCGAGGACCAATGTGCCTCGTTGTTGCTCAGCAGGCCTACAGGGGTGTGGGGATACTCAGAGACCTTGGAACAAAAATGATGCTCAACCGAGGGGCCTAGGAGTCCTGAAAAGGGTACTTCATTTAAAGTAAACCAGAAGAGTGACTAAGAGCTAATGGAAAGAGGTGCATGCCTCCCGTTCGGCAGGGCTACTCAGGGCCTTACCTCGAGCCAAGGGCTCACGTTTAGATTCCCTTTAGCTCTAGAGCATGGCAAGGTGCGCCCCACCGCGGCCAATGAAGTTCCGTGTGTAGCCAGAGAAAACTCATTTACTTCCCAGACACATGCCTACAGTGGCCAGAGGCCTGTCAACAGCAGAGAATTTCAGGGAGCTTCACGAAAGCAAGAGGGGAGCTTTCCAAACGGAAAGCAAGGTTAGTCCCATCATGCCCCCATTTCCATGGGCACAGGCAGCATACATCTCTGTGGTTTTTAACCAGTCAAATGAGACACAGAGTACACAGTTGTTGCTTCCCTGAATCAACTTCTCGAGGCAGGGTGTTCTGCATCTAGTGAACGGCCTCACCAAGGAAAGCCCTAGCTAGGCCTCTGGGCCCGTGCCTTTTCAAAAGCCTGCCGTGCTACAGGAAAAACTGTGCTTTAGTTGCAATAGAAACGAGGTCGTCTTTCTTCAAGAGGCAGGGTGACTTCAGGTAGGAAGTCCTGAATGGAAGGAGAAGCTTACTGTTTCTCTCTGTACAGCTCAAACTAGGGAATGAGAGCGACTTCCACGGCCTGTTGGAACTGGCTTAACGGTGCTCGTGAACCTGTGCGATTGCTGGCTAAATCAAGATATTCCAATAAGAGTGCACTGTGTTGCCCTACACTCGGCATACACACTGTGAGTCGGAAAGCTCCTGGCCTGGATATTGCTTAGAAGGACAAGGGGAGCCTGAGGGTACTCAGTGTTCTTGCAGGCAACAGGGTTTCCAGGCGAGGCACCTCGGTGTCCTGAAAAGCGTACTGGCTTTAAAATGATGAAGATAAGCGACTACGGCCTCATGGAAACTGCTACACGCCTCTGCTTCTGCATAGTATTTCATGGCCTTACCTCGAGGCAAGTTCTCAGGTTTCTTGCCCTGTGAGCGACACAGCATGTTAAGATGCTGTATTTCTCCTTGAATAGAGTGACTTCTGGTACGAGGTCCTCGATAACTTCTAAGCAGAGTGTTTTCTCAGGGCTGCTCAGACGAGGGCAATGTCGAAGACTTCCAGGGCATGTTGGACTGCCTAGAAATGTGGTTCTGATGCTGTTCGAGTGCTCTGGAAATGTAGCTCTCCTGAAGTAACGTACAGTGTGTTGCCCGACACTCTGCAGACACAGAGAGCCTCCGTGGGACGTATGGGATGAAATGCTGCTCAGCAGGCCCACAGGGGTATAGAGGGAGTCAGGGATCTTGGAACCGAAATGATGCTCACCCGAAGGGCGTAGGAGTTCTGAAAGGGGTAATTCTTTAAATAAAACAGACCTCCATTAAGAGCTCATGGAAAGAGCTGCATGCCTCCCTTTCTGCAGGGCTACTCAGGGCCTTACCTGAGGCAAGGACTCACGTTGAGATTCCCTTTAGCTCTAGAGCATGGCAAGGAGAGCCGCACCCCGCCAATGAAGCTCCGTGTGTACCGAGAGAAAAGTCATTTTCTTCCCAGACACATGCCTACAGTGGCCAGAGGACTGTCAACAGCAGAGAATTTCAGGGAGCTTCACGGAAGCAAGAATGGAGGTTTTCAAACGGAAAGCAAGGCTAGTCCCATCATGCCCCCATTTCCATGGGCACAGGCAGCATACATCTCTGTGGTTTTTAACCAGTCAAATGAGACACAGAGTACACAGTGGTTGCTTCCCTGAATCAACTTCTCGAGGCAGGGTGTTCTGCATCTAGTGAACGGCCTCACCAAGGAAATCCCTGATTAGGACTCTAGGCCCGTGCCTCTTCAAAAGCCTGCCGTGCTACTGGAAAAACTGTGCTTTAGTTGCAATAGAAAGAAGGTCGTCTTTCTTCAAGAGGCAGGGTGACTTCAGGTAGGAGGTCCTGAATGGAAGGAGAAGCTTACTGTTTCTGTCTGTACAGCTCAAACTAGGGAATGAGAACGACTTCCACGACATGTTGGAACTTGTTGAACGTTGCTCCTGAACCTGTGCGAGTGCTGTGAATCAAGATATCACAAGAAAGAGTGCAGTGTGTTGCCCATGACTCAGCAGACACAGAGGACCTCCGAGGACCAATGTGCCTCGTTGTTGCTCAGCAGGCCTACAGGGGTGTGGAGATACTCAGAGACCTTGGAACAAAAATGATGCTCAACCGAGGGGCCTAGGAGTCCTGAAAAGGGTACTTCATTTAAAGTAAACCAGAAGAGTGGCTAAGAGCTAATGGAAAGAGCTGCATGCCTCCCGTTCGGCAGGGCTACTCAGGGCCTTACCTCGAGCCAAGGGCTCACGTTTAGATTCCCTTTAGCTCTAGAGCATGGCAAGGTGCGCCCCACCGCGGCCAATGAAGTTCCGTGTGTAGCCAGAGAAAACTCATTTACTTCCCAGACACATGCCTACAGTGGCCAGAGGCCTGTCAACAGCAGAGAATTTCAGGGAGCTTCACGAAAGCAAGAGGGGAGCTTTCCAAACGGAAAGCAAGGTTAGTCCCATCATGCCCCCATTTCCATGGGCACAGGCAGCATACATCTCTGTGGTTTTTAACCAGTCAAATGAGACACAGAGTACACAGTTGTTGCTTCCCTGAATCAACTTCTCGAGGCAGGGTGTTCTGCATCTAGTGAACGGCCTCACCAAGGAAAGCCCTAGCTAGGCCTCTGGGCCCGTGCCTTTTCAAAAGCCTGCCGTGCTACAGGAAAAACTGTGCTTTAGTTGCAATAGAAACGAGGTCGTCTTTCTTCAAGAGGCAGGGTGACTTCAGGTAGGAAGTCCTGAATGGAAGGAGAAGCTTACTGTTTCTCTCTGTACAGCTCAAACTAGGGAATGAGAGCGACTTCCACGGCCTGTTGGAACTGGCTTAACGGTGCTCGTGAACCTGTGCGATTGCTGGCTAAATCAAGATATTCCAATAAGAGTGCACTGTGTTGCCCTACACTCGGCATACACACTGTGAGTCGGAAAGCTCCTGGCCTGGATATTGCTTAGAAGGACAAGGGGAGCCTGAGGGTACTCAGTGTTCTTGCAGGCAACAGGGTTTCCAGGCGAGGCACCTCGGTGTCCTGAAAAGCGTACTGGCTTTAAAATGATGAAGATAAGCGACTACGGCCTCATGGAAACTGCTACACGCCTCTGCTTCTGCATAGTATTTCATGGCCTTACCTCGAGGCAAGTTCTCAGGTTTCTTGCCCTGTGAGCGACACAGCATGTTAAGATGCTGTATTTCTCCTTGAATAGAGTGACTTCTGGTACGAGGTCCTCGATAACTTCTAAGCAGAGTGTTTTCTCAGGGCTGCTCAGACGAGGGCAATGTCGAAGACTTCCAGGGCATGTTGGACTGCCTAGAAATGTGGTTCTGATGCTGTTCGAGTGCTCTGGAAATGAAGCTCTCCTGAAGTAACGTACAGTGTGTTGCCCGACACTCTGCAGACACAGAGAGCCTCCGTGGGACGTATGGGACGCAATGCTGCTCAGCAGGCCCACAGGGGTATAGAGGGAGTCAGGGATCTTGGAACCAAAATGATGCTCACCCGAAGGGCGTAGGAGTTCTGAAAGGGGTAATTCTTTAAATAAAACAGACCTCCATTAAGAGCTCATGGAAAGAGCTGCATGCCTCCCTTTCTGCAGGGCTACTCAGGGCCTTACCTGAGGCAAGGACTCACGTTGAGATTCCCTTTAGCTCTAGAGCATGGCAAGGAGAGCCGCACCCCGCCAATGAAGCTCCGTGTGTACCGAGAGAAAAGTCATTTTCTTCCCAGACACATGCCTACAGTGGCCAGAGGACTGTCAACAGCAGAGAATTTCAGGGAGCTTCACGGAAGCAAGAATGGAGGTTTTCAAACGGAAAGCAAGGCTAGTCCCATCATGCCCCCATTTCCATGAGCACAGGCAGCATACATCTCTGTGGTTTTTACCCAGTCAAATGAGACACAGAGTACACAGTTGTTGCTTCCCTGAATCAACTTCTCGAGGCAGGGTGTTCTGCATCTAGTGAACGGCCTCACCAAGGAAATCCCTGATTAGGACTCTGGGCCCGTGCCTCTTCAAAAGCCTGCCGTGCTACAGGAAAAACTGTGCTTTAGTTGCAATAGAAAGAAGGTCATCTTTCTTCAAGAGGCAGGGTGACTTCAGGTAGGAGGTCCTGAATGGAAGGAGAAGCTTACTCTTTCTGTCTGTACAGCTCAAACTAGGGAATGAGAACGACTTCCACGACATGTTGGAACTTGTTGAACGTTGCTCTTGAACCTGTGCGAGTGCTGTGAATCAAGATATCACAAGAAAGAGTGCAGTGTGTTGCCCATGACTCAGCAGACACAGAGGACCTCCGAGGACCAATGTGCCTCGTTGTTGCTCAGCAGGCCTACAGGGGTGTGGAGATACTCAGAGACCTTGGAACAAAAATGATGCTCAACCGAGGGGCCTAGGAGTCCTGAAAAGGGTACTTCATTTAAAGTAAACCAGAAGAGTGACTAAGAGCTAATGGAAAGAGCTGCATGCCTCCCGTTCTGCAGGGCTACTCAGGGCCTTACCTCGAGCCAAGGGCTCACGTTTAGATTCCCTTTAGCTCTAGAGCATGGCAAGGTGCGCCCCACCGCGGCCAATGAAGTTCCGTGTGTAGCCAGAGAAAACTCATTTACTTCCCAGACACATGCCTACAGTGGCCAGAGGCCTGTCAACAGCAGAGAATTTCAGGGAGCTTCACGAAAGCAAGAGGGGAGCTTTCCAAACGGAAAGCAAGGTTAGTCCCATCATGCCCCCATTTCCATGGGCACAGGCAGCATACATCTCTGTGGTTTTTAACCAGTCAAATGAGACACAGAGTACACAGTGGTTGCTGCCCTGAATCATCTTCTCGAGGCAGGGTGTTCTGCATCTAGTGAACGGCCTCACCAAGGAAATCCCTGATTAGGACTCTGGGCCCGTGCCTCTTCAAAAGCCTGCCGTGCTACAGGAAAAACTGTGATTTAGTTGCAATAGAAAGAAGGTCGTCTTTCTTCAAGAGGCAGGGTGACTTCAGGTAGGAGGTCCTGAATGGAAGGAGAAGCTTACTGTTTCTGTCTGTACAGCTCAAACTAGGGAATGAGAACGACTTCCACGACATGTTGGAACTTGTTGAACGTTGCTCCTGAACCTGTGCGAGTGCTATGAATCAAGATATCACAAGAAAGAGTGCAGTGTGTTGCCCATGACTCAGCAGACACAGAGGACCTCCGAGGACCAATGTGCCTCGTTGTTGCTCAGCAGGCCTACAGGGGTGTGGGGATACTCAGAGACCTTGGAACAAAAATGATGCTCAACCGAGGGGCCTAGGAGTCCTGAAAAGGGTACTTCATTTAAAGTAAACCAGAAGAGTGACTAAGAGCTAATGGAAAGAGCTGCATGCCTCCCGTTCTGCAGGGCTACTCAGGGCCTTACCTCGAGCCAAGGGCTCACGTTTAGATTCCCTTTAGCTCTAGAGCATGGCAAGGTGCGCCCCACCGCGGCCAATGAAGTTCCGTGTGTAGCCAGAGAAAACTCATTTACTTCCCAGACACATGCCTACAGTGGCCAGAGGCCTGTCAACAGCAGAGAATTTCAGGGAGCTTCACGAAAGCAAGAGGGGAGCTTTCCAAACGGAAAGCAAGGTTAGTCCCATCATGCCCCCATTTCCATGGGCACAGGCAGCATACATCTCTGTGGTTTTTAACCAGTCAAATGAGACACAGAGTACACAGTTGTTGCTTCCCTGAATCAACTTCTCGAGGCAGGGTGTTCTGCATCTAGTGAACGGCCTCACCAAGGAAAGCCCTAGCTAGGCCTCTGGGCCCGTGCCTTTTCAAAAGCCTGCCGTGCTACAGGAAAAACTGTGCTTTAGTTGCAATAGAAACGAGGTCGTCTTTCTTCAAGAGGCAGGGTGACTTCAGGTAGGAAGTCCTGAATGGAAGGAGAAGCTTACTGTTTCTCTCTGTACAGCTCAAACTAGGGAATGAGAGCGACTTCCACGGCCTGTTGGAACTGGCTTAACGGTGCTCGTGAACCTGTGCGATTGCTGGCTAAATCAAGATATTCCAATAAGAGTGCACTGTGTTGCCCTACACTCGGCATACACACTGTGAGTCGGAAAGCTCCTGGCCTGGATATTGCTTAGAAGGACAAGGGGAGCCTGAGGGTACTCAGTGTTCTTGCAGGCAACAGGGTTTCCAGGCGAGGCACCTCGGTGTCCTGAAAAGCGTACTGGCTTTAAAATGATGAAGATAAGCGACTACGGCCTCATGGAAACTGCTACACGCCTCTGCTTCTGCATAGTATTTCATGGCCTTACCTCGAGGCAAGTTCTCAGGTTTCTTGCCCTGTGAGCGACACAGCATGTTAAGATGCTGTATTTCTCCTTGAATAGAGTGACTTCTGGTACGAGGTCCTCGATAACTTCTAAGCAGAGTGTTTTCTCAGGGCTGCTCAGACGAGGGCAATGTCGAAGACTTCCAGGGCATGTTGGACTGCCTAGAAATGTGGTTCTGATGCTGTTCGAGTGCTCTGGAAATGTAGCTCTCCTGAAGTAACGTACAGTGTGTTGCCCGACACTCTGCAGACACAGAGAGCCTCCGTGGGACGTATGGGATGAAATGCTGCTCAGCAGGCCCACAGGGGTATAGAGGGAGTCAGGGATCTTGGAACCGAAATGATGCTCACCCGAAGGGCGTAGGAGTTCTGAAAGGGGTAATTCTTTAAATAAAACAGACCTCCATTAAGAGCTCATGGAAAGAGCTGCATGCCTCCCTTTCTGCAGGGCTACTCAGGGCCTTACCTGAGGCAAGGACTCACGTTGAGATTCCCTTTAGCTCTAGAGCATGGCAAGGAGAGCCGCACCCCGCCAATGAAGCTCCGTGTGTACCGAGAGAAAAGTCATTTTCTTCCCAGACACATGCCTACAGTGGCCAGAGGACTGTCAACAGCAGAGAATTTCAGGGAGCTTCACGGAAGCAAGAATGGAGGTTTTCAAACGGAAAGCAAGGCTAGGCCCATCATGCCCCCATTTCCATGGGCACAGGCAGCATACATCTCTGTGGTTTTTAACCAGTCAAATGAGACACAGAGTACACAGTGGTTGCTTCCCTGAATCAACTTCTCGAGGCAGGGTGTTCTGCATCTAGTGAACGGCCTCACCAAGGAAATCCCTGATTAGGACTCTAGGCCCGTGCCTCTTCAAAAGCCTGCCGTGCTACTGGAAAAACTGTGCTTTAGTTGCAATAGAAAGAAGGTCGTCTTTCTTCAAGAGGCAGGGTGACTTCAGGTAGGAGGTCCTGAATGGAAGGAGAAGCTTACTGTTTCTGTCTGTACAGCTCAAACTAGGGAATGAGAACGACTTCCACGACATGTTGGAACTTGTTGAACGTTGCTCCTGAACCTGTGCGAGTGCTGTGAATCAAGATATCACAAGAAAGAGTGCAGTGTGTTGCCCATGACTCAGCAGACACAGAGGACCTCCGAGGACCAATGTGCCTCGTTGTTGCTCAGCAGGCCTACAGGGGTGTGGAGATACTCAGAGACCTTGGAACAAAAATGATGCTCAACCGAGGGGCCTAGGAGTCCTGAAAAGGGTACTTCATTTAAAGTAAACCAGAAGAGTGACTAAGAGCTAATGGAAAGA
This sequence comes from Balaenoptera physalus, assembly GCF_965194825.1. NCBI lineage: Eukaryota > Metazoa > Chordata > Mammalia > Artiodactyla > Balaenopteridae > Balaenoptera > Balaenoptera physalus. The sequence goes on from NW_028126010.1 coordinate 288,796, forward strand.
GCTGCATGCCTCCCGTTCGGCAGGGCTACTCAGGGCCTTACCTCGAGCCAAGGGCTCACGTTTAGATTCCCTTTAGCTCTAGAGCATGGCAAGGTGCGCCCCACCGCGGCCAATGAAGTTCCGTGTGTAGCCAGAGAAAACTCATTTACTTCCCAGACACATGCCTACAGTGGCCAGAGGCCTGTCAACAGCAGAGAATTTCAGGGAGCTTCACGAAAGCAAGAGGGGAGCTTTCCAAACCGAAAGCAAGGTTAGTCCCATCATGCCCCCATTTCCATGGGCACAGGCAGCATACATCTCTGTGGTTTTTAACCAGTCAAATGAGACACAGAGTACACAGTTGTTGCTTCCCTGAATCAACTTCTCGAGGCAGGGTGTTCTGCATCTAGTGAACGGCCTCACCAAGGAAAGCCCTAGCTAGGCCTCTGGGCCCGTGCCTTTTCAAAAGCCTGCCGTGCTACAGGAAAAACTGTGCTTTAGTTGCAATAGAAACGAGGTCGTCTTTCTTCAAGAGGCAGGGTGACTTCAGGTAGGAAGTCCTGAATGGAAGGAGAAGCTTACTGTTTCTCTCTGTACAGCTCAAACTAGGGAATGAGAGCGACTTCCACGGCCTGTTGGAACTGGCTTAACGGTGCTCGTGAACCTGTGCGATTGCTGGCTAAATCAAGATATTCCAATAAGAGTGCACTGTGTTGCCCTACACTCGGCATACACACTGTGAGTCGGAAAGCTCCTGGCCTGGATATTGCTTAGAAGGACAAGGGGAGCCTGAGGGTACTCAGTGTTCTTGCAGGCAACAGGGTTTCCAGGCGAGGCACCTCGGTGTCCTGAAAAGCGTACTGGCTTTAAAATGATGAAGATAAGCGACTACGGCCTCATGGAAACTGCTACACGCCTCTGCTTCTGCATAGTATTTCATGGCCTTACCTCGAGGCAAGTTCTCAGGTTTCTTGCCCTGTGAGCGACACAGCATGTTAAGATGCTGTATTTCTCCTTGAATAGAGTGACTTCTGGTACGAGGTCCTCGATAACTTCTAAGCAGAGTGTTTTCTCAGGGCTGCTCAGACGAGGGCAATGTCGAAGACTTCCAGGGCATGTTGGACTGCCTAGAAATGTGGTTCTGATGCTGTTCGAGTGCTCTGGAAATGTAGCTCTCCTGAAGTAACGTACAGTGTGTTGCCCGACACTCTGCAGACACAGAGAGCCTCCGTGGGACGTATGGGATGAAATGCTGCTCAGCAGGCCCACAGGGGTATAGAGGGAGTCAGGGATCTTGGAACCGAAATGATGCTCACCCGAAGGGCGTAGGAGTTCTGAAAGGGGTAATTCTTTAAATAAAACAGACCTCCATTAAGAGCTCATGGAAAGAGCTGCATGCCTCCCTTTCTGCAGGGCTACTCAGGGCCTTACCTGAGGCAAGGACTCACGTTGAGATTCCCTTTAGCTCTAGAGCATGGCAAGGAGAGCCGCACCCCGCCAATGAAGCTCCGTGTGTACCGAGAGAAAAGTCATTTTCTTCCCAGACACATGCCTACAGTGGCCAGAGGACTGTCAACAGCAGAGAATTTCAGGGAGCTTCACGGAAGCAAGAATGGAGGTTTTCAAACAAAAAGCAAGGCTAGTCCCATCATGCCCCCATTTCCATGGGCACAGGCAGCATACATCTCTGTGGTTTTTAACCAGTCAAATGAGACACAGAGTACACAGTGGTTGCTTCCCTGAATCAACTTCTCGAGGCAGGGTGTTCTGCATCTAGTGAACGGCCTCACCAAGGAAATCCCTGATTAGGACTCTAGGCCCGTGCCTCTTCAAAAGCCTGCCGTGCTACTGGAAAAACTGTGCTTTAGTTGCAATAGAAAGAAGGTCGTCTTTCTTCAAGAGGCAGGGTGACTTCAGGTAGGAGGTCCTGAATGGAAGGAGAAGCTTACTGTTCTTGTCTGTACAGCTCAAACTAGGGAATGAGAACGACTTCCACGACATGTTGGAACTTGTTGAACGTTGCTCCTGAACCTGTGCGAGTGCTGTGAATCAAGATATCACAAGAAAGAGTGCAGTGTGTTGCCCATGACTCAGCAGACACAGAGGACCTCCGAGGACCAATGTGCCTCGTTGTTGCTCAGCAGGCCTACAGGGGTGTGGAGATACTCAGAGACCTTGGAACAAAAATGATGCTCAACCGAGGGGCCTAGGAGTCCTGAAAAGGGTACTTCATTTAAAGTAAACCAGAAGAGTGACTAAGAGCTAATGGAAAGAGCTGCATGCCTCCCGTTCTGCAGGGCTACTCAGGGCCTTACCTCGAGCCAAGGGCTCACGTTTAGATTCCCTTTAGCTCTAGAGCATGGCAAGGTGCGCCCCACCGCGGCCAATGAAGTTCCGTGTGTAGCCAGAGAAAACTCATTTACTTCCCAGACACATGCCTACAGTGGCCAGAGGCCTGTCAACAGCAGAGAATTTCAGGGAGCTTCACGAAAGCAAGAGGGGAGCTTTCCAAACGGAAAGCAAGGTTAGTCCCATCATGCCCCCATTTCCATGGGCACAGGCAGCATACATCTCTGTGGTTTTCAACCAGTCAAATGAGACACAGAGTACACAGTTGTTGCTTCCCTGAATCAACTTCTCGAGGCAGGGTGTTCTGCATCTAGTGAACGGCCTCACCAAGGAAAGCCCTAGCTAGGCCTCTGGGCCCGTGCCTTTTCAAAAGCCTGCCGTGCTACAGGAAAAACTGTGCTTTAGTTGCAATAGAAACGAGGTCGTCTTTCTTCAAGAGGCAGGGTGACTTCAGGTAGGAAGTCCTGAATGGAAGGAGAAGCTTACTGTTTCTCTCTGTACAGCTCAAACTAGGGAATGAGAGCGACTTCCACGGCCTGTTGGAACTGGCTTAACGGTGCTCGTGAACCTGTGCGATTGCTGGCTAAATCAAGATATTCCAATAAGAGTGCACTGTGTTGCCCTACAGTCGGCATACACACTGTGAGTCGGAAAGCTCCTGGCCTGGATATTGCTTAGAAGGACAAGGGGAGCCTGAGTGTACTCAGTGTTCTTGCAGGCAACAGGGTTTCCAGGCGAGGCACCTAGGTGTCCTGAAAAGCGTACTGGCTTTAAAATGATGAAGATAAGCGACTACGGCCTCATGGAAACTGGTACACGCCTCTGCTTCTGCATAGTATTTCATGGCCTTACCTCGAGGCAAGTTCTCAGGTTTGTTGCCCTGTGAGCGACACAGCATGTTAAGATGCTGTATTTCTCCTTGAATAGAGTGACTTCTGGTACGAGGTCCTCGATAACTTCTAAGCAGAGTGTTTTCTCAGGGCTGCTCAGACGAGGGCAATGTCGAAGACTTCCAGGGCATGTTGGACTGCCTAGAAATGTGGTTCTGATGCTGTTCGAGTGCTCTGGAAATGTAGCTCTCCTGAAGTAACGTACAGTGTGTTGCCCGACACCCTGCAGACACAGAGAGCCTCCGTGGGACGTATGGGACGCAATGCTGCTCAGCAGGCCCACAGGGGTATAGAGGGAGTCAGGGATCTTGGAACCAAAATGATGCTCACCCGAAGGGCGTAGGAGTTCTGAAAGGGGTAATTCTTTAAATAAAACAGACCTCCATTAAGAGCTCATGGAAAGAGCTGCATGCCTCCCTTTCTGCAGGGCTACTCAGGGCCTTACCTGAGGCAAGGACTCACGTTGAGATTCCCTTTAGCTCTAGAGCATGGCAAGGAGAGCCGCACCCCGCCAATGAAGCTCCGTGTGTACCGAGAGAAAAGTCATTTTCTTCCCAGACACATGCCTACAGTGGCCAGAGGACTGTCAACAGCAGAGAATTTCAGGGAGCTTCACGGAAGCAAGAATGGAGGTTTTCAAACGGAAAGCAAGGCTAGTCCCATCATGCCCCCATTTCCATGGGCACAGGCAGCATACATCTCTGTGGTTTTTAACCAGTCAAATGAGACACAGAGTACACAGTGGTTGCTTCCCTGAATCAACTTCTCGAGGCAGGGTGTTCTGCATCTAGTGAACGGCCTCACCAAGGAAATCCCTGATTAGGACTCTGGGCCCGTGCCTCTTCAAAAGCCTGCCGTGCTACAGGAAAAACTGTGCTTTAGTTGCAATAGAAAGAAGGTCGTCTTTCTTCAAGAGGCAGGGTGACTTCAGGTAGGAGGTCCTGAATGGAAGGAGAAGCTTACTGTTTCTGTCTGTACAGCTCAAACTAGGGAATGAGAACGACTTCCACGACATGTTGGAACTTGTTGAACGTTGCTCCTGAACCTGTGCGAGTGCTGTGAATCAAGATATCACAAGAAAGAGTGCAGTGTGTTGCCCATGACTCAGCAGACACAGAGGACCTCCGAGGACCAATGTGCCTCGTTGTTGCTCAGCAGGCCTACAGGGGTGTGGAGATACTCAGAGACCTTGGAACAAAAATGATGCTCAACCGAGGGGCCTAGGAGTCCTGAAAAGGGTACTTCATTTAAAGTAAACCAGAAGAGTGACTAAGAGCTAATGGAAAGAGCTGCATGCCTCCCGTTCGGCAGGGCTACTCAGGGCCTTACCTCGAGCCAAGGGCTCACGTTTAGATTCCCTTTAGCTCTAGAGCATGGCAAGGTGCGCCCCACCGCGCCCAATGAAGTTCCGTGTGTAGCCAGAGAAAACTCATTTACTTCCCAGACACATGCCTACAGTGGCCAGAGGCCTGTCAACAGCAGAGAATTTCAGGGAGCTTCACGAAAGCAAGAGGGGAGCTTTCCAAACGGAAAGCAAGGTTAGTCCCATCATGCCCCCATTTCCATGGGCACAGGCAGCATACATCTCTGTGGTTTTCAACCAGTCAAATGAGACACAGAGTACACAGTTGTTGCTTCCCTGAATCAACTTCTCGAGGCAGGGTGTTCTGCATCTAGTGAACGGCCTCACCAAGGAAAGCCCTAGCTAGGCCTCTGGGCCCGTGCCTTTTCAAAAGCCTGCCGTGCTACAGGAAAAACTGTGCTTTAGTTGCAATAGAAACGAGGTCGTCTTTCTTCAAGAGGCAGGGTGACTTCAGGTAGGAAGTCCTGAATGGAAGGAGAAGCTTACTGTTTCTCTCTGTACAGCTCAAACTAGGGAATGAGAGCGACTTCCACGGCCTGTTGGAACTGGCTTAACGGTGCTCGTGAACCTGTGCGATTGCTGGCTAAATCAAGATATTCCAATAAGAGTGCACTGTGTTGCCCTACACTCGGCATACACACTGTGAGTCGGAAAGCTCCTGGCCTGGATATTGCTTAGAAGGACAAGGGGAGCCTGAGTGTACTCAGTGTTCTTGCAGGCAACAGGGTTTCCAGGCGAGGCACCTAGGTGTCCTGAAAAGCGTACTGGCTTTAAAATGATGAAGATAAGCGACTACGGCCTCATGGAAACTGCTACACGCCTCTGCTTCTGCATAGTATTTCATGGCCTTACCTCGAGGCAAGTTCTCAGGTTTCTTGCCCTGTGAGTGACACAGCATGTTAAGATGCTGTATTTCTCCTTGAATAGAGTGACTTCTGGTACGAGGTCCTCGATAACTTCTAAGCAGAGTGTTTTCTCAGGGCTGCTCAGACGAGGGCAATGTCGAAGACTTCCAGGGCATGTTGGACTGCCTAGAAATGTGGTTCTGATGCTGTTCGAGTGCTCTGGAAATGTAGCTCTCCTGAAGTAACGTACAGTGTGTTGCCCGACACCCTGCAGACACAGAGAGCCTCCGTGGGACGTATGGGACGCAATGCTGCTCAGCAGGCCCACAGGGGTATAGAGGGAGTCAGGGATCTTGGAACCGAAATGATGCTCACCCGAAGGGCGTAGGAGTTCTGAAAGGGGTAATTCTTTAAATAAAACAGACCTCCATTAAGAGCTCATGGAAAGAGCTGCATGCCTCCCTTTCTGCAGGGCTACTCAGGGCCTTACCTGAGGCAAGGACTCACGTTGAGATTCCCTTTAGCTCTAGAGCATGGCAAGGAGAGCCGCACCCCGCCAATGAAGCTCCGTGTGTACCGAGAGAAAAGTCATTTTCTTCCCAGACACATGCCTACAGTGGCCAGAGGACTGTCAACAGCAGAGAATTTCAGGAGCTTCACGGAAGCAAGAATGGAGGTTTTCAAACGGAAAGCAAGGCTAGTCCCATCATGCCCCCATTTCCATGAGCACAGGCAGCATACATCTCTGTGGTTTTTACCCAGTCAAATGAGACACAGAGTACACAGTTGTTGCTTCCCTGAATCAACTTCTCGAGGCAGGGTGTTCTGCATCTAGTGAACGGCCTCACCAAGGAAATCCCTGATTAGGACTCTGGGCCCGTGCCTCTTCAAAAGCCTGCCGTGCTACAGGAAAAACTGTGCTTTAGTTGCAATAGAAAGAAGGTCATCTTTCTTCAAGAGGCAGGGTGACTTCAGGTAGGAGGTCCTGAATGGAAGGAGAAGCTTACTGTTTCTGTCTGTACAGCTCAAACTAGGGAATGAGAACGACTTCCACGACATGTTGGAACTTGTTGAACGTTGCTCTTGAACCTGTGCGAGTGCTGTGAATCAAGATATCACAAGAAAGAGTGCAGTGTGTTGCCCATGACTCAGCAGACACAGAGGACCTCCGAGGACCAATGTGCCTCGTTGTTGCTCAGCAGGCCTACAGGGGTGTGGAGATACTCAGAGACCTTGGAACAAAAATGATGCTCAACCGAGGGGCCTAGGAGTCCTGAAAAGGGTACTTCATTTAAAGTAAACCAGAAGAGTGACTAAGAGCTAATGGAAAGAGCTGCATGCCTCCCGTTCTGCAGGGCTACTCAGGGCCTTACCTGAGGCAAGGACTCACGTTGAGATTCCCTTTAGCTCTAGAGCATGGCAAGGAGAGCCGCACCCCGCCAATGAAGCTCCGTGTGTACCGAGAGAAAAGTCATTTTCTTCCCAGACACATGCCTACAGTGGCCAGAGGACTGTCAACAGCAGAGAATTTCAGGGAGCTTCACGGAAGCAAGAATGGAGGTTTTCAAACGGAAAGCAAGGCTAGTCCCATCATGCCCCCATTTCCATGGGCACAGGCAGCATACATCTCTGTGGTTTTTAACCAGTCAAATGAGACACAGAGTACACAGTGGTTGCTTCCCTGAATCAACTTCTCGAGGCAGGGTGTTCTGCATCTAGTGAACGGCCTCACCAAGGAAATCCCTGATTAGGACTCTAGGCCCGTGCCTCTTCAAAAGCCTGCCGTGCTACTGGAAAAACTGTGCTTTAGTTGCAATAGAAAGAAGGTCGTCTTTCTTCAAGAGGCAGGGTGACTTCAGGTAGGAGGTCCTGAATGGAAGGAGAAGCTTACTGTTCTTGTCTGTACAGCTCAAACTAGGGAATGAGAACGACTTCCACGACATGTTGGAACTTGTTGAACGTTGCTCCTGAACCTGTGCGAGTGCTGTGAATCAAGATATCACAAGAAAGAGTGCAGTGTGTTGCCCATGACTCAGCAGACACAGAGGACCTCCGAGGACCAATGTGCCTCGTTGTTGCTCAGCAGGCCTACAGGGGTGTGGAGATACTCAGAGACCTTGGAACAAAAATGATGCTCAACCGAGGGGCCTAGGAGTCCTGAAAAGGGTACTTCATTTAAAGTAAACCAGAAGAGTGACTAAGAGCTAATGGAAAGAGCTGCATGCCTCCCGTTCGGCAGGGCTACTCAGGGCCTTACCTCGAGCCAAGGGCTCACGTTTAGATTCCCTTTAGCTCTAGAGCATGGCAAGGTGCGCCCCACCGCGGCCAATGAAGTTCCGTGTGTAGCCAGAGAAAACTCATTTACTTCCCAGACACATGCCTACAGTGGCCAGAGGCCTGTCAACAGCAGAGAATTTCAGGGAGCTTCACGAAAGCAAGAGGGGAGCTTTCCAAACGGAAAGCAAGGTTAGTCCCATCATGCCCCCATTTCCATGGGCACAGGCAGCATACATCTCTGTGGTTTTCAACCAGTCAAATGAGACACAGAGTACACAGTTGTTGCTTCCCTGAATCAACTTCTCGAGGCAGGGTGTTCTGCATCTAGTGAACGGCCTCACCAAGGAAAGCCCTAGCTAGGCCTCTGGGCCCGTGCCTTTTCAAAAGCCTGCCGTGCTACAGGAAAAACTGTGCTTTAGTTGCAATAGAAACGAGGTCGTCTTTCTTCAAGAGGCAGGGTGACTTCAGGTAGGAAGTCCTGAATGGAAGGAGAAGCTTACTGTTTCTCTCTGTACAGCTCAAACTAGGGAATGAGAGCGACTTCCACGGCCTGTTGGAACTGGCTTAACGGTGCTCGTGAACCTGTGCGATTGCTGGCTAAATCAAGATATTCCAATAAGAGTGCACTGTGTTGCCCTACACTCGGCATACACACTGTGAGTCGGAAAGCTCCTGGCCTGGATATTGCTTAGAAGGACAAGGGGAGCCTGAGGGTACTCAGTGTTCTTGCAGGCAACAGGGTTTCCAGGCGAGGCACCTCGGTGTCCTGAAAAGCGTACTGGCTTTAAAATGATGAAGATAAGCGACTACGGCCTCATGGAAACTGCTACACGCCTCTGCTTCTGCATAGTATTCCATGGCCTTACCTCGAGGCAAGTTCTCAGGTTTGTTGCCCTGTGAGCGACACAGCATGTTAAGATGCTGTATTTCTCCTTGAATAGAGTGACTTCTGGTAGGAGGTCCTCGATAACTTCTAAGCAGAGTGTTTTCTCAGGGCTGCTCAGACGAGGGCAATGTCGAAGACTTCCAGGGCATGTTGGACTGCCTAGAAATGTGGTTCTGATGCTGTTCGAGTGCTCTGGAAATGTAGCTCTCCTGAAGTAACGTACAGTGTGTTGCCCGACACTCTGCAGACACAGAGAGCCTCCGTGGGACGTATGGGACGCAATGCTGCTCAGCAGCCCCACAGGGGTATAGAGGGAGTCAGGGATCTTGGAACCAAAATGATGCTCACCCGAAGGGCGTAGGAGTTCTGAAAGGGGTAATTCTTTAAATAAAACAGACCTCCATTAAGAGCTCATGGAAAGAGCTGCATGCCTCCCTTTCTGCAGGGCTACTCAGGGCCTTACCTGAGGCAAGGACTCACGTTGAGATTCCCTTTAGCTCTAGAGCATGGCAAGGAGAGCCGCACCCCGCCAATGAAGCTCCGTGTGTACCGAGAGAAAAGTCATTTTCTTCCCAGACACATGCCTACAGTGGCCAGAGGACTGTCAACAGCAAAGAATTTCAGGAGCTTCACGGAAGCAAGAATGGAGGTTTTCAAACGGAAAGCAAGGCTAGTCCCATCATGCCCCCATTTCCATGAGCACAGGCAGCATACATCTCTGTGGTTTTTACCCAGTCAAATGAGACACAGAGTACACAGTTGTTGCTTCCCTGAATCAACTTCTCGAGGCAGGGTGTTCTGCATCTAGTGAACGGCCTCACCAAGGAAATCCCTGATTAGGACTCTGGGCCCGTGCCTCTTCAAAAGCCTGCCGTGCTACAGGAAAAACTGTGCTTTAGTTGCAATAGAAAGAAGGTCATCTTTCTTCAAGAGGCAGGGTGACTTCAGGTAGGAGGTCCTGAATGGAAGGAGAAGCTTACTCTTTCTGTCTGTACAGCTCAAACTAGGGAATGAGAACGACTTCCACGACATGTTGGAACTTGTTGAACGTTGCTCCTGAACCTGTGCGAGTGCTGTGAATCAAGATATCACAAGAAAGAGTGCAGTGTGTTGCCCATGACTCAGCAGACACAGAGGACCTCCGAGGACCAATGTGCCTCGTTGTTGCTCAGCAGGCCTACAGGGGTGTGGAGATACTCAGAGACCTTGGAACAAAAATGATGCTCAACCGAGGGGCCTAGGAGTCCTGAAAAGGGTACTTCATTTAAAGTAAACCAGAAGAGTGACTAAGAGCTAATGGAAAGAGCTGCATGCCTCCCGTTCGGCAGGGCTACTCAGGGCCTTACCTCGAGCCAAGGGCTCACGTTTAGATTCCCTTTAGCTCTAGAGCATGGCAAGGTGCGCCCCACCGCGGCCAATGAAGTTCCGTGTGTAGCCAGAGAAAACTCATTTACTTCCCAGACACATGCCTACAGTGGCCAGAGGCCTGTCAACAGCAGAGAATTTCAGGGAGCTTCACGAAAGCAAGAGGGGAGCTTTCCAAACGGAAAGCAAGGTTAGTCCCATCATGCCCCCATTTCCATGGGCACAGGCAGCATACATCTCTGTGGTTTTCAACCAGTCAAATGAGACACAGAGTACACAGTTGTTGCTTCCCTGAATCAACTTCTCGAGGCAGGGTGTTCTGCATCTAGTGAACGGCCTCACCAAGGAAAGCCCTAGCTAGGCCTCTGGGCCCGTGCCTTTTCAAAAGCCTGCCGTGCTACAGGAAAAACTGTGCTTTAGTTGCAATAGAAACGAGGTCGTCTTTCTTCAAGAGGCAGGGTGACTTCAGGTAGGAAGTCCTGAATGGAAGGAGAAGCTTACTGTTTCTCTCTGTACAGCTCAAACTAGGGAATGAGAGCGACTTCCACGGCCTGTTGGAACTGGCTTAACGGTGCTCGTGAACCTGTGCGATTGCTGGCTAAATCAAGATATTCCAATAAGAGTGCACTGTGTTGCCCTACACTCGGCATACACACTGTGAGTCGGAAAGCTCCTGGCCTGGATATTGCTTAGAAGGACAAGGGGAGCCTGAGCGTACTCAGTGTTCTTGCAGGCAACAGGGTTTCCAGGCGAGGCACCTAGGTGTCCTGAAAAGCGTACTGGCTTTAAAATGATGAAGATAAGCGACTACGGCCTCATGGAAACTGCTACACGCCTCTGCTTCTGCATAGTATTTCATGGCCTTACCTCGAGGCAAGTTCTCAGGTTTCTTGCCCTGTGAGTGACACAGCATGTTAAGATGCTGTATTTCTCCTTGAATAGAGTGACTTCTGGTACGAGGTCCTCGATAACTTCTAAGCAGAGTGTTTTCTCAGGGCTGCTCAGACGAGGGCAATGTCGAAGACTTCCAGGGCATGTTGGACTGCCTAGAAATGTGGTTCTGATGCTGTTCGAGTGCTCTGGAAATGTAGCTCTCCTGAAGTAACGTACAGTGTGTTGCCCGACACTCTGCAGACACAGAGAGCCTCCGTGGGACGTATGGGACGCAATGCTGCTCAGCAGGCCCACAGGGGTATAGAGGGAGTCAGGGATCTTGGAACCGAAATGATGCTCACCCGAAGGGCGTAGGAGTTCTGAAAGGGGTAATTCTTTAAATAAAACAGACCTCCATTAAGAGCTCATGGAAAGAGCTGCATGCCTCCCTTTCTGCAGGGCTACTCAGGGCCTTACCTGAGGCAAGGACTCACGTTGAGATTCCCTTTAGCTCTAGAGCATGGCAAGGAGAGCCGCACCCCGCCAATGAAGCTCCGTGTGTACCGAGAGAAAAGTCATTTTCTTCCCAGACACATGCCTACAGTGGCCAGAGGACTGTCAACAGCAGAGAATTTCAGGAGCTTCACGGAAGCAAGAATGGAGGTTTTCAAACGGAAAGCAAGGCTAGTCCCATCATGCCCCCATTTCCATGAGCACAGGCAGCATACATCTCTGTGGTTTTTACCCAGTCAAATGAGACACAGAGTACACAGTTGTTGCTTCCCTGAATCAACTTCTCGAGGCAGGGTGTTCTGCATCTAGTGAACGGCCTCACCAAGGAAATCCCTGATTAGGACTCTGGGCCCGTGCCTCTTCAAAAGCCTGCCGTGCTACAGGAAAAACTGTGCTTTAGTTGCAATAGAAAGAAGGTCATCTTTCTTCAAGAGGCAGGGTGACTTCAGGTAGGAGGTCCTGAATGGAAGGAGAAGCTTACTCTTTCTGTCTGTACAGCTCAAACTAGGGAATGAGAACGACTTCCACGACATGTTGGAACTTGTTGAACGTTGCTCTTGAACCTGTGCGAGTGCTGTGAATCAAGATATCACAAGAAAGAGTGCAGTGTGTTGCCCATGACTCAGCAGACACAGAGGACCTCCGAGGACCAATGTGCCTCGTTGTTGCTCAGCAGGCCTACAGGGGTGTGGAGATACTCAGAGACCTTGGAACAAAAATGATGCTCAACCGAGGGGCCTAGGAGTCCTGAAAAGGGTACTTCATTTAAAGTAAACCAGAAGAGTGACTAAGAGCTAATGGAAAGAGCTGCATGCCTCCCGTTCTGCAGGGCTACTCAGGGCCTTACCTCGAGCCAAGGGCTCACGTTTAGATTCCCTTTAGCTCTAGAGCATGGCAAGGTGCGCCCCACCGCGGCCAATGAAGTTCCGTGTGTAGCCAGAGAAAACTCATTTACTTCCCAGACACATGCCTACAGTGGCCAGAGGCCTGTCAACAGCAGAGAATTTCAGGGAGCTTCACGAAAGCAAGAGGGGAGCTTTCCAAACGGAAAGCAAGGTTAGTCCCATCATGCCCCCATTTCCATGGGCACAGGCAGCATACATCTCTGTGGTTTTTAACCAGTCAAATGAGACACAGAGTACACAGTGGTTGCTTCCCTGAATCATCTTCTCGAGGCAGGGTGTTCTGCATCTAGTGAACGGCCTCACCAAGGAAATCCCTGATTAGGACTCTGGGCCCGTGCCTCTTCAAAAGCCTGCCGTGCTACAGGAAAAACTGTGCTTTAGTTGCAATAGAAAAAAGGTCGTCTTTCTTCAAGAGGCAGGGTGACTTCAGGTAGGAGGTCCTGAATGGAAGGAGAAGCTTACTGTTTCTGTCTGTACAGCTCAAACTAGGGAATGAGAACGACTTCCACGACATGTTGGAACTTGTTGCACGTTGCTCTTGAACCTGTGCGAGTGCTGTGAATCAAGATATCACAAGAAAGAGTGCAGTGTGTTGCCCATGACTCAGCAGACACAGAGGACCTCCGAGGACCAATGTGCCTCGTTGTTGCTCAGCAGGCCTACAGGGGTGTGGGGATACTCAGAGACCTTGGAACAAAAATGATGCTCAACCGAGGGGCCTAGGAGTCCTGAAAAGGGTACTTCATTTAAAGTAAACCAGAAGAGTGACTAAGAGCTAATGGAAAGAGGTGCATGCCTCCCGTTCGGCAGGGCTACTCAGGGCCTTACCTCGAGCCAAGGGCTCACGTTTAGATTCCCTTTAGCTCTAGAGCATGGCAAGGTGCGCCCCACCGCGGCCAATGAAGTTCCGTGTGTAGCCAGAGAAAACTCATTTACTTCCCAGACACATGCCTACAGTGGCCAGAGGCCTGTCAACAGCAGAGAATTTCAGGGAGCTTCACGAAAGCAAGAGGGGAGCTTTCCAAACGGAAAGCAAGGTTAGTCCCATCATGCCCCCATTTCCATGGGCACAGGCAGCATACATCTCTGTGGTTTTTAACCAGTCAAATGAGACACAGAGTACACAGTTGTTGCTTCCCTGAATCAACTTCTCGAGGCAGGGTGTTCTGCATCTAGTGAACGGCCTCACCAAGGAAAGCCCTAGCTAGGCCTCTGGGCCCGTGCCTTTTCAAAAGCCTGCCGTGCTACAGGAAAAACTGTGCTTTAGTTGCAATAGAAACGAGGTCGTCTTTCTTCAAGAGGCAGGGTGACTTCAGGTAGGAAGTCCTGAATGGAAGGAGAAGCTTACTGTTTCTCTCTGTACAGCTCAAACTAGGGAATGAGAGCGACTTCCACGGCCTGTTGGAACTGGCTTAACGGTGCTCGTGAACCTGTGCGATTGCTGGCTAAATCAAGATATTCCAATAAGAGTGCACTGTGTTGCCCTACACTCGGCATACACACTGTGAGTCGGAAAGCTCCTGGCCTGGATATTGCTTAGAAGGACAAGGGGAGCCTGAGGGTACTCAGTGTTCTTGCAGGCAACAGGGTTTCCAGGCGAGGCACCTCGGTGTCCTGAAAAGCGTACTGGCTTTAAAATGATGAAGATAAGCGACTACGGCCTCATGGAAACTGCTACACGCCTCTGCTTCTGCATAGTATTTCATGGCCTTACCTCGAGGCAAGTTCTCAGGTTTCTTGCCCTGTGAGCGACACAGCATGTTAAGATGCTGTATTTCTCCTTGAATAGAGTGACTTCTGGTACGAGGTCCTCGATAACTTCTAAGCAGAGTGTTTTCTCAGGGCTGCTCAGACGAGGGCAATGTCGAAGACTTCCAGGGCATGTTGGACTGCCTAGAAATGTGGTTCTGATGCTGTTCGAGTGCTCTGGAAATGTAGCTCTCCTGAAGTAACGTACAGTGTGTTGCCCGACACTCTGCAGACACAGAGAGCCTCCGTGGGACGTATGGGATGAAATGCTGCTCAGCAGGCCCACAGGGGTATAGAGGGAGTCAGGGATCTTGGAACCGAAATGATGCTCACCCGAAGGGCGTAGGAGTTCTGAAAGGGGTAATTCTTTAAATAAAACAGACCTCCATTAAGAGCTCATGGAAAGAGCTGCATGCCTCCCTTTCTGCAGGGCTACTCAGGGCCTTACCTGAGGCAAGGACTCACGTTGAGATTCCCTTTAGCTCTAGAGCATGGCAAGGAGAGCCGCACCCCGCCAATGAAGCTCCGTGTGTACCGAGAGAAAAGTCATTTTCTTCCCAGACACATGCCTACAGTGGCCAGAGGACTGTCAACAGCAGAGAATTTCAGGGAGCTTCACGGAAGCAAGAATGGAGGTTTTCAAACGGAAAGCAAGGCTAGTCCCATCATGCCCCCATTTCCATGGGCACAGGCAGCATACATCTCTGTGGTTTTTAACCAGTCAAATGAGACACAGAGTACACAGTGGTTGCTTCCCTGAATCAACTTCTCGAGGCAGGGTGTTCTGCATCTAGTGAACGGCCTCACCAAGGAAATCCCTGATTAGGACTCTAGGCCCGTGCCTCTTCAAAAGCCTGCCGTGCTACTGGAAAAACTGTGCTTTAGTTGCAATAGAAAGAAGGTCGTCTTTCTTCAAGAGGCAGGGTGACTTCAGGTAGGAGGTCCTGAATGGAAGGAGAAGCTTACTGTTTCTGTCTGTACAGCTCAAACTAGGGAATGAGAACGACTTCCACGACATGTTGGAACTTGTTGAACGTTGCTCCTGAACCTGTGCGAGTGCTGTGAATCAAGATATCACAAGAAAGAGTGCAGTGTGTTGCCCATGACTCAGCAGACACAGAGGACCTCCGAGGACCAATGTGCCTCGTTGTTGCTCAGCAGGCCTACAGGGGTGTGGAGATACTCAGAGACCTTGGAACAAAAATGATGCTCAACCGAGGGGCCTAGGAGTCCTGAAAAGGGTACTTCATTTAAAGTAAACCAGAAGAGTGACTAAGAGCTAATGGAAAGAGCTGCATGCCTCCCGTTCGGCAGGGCTACTCAGGGCCTTACCTCGAGCCAAGGGCTCACGTTTAGATTCCCTTTAGCTCTAGAGCATGGCAAGGTGCGCCCCACCGCGGCCAATGAAGTTCCGTGTGTAGCCAGAGAAAACTCATTTACTTCCCAGACACATGCCTACAGTGGCCAGAGGCCTGTCAACAGCAGAGAATTTCAGGGAGCTTCACGAAAGCAAGAGGGGAGCTTTCCAAACCGAAAGCAAGGTTAGTCCCATCATGCCCCCATTTCCATGGGCACAGGCAGCATACATCTCTGTGGTTTTCAACCAGTCAAATGAGACACAGAGTACACAGTTGTTGCTTCCCTGAATCAATTTCTCGAGGCAGGGTGTTCTGCATCTAGTGAACGGCCTCACCAAGGAAAGCCCTAGCTAGGCCTCTGGGCCCGTGCCTTTTCAAAAGCCTGCCGTGCTACAGGAAAAACTGTGCTTTAGTTGCAATAGAAACGAGGTCGTCTTTCTTCAAGAGGCAGGGTGACTTCAGGTAGGAAGTCCTGAATGGAAGGAGAAGCTTACTGTTTCTCTCTGTACAGCTCAAACTAGGGAATGAGAGCGACTTCCACGGCCTGTTGGAACTGGCTTAACGGTGCTCGTGAACCTGTGCGATTGCTGGCTAAATCAAGATATTCCAATAAGAGTGCACTGTGTTGCCCTACACTCGGCATACACACTGTGAGTCGGAAAGCTCCTGGCCTGGATATTGCTTAGAAGGACAAGGGGAGCCTGAGGGTACTCAGTGTTCTTGCAGGCAACAGGGTTTCCAGGCGAGGCACCTCGGTGTCCTGAAAAGCGTACTGGCTTTAAAATGATGAAGATAAGCGACTACGGCCTCATGGAAACTGCTACACGCCTCTGCTTCTGCATAGTATTTCATGGCCTTACCTCGAGGCAAGTTCTCAGGTTTCTTGCCCTGTGAGCGACACAGCATGTTAAGATGCTGTATTTCTCCTTGAATAGAGTGACTTCTGGTACGAGGTCCTCGATAACTTCTAAGCAGAGTGTTTTCTCAGGGCTGCTCAGACGAGGGCAATGTCGAAGACTTCCAGGGCATGTTGGACTGCCTAGAAATGTGGTTCTGATGCTGTTCGAGTGCTCTGGAAATGTAGCTCTCCTGAAGTAACGTACAGTGTGTTGCCCGACACTCTGCAGACACAGAGAGCCTCCGTGGGACGTATGGGACGCAATGCTGCTCAGCAGCCCCACAGGGGTATAGAGGGAGTCAGGGATCTTGGAACCAAAATGATGCTCACCCGAATGGCGTAGGAGTTCTGAAAGGGGTAATTCTTTAAATAAAACAGACCTCCATTAAGAGCTCATGGAAAGAGCTGCATGCCTCCCTTTCTGCAGGGCTACTCAGGGCCTTACCTGAGGCAAGGACTCACGTTGAGATTCCCTTTAGCTCTAGAGCATGGCAAGGAGAGCCGCACCCCGCCAATGAAGCTCCGTGTGTACCGAGAGAAAAGTCATTTTCTTCCCAGACACATGCCTACAGTGGCCAGAGGACTGTCAACAGCAGAGAATTTCAGGAGCTTCACGGAAGCAAGAATGGAGGTTTTCAAACGGAAAGCAAGGCTAGTCCCATCATGCCCCCATTTCCATGAGCACAGGCAGCATACATCTCTGTGGTTTTTACCCAGTCAAATGAGACACAGAGTACACAGTTGTTGCTTCCCTGAATCAACTTCTCGAGGCAGGGTGTTCTGCATCTAGTGAACGGCCTCACCAAGGAAATCCCTGATTAGGACTCTGGGCCCGTGCCTCTTCAAAAGCCTGCCGTGCTACAGGAAAAACTGTGCTTTAGTTGCAATAGAAAGAAGGTCATCTTTCTTCAAGAGGCAGGGTGACTTCAGGTAGGAGGTCCTGAATGGAAGGAGAAGCTTACTCTTTCTGTCTGTACAGCTCAAACTAGGGAATGAGAACGACTTCCACGACATGTTGGAACTTGTTGAACGTTGCTCCTGAACCTGTGCGAGTGCTGTGAATCAAGATATCACAAGAAAGAGTGCAGTGTGTTGCCCATGACTCAGCAGACACAGAGGACCTCCGAGGACCAATGTGCCTCGTTGTTGCTCAGCAGGCCTACAGGGGTGTGGAGATACTCAGAGACCTTGGAACAAAAATGATGCTCAACCGAGGGGCCTAGGAGTCCTGAAAAGGGTACTTCATTTAAAGTAAACCAGAAGAGTGACTAAGAGCTAATGGAAAGAGCTGCATGCCTCCCGTTCGGCAGGGCTACTCAGGGCCTTACCTCGAGCCAAGGGCTCACGTTTAGATTCCCTTTAGCTCTAGAGCATGGCAAGGTGCGCCCCACCGCGGCCAATGAAGTTCCGTGTGTAGCCAGAGAAAACTCATTTACTTCCCAGACACATGCCTACAGTGGCCAGAGGCCTGTCAACAGCAGAGAATTTCAGGGAGCTTCACGAAAGCAAGAGGGGAGCTTTCCAAACGGAAAGCAAGGTTAGTCCCATCATGCCCCCATTTCCATGGGCACAGGCAGCATACATCTCTGTGGTTTTCAACCAGTCAAATGAGACACAGAGTACACAGTTGTTGCTTCCCTGAATCAACTTCTCGAGGCAGGGTGTTCTGCATCTAGTGAACGGCCTCACCAAGGAAAGCCCTAGCTAGGCCTCTGGGCCCGTGCCTTTTCAAAAGCCTGCCGTGCTACAGGAAAAACTGTGCTTTAGTTGCAATAGAAACGAGGTCGTCTTTCTTCAAGAGGCAGGGTGACTTCAGGTAGGAAGTCCTGAATGGAAGGAGAAGCTTACTGTTTCTCTCTGTACAGCTCAAACTAGGGAATGAGAGCGACTTCCACGGCCTGTTGGAACTGGCTTAACGGTGCTCGTGAACCTGTGCGATTGCTGGCTAAATCAAGATATTCCAATAAGAGTGCACTGTGTTGCCCTACACTCGGCATACACACTGTGAGTCGGAAAGCTCCTGGCCTGGATATTGCTTAGAAGGACAAGGGGAGCCTGAGTGTACTCAGTGTTCTTGCAGGCAACAGGGTTTCCAGGCGAGGCACCTAGGTGTCCTGAAAAGCGTACTGGCTTTAAAATGATGAAGATAAGCGACTACGGCCTCATGGAAACTGCTACACGCCTCTGCTTCTGCATAGTATTTCATGGCCTTACCTCGAGGCAAGTTCTCAGGTTTCTTGCCCTGTGAGTGACACAGCATGTTAAGATGCTGTATTTCTCCTTGAATAGAGTGACTTCTGGTACGAGGTCCTCGATAACTTCTAAGCAGAGTGTTTTCTCAGGGCTGCTCAGACGAGGGCAATGTCGAAGACTTCCAGGGCATGTTGGACTGCCTAGAAATGTGGTTCTGATGCTGTTCGAGTGCTCTGGAAATGTAGCTCTCCTGAAGTAACGTACAGTGTGTTGCCCGACACCCTGCAGACACAGAGAGCCTCCGTGGGACGTATGGGACGCAATGCTGCTCAGCAGGCCCACAGGGGTATAGAGGGAGTCAGGGATCTTGGAACCGAAATGATGCTCACCCGAAGGGCGTAGGAGTTCTGAAAGGGGTAATTCTTTAAATAAAACAGACCTCCATTAAGAGCTCATGGAAAGAGCTGCATGCCTCCCTTTCTGCAGGGCTACTCAGGGCCTTACCTGAGGCAAGGACTCACGTTGAGATTCCCTTTAGCTCTAGAGCATGGCAAGGAGAGCCGCACCCCGCCAATGAAGCTCCGTGTGTACCGAGAGAAAAGTCATTTTCTTCCCAGACACATGCCTACAGTGGCCAGAGGACTGTCAACAGCAGAGAATTTCAGGAGCTTCACGGAAGCAAGAATGGAGGTTTTCAAACGGAAAGCAAGGCTAGTCCCATCATGCCCCCATTTCCATGAGCACAGGCAGCATACATCTCTGTGGTTTTTACCCAGTCAAATGAGACACAGAGTACACAGTTGTTGCTTCCCTGAATCAACTTCTCGAGGCAGGGTGTTCTGCATCTAGTGAACGGCCTCACCAAGGAAATCCCTGATTAGGACTCTGGGCCCGTGCCTCTTCAAAAGCCTGCCGTGCTACAGGAAAAACTGTGCTTTAGTTGCAATAGAAAGAAGGTCATCTTTCTTCAAGAGGCAGGGTGACTTCAGGTAGGAGGTCCTGAATGGAAGGAGAAGCTTACTGTTTCTGTCTGTACAGCTCAAACTAGGGAATGAGAACGACTTCCACGACATGTTGGAACTTGTTGAACGTTGCTCTTGAACCTGTGCGAGTGCTGTGAATCAAGATATCACAAGAAAGAGTGCAGTGTGTTGCCCATGACTCAGCAGACACAGAGGACCTCCGAGGACCAATGTGCCTCGTTGTTGCTCAGCAGGCCTACAGGGGTGTGGAGATACTCAGAGACCTTGGAACAAAAATGATGCTCAACCGAGGGGCCTAGGAGTCCTGAAAAGGGTACTTCATTTAAAGTAAACCAGAAGAGTGACTAAGAGCTAATGGAAAGAGCTGCATGCCTCCCGTTCTGCAGGGCTACTCAGGGCCTTACCTGAGGCAAGGACTCACGTTGAGATTCCCTTTAGCTCTAGAGCATGGCAAGGAGAGCCGCACCCCGCCAATGAAGCTCCGTGTGTACCGAGAGAAAAGTCATTTTCTTCCCAGACACATGCCTACAGTGGCCAGAGGACTGTCAACAGCAGAGAATTTCAGGGAGCTTCACGGAAGCAAGAATGGAGGTTTTCAAACGGAAAGCAAGGCTAGTCCCATCATGCCCCCATTTCCATGGGCACAGGCAGCATACATCTCTGTGGTTTTTAACCAGTCAAATGAGACACAGAGTACACAGTGGTTGCTTCCCTGAATCAACTTCTCGAGGCAGGGTGTTCTGCATCTAGTGAACGGCCTCACCAAGGAAATCCCTGATTAGGACTCTAGGCCCGTGCCTCTTCAAAAGCCTGCCGTGCTACTGGAAAAACTGTGCTTTAGTTGCAATAGAAAGAAGGTCGTCTTTCTTCAAGAGGCAGGGTGACTTCAGGTAGGAGGTCCTGAATGGAAGGAGAAGCTTACTGTTCTTGTCTGTACAGCTCAAACTAGGGAATGAGAACGACTTCCACGACATGTTGGAACTTGTTGAACGTTGCTCCTGAACCTGTGCGAGTGCTGTGAATCAAGATATCACAAGAAAGAGTGCAGTGTGTTGCCCATGACTCAGCAGACACAGAGGACCTCCGAGGACCAATGTGCCTCGTTGTTGCTCAGCAGGCCTACAGGGGTGTGGAGATACTCAGAGACCTTGGAACAAAAATGATGCTCAACCGAGGGGCCTAGGAGTCCTGAAAAGGGTACTTCATTTAAAGTAAACCAGAAGAGTGACTAAGAGCTAATGGAAAGAGCTGCATGCCTCCCGTTCGGCAGGGCTACTCAGGGCCTTACCTCGAGCCAAGGGCTCACGTTTAGATTCCCTTTAGCTCTAGAGCATGGCAAGGTGCGCCCCACCGCGGCCAATGAAGTTCCGTGTGTAGCCAGAGAAAACTCATTTACTTCCCAGACACATGCCTACAGTGGCCAGAGGCCTGTCAACAGCAGAGAATTTCAGGGAGCTTCACGAAAGCAAGAGGGGAGCTTTCCAAACGGAAAGCAAGGTTAGTCCCATCATGCCCCCATTTCCATGGGCACAGGCAGCATACATCTCTGTGGTTTTCAACCAGTCAAATGAGACACAGAGTACACAGTTGTTGCTTCCCTGAATCAACTTCTCGAGGCAGGGTGTTCTGCATCTAGTGAACGGCCTCACCAAGGAAAGCCCTAGCTAGGCCTCTGGGCCCGTGCCTTTTCAAAAGCCTGCCGTGCTACAGGAAAAACTGTGCTTTAGTTGCAATAGAAACGAGGTCGTCTTTCTTCAAGAGGCAGGGTGACTTCAGGTAGGAAGTCCTGAATGGAAGGAGAAGCTTACTGTTTCTCTCTGTACAGCTCAAACTAGGGAATGAGAGCGACTTCCACGGCCTGTTGGAACTGGCTTAACGGTGCTCGTGAACCTGTGCGATTGCTGGCTAAATCAAGATATTCCAATAAGAGTGCACTGTGTTGCCCTACACTCGGCATACACACTGTGAGTCGGAAAGCTCCTGGCCTGGATATTGCTTAGAAGGACAAGGGGAGCCTGAGGGTACTCAGTGTTCTTGCAGGCAACAGGGTTTCCAGGCGAGGCACCTCGGTGTCCTGAAAAGCGTACTGGCTTTAAAATGATGAAGATAAGCGACTACGGCCTCATGGAAACTGCTACACGCCTCTGCTTCTGCATAGTATTCCATGGCCTTACCTCGAGGCAAGTTCTCAGGTTTGTTGCCCTGTGAGCGACACAGCATGTTAAGATGCTGTATTTCTCCTTGAATAGAGTGACTTCTGGTAGGAGGTCCTCGATAACTTCTAAGCAGAGTGTTTTCTCAGGGCTGCTCAGACGAGGGCAATGTCGAAGACTTCCAGGGCATGTTGGACTGCCTAGAAATGTGGTTCTGATGCTGTTCGAGTGCTCTGGAAATGTAGCTCTCCTGAAGTAACGTACAGTGTGTTGCCCGACACTCTGCAGACACAGAGAGCCTCCGTGGGACGTATGGGACGCAATGCTGCTCAGCAGCCCCACAGGGGTATAGAGGGAGTCAGGGATCTTGGAACCAAAATGATGCTCACCCGAAGGGCGTAGGAGTTCTGAAAGGGGTAATTCTTTAAATAAAACAGACCTCCATTAAGAGCTCATGGAAAGAGCTGCATGCCTCCCTTTCTGCAGGGCTACTCAGGGCCTTACCTGAGGCAAGGACTCACGTTGAGATTCCCTTTAGCTCTAGAGCATGGCAAGGAGAGCCGCACCCCGCCAATGAAGCTCCGTGTGTACCGAGAGAAAAGTCATTTTCTTCCCAGACACATGCCTACAGTGGCCAGAGGACTGTCAACAGCAGAGAATTTCAGGAGCTTCACGGAAGCAAGAATGGAGGTTTTCAAACGGAAAGCAAGGCTAGTCCCATCATGCCCCCATTTCCATGAGCACAGGCAGCATACATCTCTGTGGTTTTTACCCAGTCAAATGAGACACAGAGTACACAGTTGTTGCTTCCCTGAATCAACTTCTCGAGGCAGGGTGTTCTGCATCTAGTGAACGGCCTCACCAAGGAAATCCCTGATTAGGACTCTGGGCCCGTGCCTCTTCAAAAGCCTGCCGTGCTACAGGAAAAACTGTGCTTTAGTTGCAATAGAAAGAAGGTCATCTTTCTTCAAGAGGCAGGGTGACTTCAGGTAGGAGGTCCTGAATGGAAGGAGAAGCTTACTCTTTCTGTCTGTACAGCTCAAACTAGGGAATGAGAACGACTTCCACGACATGTTGGAACTTGTTGAACGTTGCTCCTGAACCTGTGCGAGTGCTGTGAATCAAGATATCACAAGAAAGAGTGCAGTGTGTTGCCCATGACTCAGCAGACACAGAGGACCTCCGAGGACCAATGTGCCTCGTTGTTGCTCAGCAGGCCTACAGGGGTGTGGAGATACTCAGAGACCTTGGAACAAAAATGATGCTCAACCGAGGGGCCTAGGAGTCCTGAAAAGGGTACTTCATTTAAAGTAAACCAGAAGAGTGACTAAGAGCTAATGGAAAGAGCTGCATGCCTCCCGTTCGGCAGGGCTACTCAGGGCCTTACCTCGAGCCAAGGGCTCACGTTTAGATTCCCTTTAGCTCTAGAGCATGGCAAGGTGCGCCCCACCGCGGCCAATGAAGTTCCGTGTGTAGCCAGAGAAAACTCATTTACTTCCCAGACACATGCCTACAGTGGCCAGAGGCCTGTCAACAGCAGAGAATTTCAGGGAGCTTCACGAAAGCAAGAGGGGAGCTTTCCAAACGGAAAGCAAGGTTAGTCCCATCATGCCCCCATTTCCATGGGCACAGGCAGCATACATCTCTGTGGTTTTCAACCAGTCAAATGAGACACAGAGTACACAGTTGTTGCTTCCCTGAATCAACTTCTCGAGGCAGGGTGTTCTGCATCTAGTGAACGGCCTCACCAAGGAAAGCCCTAGCTAGGCCTCTGGGCCCGTGCCTTTTCAAAAGCCTGCCGTGCTACAGGAAAAACTGTGCTTTAGTTGCAATAGAAACGAGGTCGTCTTTCTTCAAGAGGCAGGGTGACTTCAGGTAGGAAGTCCTGAATGGAAGGAGAAGCTTACTGTTTCTCTCTGTACAGCTCAAACTAGGGAATGAGAGCGACTTCCACGGCCTGTTGGAACTGGCTTAACGGTGCTCGTGAACCTGTGCGATTGCTGGCTAAATCAAGATATTCCAATAAGAGTGCACTGTGTTGCCCTACACTCGGCATACACACTGTGAGTCGGAAAGCTCCTGGCCTGGATATTGCTTAGAAGGACAAGGGGAGCCTGAGCGTACTCAGTGTTCTTGCAGGCAACAGGGTTTCCAGGCGAGGCACCTAGGTGTCCTGAAAAGCGTACTGGCTTTAAAATGATGAAGATAAGCGACTACGGCCTCATGGAAACTGCTACACGCCTCTGCTTCTGCATAGTATTTCATGGCCTTACCTCGAGGCAAGTTCTCAGGTTTCTTGCCCTGTGAGTGACACAGCATGTTAAGATGCTGTATTTCTCCTTGAATAGAGTGACTTCTGGTACGAGGTCCTCGATAACTTCTAAGCAGAGTGTTTTCTCAGGGCTGCTCAGACGAGGGCAATGTCGAAGACTTCCAGGGCATGTTGGACTGCCTAGAAATGTGGTTCTGATGCTGTTCGAGTGCTCTGGAAATGTAGCTCTCCTGAAGTAACGTACAGTGTGTTGCCCGACACTCTGCAGACACAGAGAGCCTCCGTGGGACGTATGGGACGCAATGCTGCTCAGCAGGCCCACAGGGGTATAGAGGGAGTCAGGGATCTTGGAACCGAAATGATGCTCACCCGAAGGGCGTAGGAGTTCTGAAAGGGGTAATTCTTTAAATAAAACAGACCTCCATTAAGAGCTCATGGAAAGAGCTGCATGCCTCCCTTTCTGCAGGGCTACTCAGGGCCTTACCTGAGGCAAGGACTCACGTTGAGATTCCCTTTAGCTCTAGAGCATGGCAAGGAGAGCCGCACCCCGCCAATGAAGCTCCGTGTGTACCGAGAGAAAAGTCATTTTCTTCCCAGACACATGCCTACAGTGGCCAGAGGACTGTCAACAGCAGAGAATTTCAGGAGCTTCACGGAAGCAAGAATGGAGGTTTTCAAACGGAAAGCAAGGCTAGTCCCATCATGCCCCCATTTCCATGAGCACAGGCAGCATACATCTCTGTGGTTTTTACCCAGTCAAATGAGACACAGAGTACACAGTTGTTGCTTCCCTGAATCAACTTCTCGAGGCAGGGTGTTCTGCATCTAGTGAACGGCCTCACCAAGGAAATCCCTGATTAGGACTCTGGGCCCGTGCCTCTTCAAAAGCCTGCCGTGCTACAGGAAAAACTGTGCTTTAGTTGCAATAGAAAGAAGGTCATCTTTCTTCAAGAGGCAGGGTGACTTCAGGTAGGAGGTCCTGAATGGAAGGAGAAGCTTACTCTTTCTGTCTGTACAGCTCAAACTAGGGAATGAGAACGACTTCCACGACATGTTGGAACTTGTTGAACGTTGCTCTTGAACCTGTGCGAGTGCTGTGAATCAAGATATCACAAGAAAGAGTGCAGTGTGTTGCCCATGACTCAGCAGACACAGAGGACCTCCGAGGACCAATGTGCCTCGTTGTTGCTCAGCAGGCCTACAGGGGTGTGGAGATACTCAGAGACCTTGGAACAAAAATGATGCTCAACCGAGGGGCCTAGGAGTCCTGAAAAGGGTACTTCATTTAAAGTAAACCAGAAGAGTGACTAAGAGCTAATGGAAAGAGCTGCATGCCTCCCGTTCTGCAGGGCTACTCAGGGCCTTACCTCGAGCCAAGGGCTCACGTTTAGATTCCCTTTAGCTCTAGAGCATGGCAAGGTGCGCCCCACCGCGGCCAATGAAGTTCCGTGTGTAGCCAGAGAAAACTCATTTACTTCCCAGACACATGCCTACAGTGGCCAGAGGCCTGTCAACAGCAGAGAATTTCAGGGAGCTTCACGAAAGCAAGAGGGGAGCTTTCCAAACGGAAAGCAAGGTTAGTCCCATCATGCCCCCATTTCCATGGGCACAGGCAGCATACATCTCTGTGGTTTTTAACCAGTCAAATGAGACACAGAGTACACAGTGGTTGCTTCCCTGAATCATCTTCTCGAGGCAGGGTGTTCTGCATCTAGTGAACGGCCTCACCAAGGAAATCCCTGATTAGGACTCTGGGCCCGTGCCTCTTCAAAAGCCTGCCGTGCTACAGGAAAAACTGTGCTTTAGTTGCAATAGAAAAAAGGTCGTCTTTCTTCAAGAGGCAGGGTGACTTCAGGTAGGAGGTCCTGAATGGAAGGAGAAGCTTACTGTTTCTGTCTGTACAGCTCAAACTAGGGAATGAGAACGACTTCCACGACATGTTGGAACTTGTTGCACGTTGCTCTTGAACCTGTGCGAGTGCTGTGAATCAAGATATCACAAGAAAGAGTGCAGTGTGTTGCCCATGACTCAGCAGACACAGAGGACCTCCGAGGACCAATGTGCCTCGTTGTTGCTCAGCAGGCCTACAGGGGTGTGGGGATACTCAGAGACCTTGGAACAAAAATGATGCTCAACCGAGGGGCCTAGGAGTCCTGAAAAGGGTACTTCATTTAAAGTAAACCAGAAGAGTGACTAAGAGCTAATGGAAAGAGGTGCATGCCTCCCGTTCGGCAGGGCTACTCAGGGCCTTACCTCGAGCCAAGGGCTCACGTTTAGATTCCCTTTAGCTCTAGAGCATGGCAAGGTGCGCCCCACCGCGGCCAATGAAGTTCCGTGTGTAGCCAGAGAAAACTCATTTACTTCCCAGACACATGCCTACAGTGGCCAGAGGCCTGTCAACAGCAGAGAATTTCAGGGAGCTTCACGAAAGCAAGAGGGGAGCTTTCCAAACGGAAAGCAAGGTTAGTCCCATCATGCCCCCATTTCCATGGGCACAGGCAGCATACATCTCTGTGGTTTTTAACCAGTCAAATGAGACACAGAGTACACAGTTGTTGCTTCCCTGAATCAACTTCTCGAGGCAGGGTGTTCTGCATCTAGTGAACGGCCTCACCAAGGAAAGCCCTAGCTAGGCCTCTGGGCCCGTGCCTTTTCAAAAGCCTGCCGTGCTACAGGAAAAACTGTGCTTTAGTTGCAATAGAAACGAGGTCGTCTTTCTTCAAGAGGCAGGGTGACTTCAGGTAGGAAGTCCTGAATGGAAGGAGAAGCTTACTGTTTCTCTCTGTACAGCTCAAACTAGGGAATGAGAGCGACTTCCACGGCCTGTTGGAACTGGCTTAACGGTGCTCGTGAACCTGTGCGATTGCTGGCTAAATCAAGATATTCCAATAAGAGTGCACTGTGTTGCCCTACACTCGGCATACACACTGTGAGTCGGAAAGCTCCTGGCCTGGATATTGCTTAGAAGGACAAGGGGAGCCTGAGGGTACTCAGTGTTCTTGCAGGCAACAGGGTTTCCAGGCGAGGCACCTCGGTGTCCTGAAAAGCGTACTGGCTTTAAAATGATGAAGATAAGCGACTACGGCCTCATGGAAACTGCTACACGCCTCTGCTTCTGCATAGTATTTCATGGCCTTACCTCGAGGCAAGTTCTCAGGTTTCTTGCCCTGTGAGCGACACAGCATGTTAAGATGCTGTATTTCTCCTTGAATAGAGTGACTTCTGGTACGAGGTCCTCGATAACTTCTAAGCAGAGTGTTTTCTCAGGGCTGCTCAGACGAGGGCAATGTCGAAGACTTCCAGGGCATGTTGGACTGCCTAGAAATGTGGTTCTGATGCTGTTCGAGTGCTCTGGAAATGTAGCTCTCCTGAAGTAACGTACAGTGTGTTGCCCGACACTCTGCAGACACAGAGAGCCTCCGTGGGACGTATGGGATGAAATGCTGCTCAGCAGGCCCACAGGGGTATAGAGGGAGTCAGGGATCTTGGAACCGAAATGATGCTCACCCGAAGGGCGTAGGAGTTCTGAAAGGGGTAATTCTTTAAATAAAACAGACCTCCATTAAGAGCTCATGGAAAGAGCTGCATGCCTCCCTTTCTGCAGGGCTACTCAGGGCCTTACCTGAGGCAAGGACTCACGTTGAGATTCCCTTTAGCTCTAGAGCATGGCAAGGAGAGCCGCACCCCGCCAATGAAGCTCCGTGTGTACCGAGAGAAAAGTCATTTTCTTCCCAGACACATGCCTACAGTGGCCAGAGGACTGTCAACAGCAGAGAATTTCAGGGAGCTTCACGGAAGCAAGAATGGAGGTTTTCAAACGGAAAGCAAGGCTAGTCCCATCATGCCCCCATTTCCATGGGCACAGGCAGCATACATCTCTGTGGTTTTTAACCAGTCAAATGAGACACAGAGTACACAGTGGTTGCTTCCCTGAATCAACTTCTCGAGGCAGGGTGTTCTGCATCTAGTGAACGGCCTCACCAAGGAAATCCCTGATTAGGACTCTAGGCCCGTGCCTCTTCAAAAGCCTGCCGTGCTACTGGAAAAACTGTGCTTTAGTTGCAATAGAAAGAAGGTCGTCTTTCTTCAAGAGGCAGGGTGACTTCAGGTAGGAGGTCCTGAATGGAAGGAGAAGCTTACTGTTTCTGTCTGTACAGCTCAAACTAGGGAATGAGAACGACTTCCACGACATGTTGGAACTTGTTGAACGTTGCTCCTGAACCTGTGCGAGTGCTGTGAATCAAGATATCACAAGAAAGAGTGCAGTGTGTTGCCCATGACTCAGCAGACACAGAGGACCTCCGAGGACCAATGTGCCTCGTTGTTGCTCAGCAGGCCTACAGGGGTGTGGAGATACTCAGAGACCTTGGAACAAAAATGATGCTCAACCGAGGGGCCTAGGAGTCCTGAAAAGGGTACTTCATTTAAAGTAAACCAGAAGAGTGACTAAGAGCTAATGGAAAGAGCTGCATGCCTCCCGTTCGGCAGGGCTACTCAGGGCCTTACCTCGAGCCAAGGGCTCACGTTTAGATTCCCTTTAGCTCTAGAGCATGGCAAGGTGCGCCCCACCGCGGCCAATGAAGTTCCGTGTGTAGCCAGAGAAAACTCATTTACTTCCCAGACACATGCCTACAGTGGCCAGAGGCCTGTCAACAGCAGAGAATTTCAGGGAGCTTCACGAAAGCAAGAGGGGAGCTTTCCAAACCGAAAGCAAGGTTAGTCCCATCATGCCCCCATTTCCATGGGCACAGGCAGCATACATCTCTGTGGTTTTCAACCAGTCAAATGAGACACAGAGTACACAGTTGTTGCTTCCCTGAATCAATTTCTCGAGGCAGGGTGTTCTGCATCTAGTGAACGGCCTCACCAAGGAAAGCCCTAGCTAGGCCTCTGGGCCCGTGCCTTTTCAAAAGCCTGCCGTGCTACAGGAAAAACTGTGCTTTAGTTGCAATAGAAACGAGGTCGTCTTTCTTCAAGAGGCAGGGTGACTTCAGGTAGGAAGTCCTGAATGGAAGGAGAAGCTTACTGTTTCTCTCTGTACAGCTCAAACTAGGGAATGAGAGCGACTTCCACGGCCTGTTGGAACTGGCTTAACGGTGCTCGTGAACCTGTGCGATTGCTGGCTAAATCAAGATATTCCAATAAGAGTGCACTGTGTTGCCCTACACTCGGCATACACACTGTGAGTCGGAAAGCTCCTGGCCTGGATATTGCTTAGAAGGACAAGGGGAGCCTGAGGGTACTCAGTGTTCTTGCAGGCAACAGGGTTTCCAGGCGAGGCACCTCGGTGTCCTGAAAAGCGTACTGGCTTTAAAATGATGAAGATAAGCGACTACGGCCTCATGGAAACTGCTACACGCCTCTGCTTCTGCATAGTATTTCATGGCCTTACCTCGAGGCAAGTTCTCAGGTTTCTTGCCCTGTGAGCGACACAGCATGTTAAGATGCTGTATTTCTCCTTGAATAGAGTGACTTCTGGTACGAGGTCCTCGATAACTTCTAAGCAGAGTGTTTTCTCAGGGCTGCTCAGACGAGGGCAATGTCGAAGACTTCCAGGGCATGTTGGACTGCCTAGAAATGTGGTTCTGATGCTGTTCGAGTGCTCTGGAAATGTAGCTCTCCTGAAGTAACGTACAGTGTGTTGCCCGACACTCTGCAGACACAGAGAGCCTCCGTGGGACGTATGGGACGCAATGCTGCTCAGCAGCCCCACAGGGGTATAGAGGGAGTCAGGGATCTTGGAACCAAAATGATGCTCACCCGAATGGCGTAGGAGTTCTGAAAGGGGTAATTCTTTAAATAAAACAGACCTCCATTAAGAGCTCATGGAAAGAGCTGCATGCCTCCCTTTCTGCAGGGCTACTCAGGGCCTTACCTGAGGCAAGGACTCACGTTGAGATTCCCTTTAGCTCTAGAGCATGGCAAGGAGAGCCGCACCCCGCCAATGAAGCTCCGTGTGTACCGAGAGAAAAGTCATTTTCTTCCCAGACACATGCCTACAGTGGCCAGAGGACTGTCAACAGCAGAGAATTTCAGGAGCTTCACGGAAGCAAGAATGGAGGTTTTCAAACGGAAAGCAAGGCTAGTCCCATCATGCCCCCATTTCCATGAGCACAGGCAGCATACATCTCTGTGGTTTTTACCCAGTCAAATGAGACACAGAGTACACAGTTGTTGCTTCCCTGAATCAACTTCTCGAGGCAGGGTGTTCTGCATCTAGTGAACGGCCTCACCAAGGAAATCCCTGATTAGGACTCTGGGCCCGTGCCTCTTCAAAAGCCTGCCGTGCTACAGGAAAAACTGTGCTTTAGTTGCAATAGAAAGAAGGTCATCTTTCTTCAAGAGGCAGGGTGACTTCAGGTAGGAGGTCCTGAATGGAAGGAGAAGCTTACTCTTTCTGTCTGTACAGCTCAAACTAGGGAATGAGAACGACTTCCACGACATGTTGGAACTTGTTGAACGTTGCTCCTGAACCTGTGCGAGTGCTGTGAATCAAGATATCACAAGAAAGAGTGCAGTGTGTTGCCCATGACTCAGCAGACACAGAGGACCTCCGAGGACCAATGTGCCTCGTTGTTGCTCAGCAGGCCTACAGGGGTGTGGAGATACTCAGAGACCTTGGAACAAAAATGATGCTCAACCGAGGGGCCTAGGAGTCCTGAAAAGGGTACTTCATTTAAAGTAAACCAGAAGAGTGACTAAGAGCTAATGGAAAGAGCTGCATGCCTCCCGTTCGGCAGGGCTACTCAGGGCCTTACCTCGAGCCAAGGGCTCACGTTTAGATTCCCTTTAGCTCTAGAGCATGGCAAGGTGCGCCCCACCGCGGCCAATGAAGTTCCGTGTGTAGCCAGAGAAAACTCATTTACTTCCCAGACACATGCCTACAGTGGCCAGAGGCCTGTCAACAGCAGAGAATTTCAGGGAGCTTCACGAAAGCAAGAGGGGAGCTTTCCAAACGGAAAGCAAGGTTAGTCCCATCATGCCCCCATTTCCATGGGCACAGGCAGCATACATCTCTGTGGTTTTCAACCAGTCAAATGAGACACAGAGTACACAGTTGTTGCTTCCCTGAATCAACTTCTCGAGGCAGGGTGTTCTGCATCTAGTGAACGGCCTCACCAAGGAAAGCCCTAGCTAGGCCTCTGGGCCCGTGCCTTTTCAAAAGCCTGCCGTGCTACAGGAAAAACTGTGCTTTAGTTGCAATAGAAACGAGGTCGTCTTTCTTCAAGAGGCAGGGTGACTTCAGGTAGGAAGTCCTGAATGGAAGGAGAAGCTTACTGTTTCTCTCTGTACAGCTCAAACTAGGGAATGAGAGCGACTTCCACGGCCTGTTGGAACTGGCTTAACGGTGCTCGTGAACCTGTGCGATTGCTGGCTAAATCAAGATATTCCAATAAGAGTGCACTGTGTTGCCCTACACTCGGCATACACACTGTGAGTCGGAAAGCTCCTGGCCTGGATATTGCTTAGAAGGACAAGGGGAGCCTGAGCGTACTCAGTGTTCTTGCAGGCAACAGGGTTTCCAGGCGAGGCACCTAGGTGTCCTGAAAAGCGTACTGGCTTTAAAATGATGAAGATAAGCGACTACGGCCTCATGGAAACTGCTACACGCCTCTGCTTCTGCATAGTATTTCATGGCCTTACCTCGAGGCAAGTTCTCAGGTTTCTTGCCCTGTGAGTGACACAGCATGTTAAGATGCTGTATTTCTCCTTGAATAGAGTGACTTCTGGTACGAGGTCCTCGATAACTTCTAAGCAGAGTGTTTTCTCAGGGCTGCTCAGACGAGGGCAATGTCGAAGACTTCCAGGGCATGTTGGACTGCCTAGAAATGTGGTTCTGATGCTGTTCGAGTGCTCTGGAAATGTAGCTCTCCTGAAGTAACGTACAGTGTGTTGCCCGACACTCTGCAGACACAGAGAGCCTCCGTGGGACGTATGGGACGCAATGCTGCTCAGCAGGCCCACAGGGGTATAGAGGGAGTCAGGGATCTTGGAACCGAAATGATGCTCACCCGAAGGGCGTAGGAGTTCTGAAAGGGGTAATTCTTTAAATAAAACAGACCTCCATTAAGAGCTCATGGAAAGAGCTGCATGCCTCCCTTTCTGCAGGGCTACTCAGGGCCTTACCTGAGGCAAGGACTCACGTTGAGATTCCCTTTAGCTCTAGAGCATGGCAAGGAGAGCCGCACCCCGCCAATGAAGCTCCGTGTGTACCGAGAGAAAAGTCATTTTCTTCCCAGACACATGCCTACAGTGGCCAGAGGACTGTCAACAGCAGAGAATTTCAGGAGCTTCACGGAAGCAAGAATGGAGGTTTTCAAACGGAAAGCAAGGCTAGTCCCATCATGCCCCCATTTCCATGAGCACAGGCAGCATACATCTCTGTGGTTTTTACCCAGTCAAATGAGACACAGAGTACACAGTTGTTGCTTCCCTGAATCAACTTCTCGAGGCAGGGTGTTCTGCATCTAGTGAACGGCCTCACCAAGGAAATCCCTGATTAGGACTCTGGGCCCGTGCCTCTTCAAAAGCCTGCCGTGCTACAGGAAAAACTGTGCTTTAGTTGCAATAGAAAGAAGGTCATCTTTCTTCAAGAGGCAGGGTGACTTCAGGTAGGAGGTCCTGAATGGAAGGAGAAGCTTACTCTTTCTGTCTGTACAGCTCAAACTAGGGAATGAGAACGACTTCCACGACATGTTGGAACTTGTTGAACGTTGCTCTTGAACCTGTGCGAGTGCTGTGAATCAAGATATCACAAGAAAGAGTGCAGTGTGTTGCCCATGACTCAGCAGACACAGAGGACCTCCGAGGACCAATGTGCCTCGTTGTTGCTCAGCAGGCCTACAGGGGTGTGGAGATACTCAGAGACCTTGGAACAAAAATGATGCTCAACCGAGGGGCCTAGGAGTCCTGAAAAGGGTACTTCATTTAAAGTAAACCAGAAGAGTGACTAAGAGCTAATGGAAAGAGCTGCATGCCTCCCGTTCTGCAGGGCTACTCAGGGCCTTACCTCGAGCCAAGGGCTCACGTTTAGATTCCCTTTAGCTCTAGAGCATGGCAAGGTGCGCCCCACCGCGGCCAATGAAGTTCCGTGTGTAGCCAGAGAAAACTCATTTACTTCCCAGACACATGCCTACAGTGGCCAGAGGCCTGTCAACAGCAGAGAATTTCAGGGAGCTTCACGAAAGCAAGAGGGGAGCTTTCCAAACGGAAAGCAAGGTTAGTCCCATCATGCCCCCATTTCCATGGGCACAGGCAGCATACATCTCTGTGGTTTTTAACCAGTCAAATGAGACACAGAGTACACAGTGGTTGCTTCCCTGAATCATCTTCTCGAGGCAGGGTGTTCTGCATCTAGTGAACGGCCTCACCAAGGAAATCCCTGATTAGGACTCTGGGCCCGTGCCTCTTCAAAAGCCTGCCGTGCTACAGGAAAAACTGTGCTTTAGTTGCAATAGAAAAAAGGTCGTCTTTCTTCAAGAGGCAGGGTGACTTCAGGTAGGAGGTCCTGAATGGAAGGAGAAGCTTACTGTTTCTGTCTGTACAGCTCAAACTAGGGAATGAGAACGACTTCCACGACATGTTGGAACTTGTTGCACGTTGCTCTTGAACCTGTGCGAGTGCTGTGAATCAAGATATCACAAGAAAGAGTGCAGTGTGTTGCCCATGACTCAGCAGACACAGAGGACCTCCGAGGACCAATGTGCCTCGTTGTTGCTCAGCAGGCCTACAGGGGTGTGGGGATACTCAGAGACCTTGGAACAAAAATGATGCTCAACCGAGGGGCCTAGGAGTCCTGAAAAGGGTACTTCATTTAAAGTAAACCAGAAGAGTGACTAAGAGCTAATGGAAAGAGGTGCATGCCTCCCGTTCGGCAGGGCTACTCAGGGCCTTACCTCGAGCCAAGGGCTCACGTTTAGATTCCCTTTAGCTCTAGAGCATGGCAAGGTGCGCCCCACCGCGGCCAATGAAGTTCCGTGTGTAGCCAGAGAAAACTCATTTACTTCCCAGACACATGCCTACAGTGGCCAGAGGCCTGTCAACAGCAGAGAATTTCAGGGAGCTTCACGAAAGCAAGAGGGGAGCTTTCCAAACGGAAAGCAAGGTTAGTCCCATCATGCCCCCATTTCCATGGGCACAGGCAGCATACATCTCTGTGGTTTTTAACCAGTCAAATGAGACACAGAGTACACAGTTGTTGCTTCCCTGAATCAACTTCTCGAGGCAGGGTGTTCTGCATCTAGTGAACGGCCTCACCAAGGAAAGCCCTAGCTAGGCCTCTGGGCCCGTGCCTTTTCAAAAGCCTGCCGTGCTACAGGAAAAACTGTGCTTTAGTTGCAATAGAAACGAGGTCGTCTTTCTTCAAGAGGCAGGGTGACTTCAGGTAGGAAGTCCTGAATGGAAGGAGAAGCTTACTGTTTCTCTCTGTACAGCTCAAACTAGGGAATGAGAGCGACTTCCACGGCCTGTTGGAACTGGCTTAACGGTGCTCGTGAACCTGTGCGATTGCTGGCTAAATCAAGATATTCCAATAAGAGTGCACTGTGTTGCCCTACACTCGGCATACACACTGTGAGTCGGAAAGCTCCTGGCCTGGATATTGCTTAGAAGGACAAGGGGAGCCTGAGGGTACTCAGTGTTCTTGCAGGCAACAGGGTTTCCAGGCGAGGCACCTCGGTGTCCTGAAAAGCGTACTGGCTTTAAAATGATGAAGATAAGCGACTACGGCCTCATGGAAACTGCTACACGCCTCTGCTTCTGCATAGTATTTCATGGCCTTACCTCGAGGCAAGTTCTCAGGTTTCTTGCCCTGTGAGCGACACAGCATGTTAAGATGCTGTATTTCTCCTTGAATAGAGTGACTTCTGGTACGAGGTCCTCGATAACTTCTAAGCAGAGTGTTTTCTCAGGGCTGCTCAGACGAGGGCAATGTCGAAGACTTCCAGGGCATGTTGGACTGCCTAGAAATGTGGTTCTGATGCTGTTCGAGTGCTCTGGAAATGTAGCTCTCCTGAAGTAACGTACAGTGTGTTGCCCGACACTCTGCAGACACAGAGAGCCTCCGTGGGACGTATGGGATGAAATGCTGCTCAGCAGGCCCACAGGGGTATAGAGGGAGTCAGGGATCTTGGAACCGAAATGATGCTCACCCGAAGGGCGTAGGAGTTCTGAAAGGGGTAATTCTTTAAATAAAACAGACCTCCATTAAGAGCTCATGGAAAGAGCTGCATGCCTCCCTTTCTGCAGGGCTACTCAGGGCCTTACCTGAGGCAAGGACTCACGTTGAGATTCCCTTTAGCTCTAGAGCATGGCAAGGAGAGCCGCACCCCGCCAATGAAGCTCCGTGTGTACCGAGAGAAAAGTCATTTTCTTCCCAGACACATGCCTACAGTGGCCAGAGGACTGTCAACAGCAGAGAATTTCAGGGAGCTTCACGGAAGCAAGAATGGAGGTTTTCAAACGGAAAGCAAGGCTAGTCCCATCATGCCCCCATTTCCATGGGCACAGGCAGCATACATCTCTGTGGTTTTTAACCAGTCAAATGAGACACAGAGTACACAGTGGTTGCTTCCCTGAATCAACTTCTCGAGGCAGGGTGTTCTGCATCTAGTGAACGGCCTCACCAAGGAAATCCCTGATTAGGACTCTAGGCCCGTGCCTCTTCAAAAGCCTGCCGTGCTACTGGAAAAACTGTGCTTTAGTTGCAATAGAAAGAAGGTCGTCTTTCTTCAAGAGGCAGGGTGACTTCAGGTAGGAGGTCCTGAATGGAAGGAGAAGCTTACTGTTTCTGTCTGTACAGCTCAAACTAGGGAATGAGAACGACTTCCACGACATGTTGGAACTTGTTGAACGTTGCTCCTGAACCTGTGCGAGTGCTGTGAATCAAGATATCACAAGAAAGAGTGCAGTGTGTTGCCCATGACTCAGCAGACACAGAGGACCTCCGAGGACCAATGTGCCTCGTTGTTGCTCAGCAGGCCTACAGGGGTGTGGAGATACTCAGAGACCTTGGAACAAAAATGATGCTCAACCGAGGGGCCTAGGAGTCCTGAAAAGGGTACTTCATTTAAAGTAAACCAGAAGAGTGACTAAGAGCTAATGGAAAGAGCTGCATGCCTCCCGTTCGGCAGGGCTACTCAGGGCCTTACCTCGAGCCAAGGGCTCACGTTTAGATTCCCTTTAGCTCTAGAGCATGGCAAGGTGCGCCCCACCGCGGCCAATGAAGTTCCGTGTGTAGCCAGAGAAAACTCATTTACTTCCCAGACACATGCCTACAGTGGCCAGAGGCCTGTCAACAGCAGAGAATTTCAGGGAGCTTCACGAAAGCAAGAGGGGAGCTTTCCAAACCGAAAGCAAGGTTAGTCCCATCATGCCCCCATTTCCATGGGCACAGGCAGCATACATCTCTGTGGTTTTCAACCAGTCAAATGAGACACAGAGTACACAGTTGTTGCTTCCCTGAATCAATTTCTCGAGGCAGGGTGTTCTGCATCTAGTGAACGGCCTCACCAAGGAAAGCCCTAGCTAGGCCTCTGGGCCCGTGCCTTTTCAAAAGCCTGCCGTGCTACAGGAAAAACTGTGCTTTAGTTGCAATAGAAACGAGGTCGTCTTTCTTCAAGAGGCAGGGTGACTTCAGGTAGGAAGTCCTGAATGGAAGGAGAAGCTTACTGTTTCTCTCTGTACAGCTCAAACTAGGGAATGAGAGCGACTTCCACGGCCTGTTGGAACTGGCTTAACGGTGCTCGTGAACCTGTGCGATTGCTGGCTAAATCAAGATATTCCAATAAGAGTGCACTGTGTTGCCCTACACTCGGCATACACACTGTGAGTCGGAAAGCTCCTGGCCTGGATATTGCTTAGAAGGACAAGGGGAGCCTGAGGGTACTCAGTGTTCTTGCAGGCAACAGGGTTTCCAGGCGAGGCACCTCGGTGTCCTGAAAAGCGTACTGGCTTTAAAATGATGAAGATAAGCGACTACGGCCTCATGGAAACTGCTACACGCCTCTGCTTCTGCATAGTATTTCATGGCCTTACCTCGAGGCAAGTTCTCAGGTTTCTTGCCCTGTGAGCGACACAGCATGTTAAGATGCTGTATTTCTCCTTGAATAGAGTGACTTCTGGTACGAGGTCCTCGATAACTTCTAAGCAGAGTGTTTTCTCAGGGCTGCTCAGACGAGGGCAATGTCGAAGACTTCCAGGGCATGTTGGACTGCCTAGAAATGTGGTTCTGATGCTGTTCGAGTGCTCTGGAAATGTAGCTCTCCTGAAGTAACGTACAGTGTGTTGCCCGACACTCTGCAGACACAGAGAGCCTCCGTGGGACGTATGGGACGCAATGCTGCTCAGCAGCCCCACAGGGGTATAGAGGGAGTCAGGGATCTTGGAACCAAAATGATGCTCACCCGAATGGCGTAGGAGTTCTGAAAGGGGTAATTCTTTAAATAAAACAGACCTCCATTAAGAGCTCATGGAAAGAGCTGCATGCCTCCCTTTCTGCAGGGCTACTCAGGGCCTTACCTGAGGCAAGGACTCACGTTGAGATTCCCTTTAGCTCTAGAGCATGGCAAGGAGAGCCGCACCCCGCCAATGAAGCTCCGTGTGTACCGAGAGAAAAGTCATTTTCTTCCCAGACACATGCCTACAGTGGCCAGAGGACTGTCAACAGCAGAGAATTTCAGGAGCTTCACGGAAGCAAGAATGGAGGTTTTCAAACGGAAAGCAAGGCTAGTCCCATCATGCCCCCATTTCCATGAGCACAGGCAGCATACATCTCTGTGGTTTTTACCCAGTCAAATGAGACACAGAGTACACAGTTGTTGCTTCCCTGAATCAACTTCTCGAGGCAGGGTGTTCTGCATCTAGTGAACGGCCTCACCAAGGAAATCCCTGATTAGGACTCTGGGCCCGTGCCTCTTCAAAAGCCTGCCGTGCTACAGGAAAAACTGTGCTTTAGTTGCAATAGAAAGAAGGTCATCTTTCTTCAAGAGGCAGGGTGACTTCAGGTAGGAGGTCCTGAATGGAAGGAGAAGCTTACTCTTTCTGTCTGTACAGCTCAAACTAGGGAATGAGAACGACTTCCACGACATGTTGGAACTTGTTGAACGTTGCTCTTGAACCTGTGCCAGTGCTGTGAATCAAGATATCACAAGAAAGAGTGCAGTGTGTTGCCCATGACTCAGCAGACACAGAGGACCTCCGAGGACCAATGTGCCTCGTTGTTGCTCAGCAGGCCTACAGGGGTGTGGAGATACTCAGAGACCTTGGAACAAAAATGATGCTCAACCGAGGGGCCTAGGAGTCCTGAAAAGGGTACTTCATTTAAAGTAAACCAGAAGAGTGACTAAGAGCTAATGGAAAGAGCTGCATGCCTCCCGTTCTGCAGGGCTACTCAGGGCCTTACCTCGAGCCAAGGGCTCACGTTTAGATTCCCTTTAGGTCTAGAGCATGGCAAGGTGCGCCCCACCGCGGCCAATGAAGTTCCGTGTGTAGCCAGAGAAAACTCATTTACTTCCCAGACACATGCCTACAGTGGCCAGAGGCCTGACAACAGCAGAGAATTTCAGGGAGCTTCACGAAAGCAAGAGGGGAGCTTTCCAAACGGAAAGCAAGGTTAGTCCCATCATGCCCCCATTTCCATGGGCACAGGCAGCATACATCTCTGTGGTTTTTAACCAGTCAAATGAGACACAGAGTACACAGTGGTTGCTTCCCTGAATCATCTTCTCGAGGCAGGGTTTTCTGCATCTAGTGAACGGCCTCACCAAGGAAATCCCTGATTAGGACTCTGGGCCCGTGCCTCTTCAAAAGCCTGCCGTGCTACAGGAAAAACTGTGCTTTAGTTGCAATAGAAAAAAGGTCGTCTTTCTTCAAGAGGCAGGGTGACTTCAGGTAGGAGGTCCTGAATGGAAGGAGAAGCTTACTGTTTCTGTCTGTACAG
This sequence comes from Balaenoptera physalus, assembly GCF_965194825.1. Classification (NCBI taxonomy): domain Eukaryota; kingdom Metazoa; phylum Chordata; class Mammalia; order Artiodactyla; family Balaenopteridae; genus Balaenoptera; species Balaenoptera physalus. The sequence continues at coordinate 327,585 of NW_028126010.1, forward strand.
CTCAAACTAGGGAATGAGAACGACTTCCACGACATGTTGGAACTTGTTGAACGTTGCTCCTGAACCTGTGCGAGTGCTATGAATCAAGATATCACAAGAAAGAGTGCAGTGTGTTGCCCATGACTCAGCAGACACAGAGGACCTCCGAGGACCAATGTGCCTCGTTGTTGCTCAGCAGGCCTACAGGGGTGTGGGGATACTCAGAGACCTTGGAACAAAAATGATGCTCAACCGAGGGGCCTAGGAGTCCTGAAAAGGGTACTTCATTTAAAGTAAACCAGAAGAGTGGCTAAGAGCTAATGGAAAGAGCTGCATGCCTCCCGTTCGGCAGGGCTACTCAGGGCCTTACCTCGAGCCAAGGGCTCACGTTTAGATTCCCTTTAGCTCTAGAGCATGGCAAGGTGCGCCCCACCGCGGCCAATGAAGTTCCGTGTGTAGCCAGAGAAAACTCATTTACTTCCCAGACACATGCCTACAGTGGCCAGAGGCCTGTCAACAGCAGAGAATTTCAGGGAGCTTCACGAAAGCAAGAGGGGAGCTTTCCAAACGGAAAGCAAGGTTAGTCCCATCATGCCCCCATTTCCATGGGCACAGGCAGCATACATCTCTGTGGTTTTTAACCAGTCAAATGAGACACAGAGTACACAGTTGTTGCTTCCCTGAATCAACTTCTCGAGGCAGGGTGTTCTGCATCTAGTGAACGGCCTCACCAAGGAAAGCCCTAGCTAGGCCTCTGGGCCCGTGCCTTTTCAAAAGCCTGCCGTGCTACAGGAAAAACTGTGCTTTAGTTGCAATAGAAACGAGGTCGTCTTTCTTCAAGAGGCAGGGTGACTTCAGGTAGGAAGTCCTGAATGGAAGGAGAAGCTTACTGTTTCTCTCTGTACAGCTCAAACTAGGGAATGAGAGCGACTTCCACGGCCTGTTGGAACTGGCTTAACGGTGCTCGTGAACCTGTGCGATTGCTGGCTAAATCAAGATATTCCAATAAGAGTGCACTGTGTTGCCCTACACTCGGCATACACACTGTGAGTCGGAAAGCTCCTGGCCTGGATATTGCTTAGAAGGACAAGGGGAGCCTGAGGGTACTCAGTGTTCTTGCAGGCAACAGGGTTTCCAGGCGAGGCACCTAGGTGTCCTGAAAAGCGTACTGGCTTTAAAATGATGAAGATAAGCGACTACGGCCTCATGGAAACTGCTACACGCCTCTGCTTCTGCATAGTATTTCATGGCCTTACCTCGAGGCAAGTTCTCAGGTTTCTTGCCCTGTGAGCGACACAGCATGTTAAGATGCTGTATTTCTCCTTGAATAGAGTGACTTCTGGTACGAGGTCCTCGATAACTTCTAAGCAGAGTGTTTTCTCAGGGCTGCTCAGACGAGGGCAATGTCGAAGACTTCCAGGGCATGTTGGACTGCCTAGAAATGTGGTTCTGATGCTGTTCGAGTGCTCTGGAAATGTAGCTCTCCTGAAGTAACGTACAGTGTGTTGCCCGACACTCTGCAGACACAGAGAGCCTCCGTGGGACGTATGGGACGCAATGCTGCTCAGCAGGCCCACAGGGGTATAGAGGGAGTCAGGGATCTTGGAACCAAAATGATGCTCACCCGAAGGGCGTAGGAGTTCTGAAAGGGGTAATTCTTTAAATAAAACAGACCTCCATTAAGAGCTCATGGAAAGAGCTGCATGCCTCCCTTTCTGCAGGGCTACTCAGGGCCTTACCTGAGGCAAGGACTCACGTTGAGATTCCCTTTAGCTCTAGAGCATGGCAAGGAGAGCCGCACCCCGCCAATGAAGCTCCGTGTGTACCGAGAGAAAAGTCATTTTCTTCCCAGACACATGCCTACAGTGGCCAGAGGACTGTCAACAGCAGAGAATTTCAGGGAGCTTCACGGAAGCAAGAATGGAGGTTTTCAAACGGAAAGCAAGGCTAGTCCCATCATGCCCCCATTTCCATGAGCACAGGCAGCATACATCTCTGTGGTTTTTACCCAGTCAAATGAGACACAGAGTACACAGTTGTTGCTTCCCTGAATCAACTTCTCGAGGCAGGGTGTTCTGCATCTAGTGAACGGCCTCACCAAGGAAATCCCTGATTAGGACTCTGGGCCCGTGCCTCTTCAAAAGCCTGCCGTGCTACAGGAAAAACTGTGCTTTAGTTGCAATAGAAAGAAGGTCATCTTTCTTCAAGAGGCAGGGTGACTTCAGGTAGGAGGTCCTGAATGGAAGGAGAAGCTTACTCTTTCTGTCTGTACAGCTCAAACTAGGGAATGAGAACGACTTCCACGACATGTTGGAACTTGTTGAACGTTGCTCTTGAACCTGTGCGAGTGCTGTGAATCAAGATATCACAAGAAAGAGTGCAGTGTGTTGCCCATGACTCAGCAGACACAGAGGACCTCCGAGGACCAATGTGCCTCGTTGTTGCTCAGCAGGCCTACAGGGGTGTGGAGATACTCAGAGACCTTGGAACAAAAATGATGCTCAACCGAGGGGCCTAGGAGTCCTGAAAAGGGTACTTCATTTAAAGTAAACCAGAAGAGTGACTAAGAGCTAATGGAAAGAGCTGCATGCCTCCCGTTCTGCAGGGCTACTCAGGGCCTTACCTCGAGCCAAGGGCTCACGTTTAGATTCCCTTTAGCTCTAGAGCATGGCAAGGTGCGCCCCACCGCGGCCAATGAAGTTCCGTGTGTAGCCAGAGAAAACTCATTTACTTCCCAGACACATGCCTACAGTGGCCAGAGGCCTGTCAACAGCAGAGAATTTCAGGGAGCTTCACGAAAGCAAGAGGGGAGCTTTCCAAACGGAAAGCAAGGTTAGTCCCATCATGCCCCCATTTCCATGGGCACAGGCAGCATACATCTCTGTGGTTTTTAACCAGTCAAATGAGACACAGAGTACACAGTGGTTGCTTCCCTGAATCATCTTCTCGAGGCAGGGTGTTCTGCATCTAGTGAACGGCCTCACCAAGGAAATCCCTGATTAGGACTCTGGGCCCGTGCCTCTTCAAAAGCCTGCCGTGCTACAGGAAAAACTGTGCTTTAGTTGCAATAGAAAAAAGGTCGTCTTTCTTCAAGAGGCAGGGTGACTTCAGGTAGGAGGTCCTGAATGGAAGGAGAAGCTTACTGTTTCTGTCTGTACAGCTCAAACTAGGGAATGAGAACGACTTCCACGACATGTTGGAACTTGTTGAACGTTGCTCCTGAACCTGTGCGAGTGCTATGAATCAAGATATCACAAGAAAGAGTGCAGTGTGTTGCCCATGACTCAGCAGACACAGAGGACCTCCGAGGACCAATGTGCCTCGTTGTTGCTCAGCAGGCCTACAGGGGTGTGGGGATACTCAGAGACCTTGGAACAAAAATGATGCTCAACCGAGGGGCCTAGGAGTCCTGAAAAGGGTACTTCATTTAAAGTAAACCAGAAGAGTGACTAAGAGCTAATGGAAAGAGGTGCATGCCTCCCGTTCGGCAGGGCTACTCAGGGCCTTACCTCGAGCCAAGGGCTCACGTTTAGATTCCCTTTAGCTCTAGAGCATGGCAAGGTGCGCCCCACCGCGGCCAATGAAGTTCCGTGTGTAGCCAGAGAAAACTCATTTACTTCCCAGACACATGCCTACAGTGGCCAGAGGCCTGTCAACAGCAGAGAATTTCAGGGAGCTTCACGAAAGCAAGAGGGGAGCTTTCCAAACGGAAAGCAAGGTTAGTCCCATCATGCCCCCATTTCCATGGGCACAGGCAGCATACATCTCTGTGGTTTTTAACCAGTCAAATGAGACACAGAGTACACAGTTGTTGCTTCCCTGAATCAACTTCTCGAGGCAGGGTGTTCTGCATCTAGTGAACGGCCTCACCAAGGAAAGCCCTAGCTAGGCCTCTGGGCCCGTGCCTTTTCAAAAGCCTGCCGTGCTACAGGAAAAACTGTGCTTTAGTTGCAATAGAAACGAGGTCGTCTTTCTTCAAGAGGCAGGGTGACTTCAGGTAGGAAGTCCTGAATGGAAGGAGAAGCTTACTGTTTCTCTCTGTACAGCTCAAACTAGGGAATGAGAGCGACTTCCACGGCCTGTTGGAACTGGCTTAACGGTGCTCGTGAACCTGTGCGATTGCTGGCTAAATCAAGATATTCCAATAAGAGTGCACTGTGTTGCCCTACACTCGGCATACACACTGTGAGTCGGAAAGCTCCTGGCCTGGATATTGCTTAGAAGGACAAGGGGAGCCTGAGGGTACTCAGTGTTCTTGCAGGCAACAGGGTTTCCAGGCGAGGCACCTCGGTGTCCTGAAAAGCGTACTGGCTTTAAAATGATGAAGATAAGCGACTACGGCCTCATGGAAACTGCTACACGCCTCTGCTTCTGCATAGTATTTCATGGCCTTACCTCGAGGCAAGTTCTCAGGTTTCTTGCCCTGTGAGCGACACAGCATGTTAAGATGCTGTATTTCTCCTTGAATAGAGTGACTTCTGGTACGAGGTCCTCGATAACTTCTAAGCAGAGTGTTTTCTCAGGGCTGCTCAGACGAGGGCAATGTCGAAGACTTCCAGGGCATGTTGGACTGCCTAGAAATGTGGTTCTGATGCTGTTCGAGTGCTCTGGAAATGTAGCTCTCCTGAAGTAACGTACAGTGTGTTGCCCGACACTCTGCAGACACAGAGAGCCTCCGTGGGACGTATGGGATGAAATGCTGCTCAGCAGGCCCACAGGGGTATAGAGGGAGTCAGGGATCTTGGAACCGAAATGATGCTCACCCGAAGGGCGTAGGAGTTCTGAAAGGGGTAATTCTTTAAATAAAACAGACCTCCATTAAGAGCTCATGGAAAGAGCTGCATGCCTCCCTTTCTGCAGGGCTACTCAGGGCCTTACCTGAGGCAAGGACTCACGTTGAGATTCCCTTTAGCTCTAGAGCATGGCAAGGAGAGCCGCACCCCGCCAAAGAAGCTCCGTGTGTACCGAGAGAAAAGTCATTTTCTTCCCAGACACATGCCTACAGTGGCCAGAGGACTGTCAACAGCAGAGAATTTCAGGGAGCTTCACGGAAGCAAGAATGGAGGTTTTCAAACAAAAAGCAAGGCTAGTCCCATCATGCCCCCATTTCCATGGGCACAGGCAGCATACATCTCTGTGGTTTTTAACCAGTCAAATGAGACACAGAGTACACAGTGGTTGCTTCCCTGAATCAACTTCTCGAGGCAGGGTGTTCTGCATCTAGTGAACGGCCTCACCAAGGAAATCCCTGATTAGGACTCTAGGCCCGTGCCTCTTCAAAAGCCTGCCGTGCTACTGGAAAAACTGTGCTTTAGTTGCAATAGAAAGAAGGTCGTCTTTCTTCAAGAGGCAGGGTGACTTCAGGTAGGAGGTCCTGAATGGAAGGAGAAGCTTACTGTTTCTGTCTGTACAGCTCAAACTAGGGAATGAGAACGACTTCCACGACATGTTGGAACTTGTTGAACGTTGCTCCTGAACCTGTGCGAGTGCTGTGAATCAAGATATCACAAGAAAGAGTGCAGTGTGTTGCCCATGACTCAGCAGACACAGAGGACCTCCGAGGACCAATGTGCCTCGTTGTTGCTCAGCAGGCCTACAGGGGTGTGGAGATACTCAGAGACCTTGGAACAAAAATGATGCTCAACCGAGGGGCCTAGGAGTCCTGAAAAGGGTACTTCATTTAAAGTAAACCAGAAGAGTGGCTAAGAGCTAATGGAAAGAGCTGCATGCCTCCCGTTCGGCAGGGCTACTCAGGGCCTTACCTCGAGCCAAGGGCTCACGTTTAGATTCCCTTTAGCTCTAGAGCATGGCAAGGTGCGCCCCACCGCGGCCAATGAAGTTCCGTGTGTAGCCAGAGAAAACTCATTTACTTCCCAGACACATGCCTACAGTGGCCAGAGGCCTGTCAACAGCAGAGAATTTCAGGGAGCTTCACGAAAGCAAGAGGGGAGCTTTCCAAACGGAAAGCAAGGTTAGTCCCATCATGCCCCCATTTCCATGGGCACAGGCAGCATACATCTCTGTGGTTTTTAACCAGTCAAATGAGACACAGAGTACACAGTTGTTGCTTCCCTGAATCAACTTCTCGAGGCAGGGTGTTCTGCATCTAGTGAACGGCCTCACCAAGGAAAGCCCTAGCTAGGCCTCTGGGCCCGTGCCTTTTCAAAAGCCTGCCGTGCTACAGGAAAAACTGTGCTTTAGTTGCAATAGAAACGAGGTCGTCTTTCTTCAAGAGGCAGGGTGACTTCAGGTAGGAAGTCCTGAATGGAAGGAGAAGCTTACTGTTTCTCTCTGTACAGCTCAAACTAGGGAATGAGAGCGACTTCCACGGCCTGTTGGAACTGGCTTAACGGTGCTCGTGAACCTGTGCGATTGCTGGCTAAATCAAGATATTCCAATAAGAGTGCACTGTGTTGCCCTACACTCGGCATACACACTGTGAGTCGGAAAGCTCCTGGCCTGGATATTGCTTAGAAGGACAAGGGGAGCCTGAGGGTACTCAGTGTTCTTGCAGGCAACAGGGTTTCCAGGCGAGGCACCTCGGTGTCCTGAAAAGCGTACTGGCTTTAAAATGATGAAGATAAGCGACTACGGCCTCATGGAAACTGCTACACGCCTCTGCTTCTGCATAGTATTTCATGGCCTTACCTCGAGGCAAGTTCTCAGGTTTCTTGCCCTGTGAGCGACACAGCATGTTAAGATGCTGTATTTCTCCTTGAATAGAGTGACTTCTGGTACGAGGTCCTCGATAACTTCTAAGCAGAGTGTTTTCTCAGGGCTGCTCAGACGAGGGCAATGTCGAAGACTTCCAGGGCATGTTGGACTGCCTAGAAATGTGGTTCTGATGCTGTTCGAGTGCTCTGGAAATGTAGCTCTCCTGAAGTAACGTACAGTGTGTTGCCCGACACTCTGCAGACACAGAGAGCCTCCGTGGGACGTATGGGACGCAATGCTGCTCAGCAGGCCCACAGGGGTATAGAGGGAGTCAGGGATCTTGGAACCAAAATGATGCTCACCCGAAGGGCGTAGGAGTTCTGAAAGGGGTAATTCTTTAAATAAAACAGACCTCCATTAAGAGCTCATGGAAAGAGCTGCATGCCTCCCTTTCTGCAGGGCTACTCAGGGCCTTACCTGAGGCAAGGACTCACGTTGAGATTCCCTTTAGCTCTAGAGCATGGCAAGGAGAGCCGCACCCCGCCAATGAAGCTCCGTGTGTACCGAGAGAAAAGTCATTTTCTTCCCAGACACATGCCTACAGTGGCCAGAGGACTGTCAACAGCAGAGAATTTCAGGGAGCTTCACGGAAGCAAGAATGGAGGTTTTCAAACGGAAAGCAAGGCTAGTCCCATCATGCCCCCATTTCCATGAGCACAGGCAGCATACATCTCTGTGGTTTTTACCCAGTCAAATGAGACACAGAGTACACAGTTGTTGCTTCCCTGAATCAACTTCTCGAGGCAGGGTGTTCTGCATCTAGTGAACGGCCTCACCAAGGAAATCCCTGATTAGGACTCTGGGCCCGTGCCTCTTCAAAAGCCTGCCGTGCTACAGGAAAAACTGTGCTTTAGTTGCAATAGAAAGAAGGTCATCTTTCTTCAAGAGGCAGGGTGACTTCAGGTAGGAGGTCCTGAATGGAAGGAGAAGCTTACTCTTTCTGTCTGTACAGCTCAAACTAGGGAATGAGAACGACTTCCACGACATGTTGGAACTTGTTGAACGTTGCTCTTGAACCTGTGCGAGTGCTGTGAATCAAGATATCACAAGAAAGAGTGCAGTGTGTTGCCCATGACTCAGCAGACACAGAGGACCTCCGAGGACCAATGTGCCTCGTTGTTGCTCAGCAGGCCTACAGGGGTGTGGAGATACTCAGAGACCTTGGAACAAAAATGATGCTCAACCGAGGGGCCTAGGAGTCCTGAAAAGGGTACTTCATTTAAAGTAAACCAGAAGAGTGACTAAGAGCTAATGGAAAGAGCTGCATGCCTCCCGTTCTGCAGGGCTACTCAGGGCCTTACCTCGAGCCAAGGGCTCACGTTTAGATTCCCTTTAGCTCTAGAGCATGGCAAGGTGCGCCCCACCGCGGCCAATGAAGTTCCGTGTGTAGCCAGAGAAAACTCATTTACTTCCCAGACACATGCCTACAGTGGCCAGAGGCCTGTCAACAGCAGAGAATTTCAGGGAGCTTCACGAAAGCAAGAGGGGAGCTTTCCAAACGGAAAGCAAGGTTAGTCCCATCATGCCCCCATTTCCATGGGCACAGGCAGCATACATCTCTGTGGTTTTTAACCAGTCAAATGAGACACAGAGTACACAGTGGTTGCTGCCCTGAATCATCTTCTCGAGGCAGGGTGTTCTGCATCTAGTGAACGGCCTCACCAAGGAAATCCCTGATTAGGACTCTGGGCCCGTGCCTCTTCAAAAGCCTGCCGTGCTACAGGAAAAACTGTGATTTAGTTGCAATAGAAAGAAGGTCGTCTTTCTTCAAGAGGCAGGGTGACTTCAGGTAGGAGGTCCTGAATGGAAGGAGAAGCTTACTGTTTCTGTCTGTACAGCTCAAACTAGGGAATGAGAACGACTTCCACGACATGTTGGAACTTGTTGAACGTTGCTCCTGAACCTGTGCGAGTGCTATGAATCAAGATATCACAAGAAAGAGTGCAGTGTGTTGCCCATGACTCAGCAGACACAGAGGACCTCCGAGGACCAATGTGCCTCGTTGTTGCTCAGCAGGCCTACAGGGGTGTGGGGATACTCAGAGACCTTGGAACAAAAATGATGCTCAACCGAGGGGCCTAGGAGTCCTGAAAAGGGTACTTCATTTAAAGTAAACCAGAAGAGTGACTAAGAGCTAATGGAAAGAGCTGCATGCCTCCCGTTCTGCAGGGCTACTCAGGGCCTTACCTCGAGCCAAGGGCTCACGTTTAGATTCCCTTTAGCTCTAGAGCATGGCAAGGTGCGCCCCACCGCGGCCAATGAAGTTCCGTGTGTAGCCAGAGAAAACTCATTTACTTCCCAGACACATGCCTACAGTGGCCAGAGGCCTGTCAACAGCAGAGAATTTCAGGGAGCTTCACGAAAGCAAGAGGGGAGCTTTCCAAACGGAAAGCAAGGTTAGTCCCATCATGCCCCCATTTCCATGGGCACAGGCAGCATACATCTCTGTGGTTTTTAACCAGTCAAATGAGACACAGAGTACACAGTTGTTGCTTCCCTGAATCAACTTCTCGAGGCAGGGTGTTCTGCATCTAGTGAACGGCCTCACCAAGGAAAGCCCTAGCTAGGCCTCTGGGCCCGTGCCTTTTCAAAAGCCTGCCGTGCTACAGGAAAAACTGTGCTTTAGTTGCAATAGAAACGAGGTCGTCTTTCTTCAAGAGGCAGGGTGACTTCAGGTAGGAAGTCCTGAATGGAAGGAGAAGCTTACTGTTTCTCTCTGTACAGCTCAAACTAGGGAATGAGAGCGACTTCCACGGCCTGTTGGAACTGGCTTAACGGTGCTCGTGAACCTGTGCGATTGCTGGCTAAATCAAGATATTCCAATAAGAGTGCACTGTGTTGCCCTACACTCGGCATACACACTGTGAGTCGGAAAGCTCCTGGCCTGGATATTGCTTAGAAGGACAAGGGGAGCCTGAGGGTACTCAGTGTTCTTGCAGGCAACAGGGTTTCCAGGCGAGGCACCTCGGTGTCCTGAAAAGCGTACTGGCTTTAAAATGATGAAGATAAGCGACTACGGCCTCATGGAAACTGCTACACGCCTCTGCTTCTGCATAGTATTTCATGGCCTTACCTCGAGGCAAGTTCTCAGGTTTCTTGCCCTGTGAGCGACACAGCATGTTAAGATGCTGTATTTCTCCTTGAATAGAGTGACTTCTGGTACGAGGTCCTCGATAACTTCTAAGCAGAGTGTTTTCTCAGGGCTGCTCAGACGAGGGCAATGTCGAAGACTTCCAGGGCATGTTGGACTGCCTAGAAATGTGGTTCTGATGCTGTTCGAGTGCTCTGGAAATGTAGCTCTCCTGAAGTAACGTACAGTGTGTTGCCCGACACTCTGCAGACACAGAGAGCCTCCGTGGGACGTATGGGATGAAATGCTGCTCAGCAGGCCCACAGGGGTATAGAGGGAGTCAGGGATCTTGGAACCGAAATGATGCTCACCCGAAGGGCGTAGGAGTTCTGAAAGGGGTAATTCTTTAAATAAAACAGACCTCCATTAAGAGCTCATGGAAAGAGCTGCATGCCTCCCTTTCTGCAGGGCTACTCAGGGCCTTACCTGAGGCAAGGACTCACGTTGAGATTCCCTTTAGCTCTAGAGCATGGCAAGGAGAGCCGCACCCCGCCAATGAAGCTCCGTGTGTACCGAGAGAAAAGTCATTTTCTTCCCAGACACATGCCTACAGTGGCCAGAGGACTGTCAACAGCAGAGAATTTCAGGGAGCTTCACGGAAGCAAGAATGGAGGTTTTCAAACGGAAAGCAAGGCTAGGCCCATCATGCCCCCATTTCCATGGGCACAGGCAGCATACATCTCTGTGGTTTTTAACCAGTCAAATGAGACACAGAGTACACAGTGGTTGCTTCCCTGAATCAACTTCTCGAGGCAGGGTGTTCTGCATCTAGTGAACGGCCTCACCAAGGAAATCCCTGATTAGGACTCTAGGCCCGTGCCTCTTCAAAAGCCTGCCGTGCTACTGGAAAAACTGTGCTTTAGTTGCAATAGAAAGAAGGTCGTCTTTCTTCAAGAGGCAGGGTGACTTCAGGTAGGAGGTCCTGAATGGAAGGAGAAGCTTACTGTTTCTGTCTGTACAGCTCAAACTAGGGAATGAGAACGACTTCCACGACATGTTGGAACTTGTTGAACGTTGCTCCTGAACCTGTGCGAGTGCTGTGAATCAAGATATCACAAGAAAGAGTGCAGTGTGTTGCCCATGACTCAGCAGACACAGAGGACCTCCGAGGACCAATGTGCCTCGTTGTTGCTCAGCAGGCCTACAGGGGTGTGGAGATACTCAGAGACCTTGGAACAAAAATGATGCTCAACCGAGGGGCCTAGGAGTCCTGAAAAGGGTACTTCATTTAAAGTAAACCAGAAGAGTGACTAAGAGCTAATGGAAAGAGCTGCATGCCTCCCGTTCGGCAGGGCTACTCAGGGCCTTACCTCGAGCCAAGGGCTCACGTTTAGATTCCCTTTAGCTCTAGAGCATGGCAAGGTGCGCCCCACCGCGGCCAATGAAGTTCCGTGTGTAGCCAGAGAAAACTCATTTACTTCCCAGACACATGCCTACAGTGGCCAGAGGCCTGTCAACAGCAGAGAATTTCAGGGAGCTTCACGAAAGCAAGAGGGGAGCTTTCCAAACGGAAAGCAAGGTTAGTCCCATCATGCCCCCATTTCCATGGGCACAGGCAGCATACATCTCTGTGGTTTTTAACCAGTCAAATGAGACACAGAGTACACAGTTGTTGCTTCCCTGAATCAACTTCTCGAGGCAGGGTGTTCTGCATCTAGTGAACGGCCTCACCAAGGAAAGCCCTAGCTAGGCCTCTGGGCCCGTGCCTTTTCAAAAGCCTGCCGTGCTACAGGAAAAACTGTGCTTTAGTTGCAATAGAAACGAGGTCGTCTTTCTTCAAGAGGCAGGGTGACTTCAGGTAGGAAGTCCTGAATGGAAGGAGAAGCTTACTGTTTCTCTCTGTACAGCTCAAACTAGGGAATGAGAGCGACTTCCACGGCCTGTTGGAACTGGCTTAACGGTGCTCGTGAACCTGTGCGATTGCTGGCTAAATCAAGATATTCCAATAAGAGTGCACTGTGTTGCCCTACACTCGGCATACACACTGTGAGTCGGAAAGCTCCTGGCCTGGATATTGCTTAGAAGGACAAGGGGAGCCTGAGGGTACTCAGTGTTCTTGCAGGCAACAGGGTTTCCAGGCGAGGCACCTCGGTGTCCTGAAAAGCGTACTGGCTTTAAAATGATGAAGATAAGCGACTACGGCCTCATGGAAACTGCTACACGCCTCTGCTTCTGCATAGTATTTCATGGCCTTACCTCGAGGCAAGTTCTCAGGTTTCTTGCCCTGTGAGCGACACAGCATGTTAAGATGCTGTATTTCTCCTTGAATAGAGTGACTTCTGGTACGAGGTCCTCGATAACTTCTAAGCAGAGTGTTTTCTCAGGGCTGCTCAGACGAGGGCAATGTCGAAGACTTCCAGGGCATGTTGGACTGCCTAGAAATGTGGTTCTGATGCTGTTCGAGTGCTCTGGAAATGTAGCTCTCCTGAAGTAACGTACAGTGTGTTGCCCGACACTCTGCAGACACAGAGAGCCTCCGTGGGACGTATGGGATGAAATGCTGCTCAGCAGGCCCACAGGGGTATAGAGGGAGTCAGGGATCTTGGAACCGAAATGATGCTCACCCGAAGGGCGTAGGAGTTCTGAAAGGGGTAATTCTTTAAATAAAACAGACCTCCATTAAGAGCTCATGGAAAGAGCTGCATGCCTCCCTTTCTGCAGGGCTACTCAGGGCCTTACCTGAGGCAAGGACTCACGTTGAGATTCCCTTTAGCTCTAGAGCATGGCAAGGAGAGCCGCACCCCGCCAATGAAGCTCCGTGTGTACCGAGAGAAAAGTCATTTTCTTCCCAGACACATGCCTACAGTGGCCAGAGGACTGTCAACAGCATAGAATTTCAGGGAGCTTCACGGAAGCAAGAATGGAGGTTTTCAAACGGAAAGCAAGGCTAGTCCCATCATGCCCCCATTTCCATGGGCACAGGCAGCATACATCTCTGTGGTTTTTAACCAGTCAAATGAGACACAGAGTACACAGTGGTTGCTTCCCTGAATCAACTTCTCGAGGCAGGGTGTTCTGCATCTAGTGAACGGCCTCACCAAGGAAATCCCTGATTAGGACTCTAGGCCCGTGCCTCTTCAAAAGCCTGCCGTGCTACTGGAAAAACTGTGCTTTAGTTGCAATAGAAAGAAGGTCGTCTTTCTTCAAGAGGCAGGGTGACTTCAGGTAGGAGGTCCTGAATGGAAGGAGAAGCTTACTGTTCTTGTCTGTACAGCTCAAACTAGGGAATGAGAACGACTTCCACGACATGTTGGAACTTGTTGAACGTTGCTCCTGAACCTGTGCGAGTGCTGTGAATCAAGATATCACAAGAAAGAGTGCAGTGTGTTGCCCATGACTCAGCAGACACAGAGGACCTCCGAGGACCAATGTGCCTCGTTGTTGCTCAGCAGGCCTACAGGGGTGTGGAGATACTCAGAGACCTTGGAACAAAAATGATGCTCAACCGAGGGGCCTAGGAGTCCTGAAAAGGGTACTTCATTTAAAGTAAACCAGAAGAGTGACTAAGAGCTAATGGAAAGAGCTGCATGCCTCCCGTTCTGCAGGGCTACTCAGGGCCTTACCTCGAGCCAAGGGCTCACGTTTAGATTCCCTTTAGCTCTAGAGCATGGCAAGGTGCGCCCCACCGCGGCCAATGAAGTTCCGTGTGTAGCCAGAGAAAACTCATTTACTTCCCAGACACATGCCTACAGTGGCCAGAGGCCTGTCAACAGCAGAGAATTTCAGGGAGCTTCACGAAAGCAAGAGGGGAGCTTTCCAAACGGAAAGCAAGGTTAGTCCCATCATGCCCCCATTTCCATGGGCACAGGCAGCATACATCTCTGTGGTTTTCAACCAGTCAAATGAGACACAGAGTACACAGTTGTTGCTTCCCTGAATCAACTTCTCGAGGCAGGGTGTTCTGCATCTAGTGAACGGCCTCACCAAGGAAAGCCCTAGCTAGGCCTCTGGGCCCGTGCCTTTTCAAAAGCCTGCCGTGCTACAGGAAAAACTGTGCTTTAGTTGCAATAGAAACGAGGTCGTCTTTCTTCAAGAGGCAGGGTGACTTCAGGTAGGAAGTCCTGAATGGAAGGAGAAGCTTACTGTTTCTCTCTGTACAGCTCAAACTAGGGAATGAGAGCGACTTCCACGGCCTGTTGGAACTGGCTTAACGGTGCTCGTGAACCTGTGCGATTGCTGGCTAAATCAAGATATTCCAATAAGAGTGCACTGTGTTGCCCTACAGTCGGCATACACACTGTGAGTCGGAAAGCTCCTGGCCTGGATATTGCTTAGAAGGACAAGGGGAGCCTGAGTGTACTCAGTGTTCTTGCAGGCAACAGGGTTTCCAGGCGAGGCACCTAGGTGTCCTGAAAAGCGTACTGGCTTTAAAATGATGAAGATAAGCGACTACGGCCTCATGGAAACTGGTACACGCCTCTGCTTCTGCATAGTATTTCATGGCCTTACCTCGAGGCAAGTTCTCAGGTTTCTTGCCCTGTGAGCGACACAGCATGTTAAGATGCTGTATTTCTCCTTGAATAGAGTGACTTCTGGTACGAGGTCCTCGATAACTTCTAAGCAGAGTGTTTTCTCAGGGCTGCTCAGACGAGGGCAATGTCGAAGACTTCCAGGGCATGTTGGACTGCCTAGAAATGTGGTTCTGATGCTGTTCGAGTGCTCTGGAAATGTAGCTCTCCTGAAGTAACGTACAGTGTGTTGCCCGACACCCTGCAGACACAGAGAGCCTCCGTGGGACGTATGGGACGCAATGCTGCTCAGCAGGCCCACAGGGGTATAGAGGGAGTCAGGGATCTTGGAACCAAAATGATGCTCACCCGAAGGGCGTAGGAGTTCTGAAAGGGGTAATTCTTTAAATAAAACAGACCTCCATTAAGAGCTCATGGAAAGAGCTGCATGCCTCCCTTTCTGCAGGGCTACTCAGGGCCTTACCTGAGGCAAGGACTCACGTTGAGATTCCCTTTAGCTCTAGAGCATGGCAAGGAGAGCCGCACCCCGCCAATGAAGCTCCGTGTGTACCGAGAGAAAAGTCATTTTCTTCCCAGACACATGCCTACAGTGGCCAGAGGACTGTCAACAGCAGAGAATTTCAGGGAGCTTCACGGAAGCAAGAATGGAGGTTTTCAAACGGAAAGCAAGGCTAGTCCCATCATGCCCCCATTTCCATGGGCACAGGCAGCATACATCTCTGTGGTTTTTAACCAGTCAAATGAGACACAGAGTACACAGTGGTTGCTTCCCTGAATCAACTTCTCGAGGCAGGGTGTTCTGCATCTAGTGAACGGCCTCACCAAGGAAATCCCTGATTAGGACTCTGGGCCCGTGCCTCTTCAAAAGCCTGCCGTGCTACAGGAAAAACTGTGCTTTAGTTGCAATAGAAAGAAGGTCGTCTTTCTTCAAGAGGCAGGGTGACTTCAGGTAGGAGGTCCTGAATGGAAGGAGAAGCTTACTGTTTCTGTCTGTACAGCTCAAACTAGGGAATGAGAACGACTTCCACGACATGTTGGAACTTGTTGAACGTTGCTCCTGAACCTGTGCGAGTGCTGTGAATCAAGATATCACAAGAAAGAGTGCAGTGTGTTGCCCATGACTCAGCAGACACAGAGGACCTCCGAGGACCAATGTGCCTCGTTGTTGCTCAGCAGGCCTACAGGGGTGTGGAGATACTCAGAGACCTTGGAACAAAAATGATGCTCAACCGAGGGGCCTAGGAGTCCTGAAAAGGGTACTTCATTTAAAGTAAACCAGAAGAGTGACTAAGAGCTAATGGAAAGAGCTGCATGCCTCCCGTTCGGCAGGGCTACTCAGGGCCTTACCTCGAGCCAAGGGCTCACGTTTAGATTCCCTTTAGCTCTAGAGCATGGCAAGGTGCGCCCCACCGCGGCCAATGAAGTTCCGTGTGTAGCCAGAGAAAACTCATTTACTTCCCAGACACATGCCTACAGTGGCCAGAGGCCTGTCAACAGCAGAGAATTTCAGGGAGCTTCACGAAAGCAAGAGGGGAGCTTTCCAAACGGAAAGCAAGGTTAGTCCCATCATGCCCCCATTTCCATGGGCACAGGCAGCATACATCTCTGTGGTTTTCAACCAGTCAAATGAGACACAGAGTACACAGTTGTTGCTTCCCTGAATCAACTTCTCGAGGCAGGGTGTTCTGCATCTAGTGAACGGCCTCACCAAGGAAAGCCCTAGCTAGGCCTCTGGGCCCGTGCCTTTTCAAAAGCCTGCCGTGCTACAGGAAAAACTGTGCTTTAGTTGCAATAGAAACGAGGTCGTCTTTCTTCAAGAGGCAGGGTGACTTCAGGTAGGAAGTCCTGAATGGAAGGAGAAGCTTACTGTTTCTCTCTGTACAGCTCAAACTAGGGAATGAGAGCGACTTCCACGGCCTGTTGGAACTGGCTTAACGGTGCTCGTGAACCTGTGCGATTGCTGGCTAAATCAAGATATTCCAATAAGAGTGCACTGTGTTGCCCTACACTCGGCATACACACTGTGAGTCGGAAAGCTCCTGGCCTGGATATTGCTTAGAAGGACAAGGGGAGCCTGAGGGTACTCAGTGTTCTTGCAGGCAACAGGGTTTCCAGGCGAGGCACCTCGGTGTCCTGAAAAGCGTACTGGCTTTAAAATGATGAAGATAAGCGACTACGGCCTCATGGAAACTGCTACACGCCTCTGCTTCTGCATAGTATTTCATGGCCTTACCTCGAGGCAAGTTCTCAGGTTTCTTGCCCTGTGAGCGACACAGCATGTTAAGATGCTGTATTTCTCCTTGAATAGAGTGACTTCTGGTACGAGGTCCTCGATAACTTCTAAGCAGAGTGTTTTCTCAGGGCTGCTCAGACGAGGGCAATGTCGAAGACTTCCAGGGCATGTTGGACTGCCTAGAAATGTGGTTCTGATGCTGTTCGAGTGCTCTGGAAATGTAGCTCTCCTGAAGTAACGTACAGTGTGTTGCCCGACACTCTGCAGACACAGAGAGCCTCCGTGGGACGTATGGGATGAAATGCTGCTCAGCAGGCCCACAGGGGTATAGAGGGAGTCAGGGATCTTGGAACCGAAATGATGCTCACCCGAAGGGCGTAGGAGTTCTGAAAGGGGTAATTCTTTAAATAAAACAGACCTCCATTAAGAGCTCATGGAAAGAGCTGCATGCCTCCCTTTCTGCAGGGCTACTCAGGGCCTTACCTGAGGCAAGGACTCACGTTGAGATTCCCTTTAGCTCTAGAGCATGGCAAGGAGAGCCGCACCCCGCCAATGAAGCTCCGTGTGTACCGAGAGAAAAGTCATTTTCTTCCCAGACACATGCCTACAGTGGCCAGAGGACTGTCAACAGCAGAGAATTTCAGGGAGCTTCACGGAAGCAAGAATGGAGGTTTTCAAACGGAAAGCAAGGCTAGGCCCATCATGCCCCCATTTCCATGGGCACAGGCAGCATACATCTCTGTGGTTTTTAACCAGTCAAATGAGACACAGAGTACACAGTGGTTGCTTCCCTGAATCAACTTCTCGAGGCAGGGTGTTCTGCATCTAGTGAACGGCCTCACCAAGGAAATCCCTGATTAGGACTCTAGGCCCGTGCCTCTTCAAAAGCCTGCCGTGCTACTGGAAAAACTGTGCTTTAGTTGCAATAGAAAGAAGGTCGTCTTTCTTCAAGAGGCAGGGTGACTTCAGGTAGGAGGTCCTGAATGGAAGGAGAAGCTTACTGTTTCTGTCTGTACAGCTCAAACTAGGGAATGAGAACGACTTCCACGACATGTTGGAACTTGTTGAACGTTGCTCCTGAACCTGTGCGAGTGCTGTGAATCAAGATATCACAAGAAAGAGTGCAGTGTGTTGCCCATGACTCAGCAGACACAGAGGACCTCCGAGGACCAATGTGCCTCGTTGTTGCTCAGCAGGCCTACAGGGGTGTGGAGATACTCAGAGACCTTGGAACAAAAATGATGCTCAACCGAGGGGCCTAGGAGTCCTGAAAAGGGTACTTCATTTAAAGTAAACCAGAAGAGTGACTAAGAGCTAATGGAAAGAGCTGCATGCCTCCCGTTCGGCAGGGCTACTCAGGGCCTTACCTCGAGCCAAGGGCTCACGTTTAGATTCCCTTTAGCTCTAGAGCATGGCAAGGTGCGCCCCACCGCGGCCAATGAAGTTCCGTGTGTAGCCAGAGAAAACTCATTTACTTCCCAGACACATGCCTACAGTGGCCAGAGGCCTGTCAACAGCAGAGAATTTCAGGGAGCTTCACGAAAGCAAGAGGGGAGCTTTCCAAACGGAAAGCAAGGTTAGTCCCATCATGCCCCCATTTCCATGGGCACAGGCAGCATACATCTCTGTGGTTTTTAACCAGTCAAATGAGACACAGAGTACACAGTTGTTGCTTCCCTGAATCAACTTCTCGAGGCAGGGTGTTCTGCATCTAGTGAACGGCCTCACCAAGGAAAGCCCTAGCTAGGCCTCTGGGCCCGTGCCTTTTCAAAAGCCTGCCGTGCTACAGGAAAAACTGTGCTTTAGTTGCAATAGAAACGAGGTCGTCTTTCTTCAAGAGGCAGGGTGACTTCAGGTAGGAAGTCCTGAATGGAAGGAGAAGCTTACTGTTTCTCTCTGTACAGCTCAAACTAGGGAATGAGAGCGACTTCCACGGCCTGTTGGAACTGGCTTAACGGTGCTCGTGAACCTGTGCGATTGCTGGCTAAATCAAGATATTCCAATAAGAGTGCACTGTGTTGCCCTACACTCGGCATACACACTGTGAGTCGGAAAGCTCCTGGCCTGGATATTGCTTAGAAGGACAAGGGGAGCCTGAGGGTACTCAGTGTTCTTGCAGGCAACAGGGTTTCCAGGCGAGGCACCTCGGTGTCCTGAAAAGCGTACTGGCTTTAAAATGATGAAGATAAGCGACTACGGCCTCATGGAAACTGCTACACGCCTCTGCTTCTGCATAGTATTTCATGGCCTTACCTCGAGGCAAGTTCTCAGGTTTCTTGCCCTGTGAGCGACACAGCATGTTAAGATGCTGTATTTCTCCTTGAATAGAGTGACTTCTGGTACGAGGTCCTCGATAACTTCTAAGCAGAGTGTTTTCTCAGGGCTGCTCAGACGAGGGCAATGTCGAAGACTTCCAGGGCATGTTGGACTGCCTAGAAATGTGGTTCTGATGCTGTTCGAGTGCTCTGGAAATGTAGCTCTCCTGAAGTAACGTACAGTGTGTTGCCCGACACTCTGCAGACACAGAGAGCCTCCGTGGGACGTATGGGATGAAATGCTGCTCAGCAGGCCCACAGGGGTATAGAGGGAGTCAGGGATCTTGGAACCGAAATGATGCTCACCCGAAGGGCGTAGGAGTTCTGAAAGGGGTAATTCTTTAAATAAAACAGACCTCCATTAAGAGCTCATGGAAAGAGCTGCATGCCTCCCTTTCTGCAGGGCTACTCAGGGCCTTACCTGAGGCAAGGACTCACGTTGAGATTCCCTTTAGCTCTAGAGCATGGCAAGGAGAGCCGCACCCCGCCAATGAAGCTCCGTGTGTACCGAGAGAAAAGTCATTTTCTTCCCAGACACATGCCTACAGTGGCCAGAGGACTGTCAACAGCATAGAATTTCAGGGAGCTTCACGGAAGCAAGAATGGAGGTTTTCAAACAAAAAGCAAGGCTAGTCCCATCATGCCCCCATTTCCATGGGCACAGGCAGCATACATCTCTGTGGTTTTTAACCAGTCAAATGAGACACAGAGTACACAGTGGTTGCTTCCCTGAATCAACTTCTCGAGGCAGGGTGTTCTGCATCTAGTGAACGGCCTCACCAAGGAAATCCCTGATTAGGACTCTAGGCCCGTGCCTCTTCAAAAGCCTGCCGTGCTACTGGAAAAACTGTGCTTTAGTTGCAATAGAAAGAAGGTCGTCTTTCTTCAAGAGGCAGGGTGACTTCAGGTAGGAGGTCCTGAATGGAAGGAGAAGCTTACTGTTCTTGTCTGTACAGCTCAAACTAGGGAATGAGAACGACTTCCACGACATGTTGGAACTTGTTGAACGTTGCTCCTGAACCTGTGCGAGTGCTGTGAATCAAGATATCACAAGAAAGAGTGCAGTGTGTTGCCCATGACTCAGCAGACACAGAGGACCTCCGAGGACCAATGTGCCTCGTTGTTGCTCAGCAGGCCTACAGGGGTGTGGAGATACTCAGAGACCTTGGAACAAAAATGATGCTCAACCGAGGGGCCTAGGAGTCCTGAAAAGGGTACTTCATTTAAAGTAAACCAGAAGAGTGACTAAGAGCTAATGGAAAGAGCTGCATGCCTCCCGTTCTGCAGGGCTACTCAGGGCCTTACCTCGAGCCAAGGGCTCACGTTTAGATTCCCTTTAGCTCTAGAGCATGGCAAGGTGCGCCCCACCGCGGCCAATGAAGTTCCGTGTGTAGCCAGAGAAAACTCATTTACTTCCCAGACACATGCCTACAGTGGCCAGAGGCCTGTCAACAGCAGAGAATTTCAGGGAGCTTCACGAAAGCAAGAGGGGAGCTTTCCAAACGGAAAGCAAGGTTAGTCCCATCATGCCCCCATTTCCATGGGCACAGGCAGCATACATCTCTGTGGTTTTCAACCAGTCAAATGAGACACAGAGTACACAGTTGTTGCTTCCCTGAATCAACTTCTCGAGGCAGGGTGTTCTGCATCTAGTGAACGGCCTCACCAAGGAAAGCCCTAGCTAGGCCTCTGGGCCCGTGCCTTTTCAAAAGCCTGCCGTGCTACAGGAAAAACTGTGCTTTAGTTGCAATAGAAACGAGGTCGTCTTTCTTCAAGAGGCAGGGTGACTTCAGGTAGGAAGTCCTGAATGGAAGGAGAAGCTTACTGTTTCTCTCTGTACAGCTCAAACTAGGGAATGAGAGCGACTTCCACGGCCTGTTGGAACTGGCTTAACGGTGCTCGTGAACCTGTGCGATTGCTGGCTAAATCAAGATATTCCAATAAGAGTGCACTGTGTTGCCCTACAGTCGGCATACACACTGTGAGTCGGAAAGCTCCTGGCCTGGATATTGCTTAGAAGGACAAGGGGAGCCTGAGTGTACTCAGTGTTCTTGCAGGCAACAGGGTTTCCAGGCGAGGCACCTAGGTGTCCTGAAAAGCGTACTGGCTTTAAAATGATGAAGATAAGCGACTACGGCCTCATGGAAACTGGTACACGCCTCTGCTTCTGCATAGTATTTCATGGCCTTACCTCGAGGCAAGTTCTCAGGTTTGTTGCCCTGTGAGCGACACAGCATGTTAAGATGCTGTATTTCTCCTTGAATAGAGTGACTTCTGGTACGAGGTCCTCGATAACTTCTAAGCAGAGTGTTTTCTCAGGGCTGCTCAGACGAGGGCAATGTCGAAGACTTCCAGGGCATGTTGGACTGCCTAGAAATGTGGTTCTGATGCTGTTCGAGTGCTCTGGAAATGTAGCTCTCCTGAAGTAACGTACAGTGTGTTGCCCGACACCCTGCAGACACAGAGAGCCTCCGTGGGACGTATGGGACGCAATGCTGCTCAGCAGGCCCACAGGGGTATAGAGGGAGTCAGGGATCTTGGAACCAAAATGATGCTCACCCGAAGGGCGTAGGAGTTCTGAAAGGGGTAATTCTTTAAATAAAACAGACCTCCATTAAGAGCTCATGGAAAGAGCTGCATGCCTCCCTTTCTGCAGGGCTACTCAGGGCCTTACCTGAGGCAAGGACTCACGTTGAGATTCCCTTTAGCTCTAGAGCATGGCAAGGAGAGCCGCACCCCGCCAATGAAGCTCCGTGTGTACCGAGAGAAAAGTCATTTTCTTCCCAGACACATGCCTACAGTGGCCAGAGGACTGTCAACAGCAGAGAATTTCAGGGAGCTTCACGGAAGCAAGAATGGAGGTTTTCAAACGGAAAGCAAGGCTAGTCCCATCATGCCCCCATTTACATGGGCACAGGCAGCATACATCTCTGTGGTTTTTAACCAGTCAAATGAGACACAGAGTACACAGTGGTTGCTTCCCTGAATCAACTTCTCGAGGCAGGGTGTTCTGCATCTAGTGAACGGCCTCACCAAGGAAATCCCTGATTAGGACTCTGGGCCCGTGCCTCTTCAAAAGCCTGCCGTGCTACAGGAAAAACTGTGCTTTAGTTGCAATAGAAAGAAGGTCGTCTTTCTTCAAGAGGCAGGGTGACTTCAGGTAGGAGGTCCTGAATGGAAGGAGAAGCTTACTGTTTCTGTCTGTACAGCTCAAACTAGGGAATGAGAACGACTTCCACGACATGTTGGAACTTGTTGAACGTTGCTCCTGAACCTGTGAGAGTGCTGTGAATCAAGATATCACAAGAAAGAGTGCAGTGTGTTGCCCATGACTCAGCAGACACAGAGGACCTCCGAGGACCAATGTGCCTCGTTGTTGCTCAGCAGGCCTACAGGGGTGTGGAGATACTCAGAGACCTTGGAACAAAAATGATGCTCAACCGAGGGGCCTAGGAGTCCTGAAAAGGGTACTTCATTTAAAGTAAACCAGAAGAGTGACTAAGAGCTAATGGAAAGAGCTGCATGCCTCCCGTTCGGCAGGGCTACTCAGGGCCTTACCTCGAGCCAAGGGCTCACGTTTAGATTCCCTTTAGCTCTAGAGCATGGCAAGGTGCGCCCCACCGCGGCCAATGAAGTTCCGTGTGTAGCCAGAGAAAACTCATTTACTTCCCAGACACATGCCTACAGTGGCCAGAGGCCTGTCAACAGCAGAGAATTTCAGGGAGCTTCACGAAAGCAAGAGGGGAGCTTTCCAAACGGAAAGCAAGGTTAGTCCCATCATGCCCCCATTTCCATGGGCACAGGCAGCATACATCTCTGTGGTTTTCAACCAGTCAAATGAGACACAGAGTACACAGTTGTTGCTTCCCTGAATCAACTTCTCGAGGCAGGGTGTTCTGCATCTAGTGAACGGCCTCACCAAGGAAAGCCCTAGCTAGGCCTCTGGGCCCGTGCCTTTTCAAAAGCCTGCCGTGCTACAGGAAAAACTGTGCTTTAGTTGCAATAGAAACGAGGTCGTCTTTCTTCAAGAGGCAGGGTGACTTCAGGTAGGAAGTCCTGAATGGAAGGAGAAGCTTACTGTTTCTCTCTGTACAGCTCAAACTAGGGAATGAGAGCGACTTCCACGGCCTGTTGGAACTGGCTTAACGGTGCTCGTGAACCTGTGCGATTGCTGGCTAAATCAAGATATTCCAATAAGAGTGCACTGTGTTGCCCTACACTCGGCATACACACTGTGAGTCGGAAAGCTCCTGGCCTGGATATTGCTTAGAAGGACAAGGGGAGCCTGAGTGTACTCAGTGTTCTTGCAGGCAACAGGGTTTCCAGGCGAGGCACCTAGGTGTCCTGAAAAGCGTACTGGCTTTAAAATGATGAAGATAAGCGACTACGGCCTCATGGAAACTGCTACACGCCTCTGCTTCTGCATAGTATTTCATGGCCTTACCTCGAGGCAAGTTCTCAGGTTTCTTGCCCTGTGAGTGACACAGCATGTTAAGATGCTGTATTTCTCCTTGAATAGAGTGACTTCTGGTACGAGGTCCTCGATAACTTCTAAGCAGAGTGTTTTCTCAGGGCTGCTCAGACGAGGGCAATGTCGAAGACTTCCAGGGCATGTTGGACTGCCTAGAAATGTGGTTCTGATGCTGTTCGAGTGCTCTGGAAATGTAGCTCTCCTGAAGTAACGTACAGTGTGTTGCCCGACACCCTGCAGACACAGAGAGCCTCCGTGGGACGTATGGGACGCAATGCTGCTCAGCAGGCCCACAGGGGTATAGAGGGAGTCAGGGATCTTGGAACCGAAATGATGCTCACCCGAAGGGCGTAGGAGTTCTGAAAGGGGTAATTCTTTAAATAAAACAGACCTCCATTAAGAGCTCATGGAAAGAGCTGCATGCCTCCCTTTCTGCAGGGCTACTCAGGGCCTTACCTGAGGCAAGGACTCACGTTGAGATTCCCTTTAGCTCTAGAGCATGGCAAGGAGAGCCGCACCCCGCCAATGAAGCTCCGTGTGTACCGAGAGAAAAGTCATTTTCTTCCCAGACACATGCCTACAGTGGCCAGAGGACTGTCAACAGCAGAGAATTTCAGGAGCTTCACGGAAGCAAGAATGGAGGTTTTCAAACGGAAAGCAAGGCTAGTCCCATCATGCCCCCATTTCCATGAGCACAGGCAGCATACATCTCTGTGGTTTTTACCCAGTCAAATGAGACACAGAGTACACAGTTGTTGCTTCCCTGAATCAACTTCTCGAGGCAGGGTGTTCTGCATCTAGTGAACGGCCTCACCAAGGAAATCCCTGATTAGGACTCTGGGCCCGTGCCTCTTCAAAAGCCTGCCGTGCTACAGGAAAAACTGTGCTTTAGTTGCAATAGAAAGAAGGTCATCTTTCTTCAAGAGGCAGGGTGACTTCAGGTAGGAGGTCCTGAATGGAAGGAGAAGCTTACTCTTTCTGTCTGTACAGCTCAAACTAGGGAATGAGAACGACTTCCACGACATGTTGGAACTTGTTGAACGTTGCTCTTGAACCTGTGCGAGTGCTGTGAATCAAGATATCACAAGAAAGAGTGCAGTGTGTTGCCCATGACTCAGCAGACACAGAGGACCTCCGAGGACCAATGTGCCTCGTTGTTGCTCAGCAGGCCTACAGGGGTGTGGAGATACTCAGAGACCTTGGAACAAAAATGATGCTCAACCGAGGGGCCTAGGAGTCCTGAAAAGGGTACTTCATTTAAAGTAAACCAGAAGAGTGACTAAGAGCTAATGGAAAGAGCTGCATGCCTCCCGTTCTGCAGGGCTACTCAGGGCCTTACCTGAGGCAAGGACTCACGTTGAGATTCCCTTTAGCTCTAGAGCATGGCAAGGAGAGCCGCACCCCGCCAATGAAGCTCCGTGTGTACCGAGAGAAAAGTCATTTTCTTCCCAGACACATGCCTACAGTGGCCAGAGGACTGTCAACAGCAGAGAATTTCAGGGAGCTTCACGGAAGCAAGAATGGAGGTTTTCAAACGGAAAGCAAGGCTAGTCCCATCATGCCCCCATTTCCATGGGCACAGGCAGCATACATCTCTGTGGTTTTTAACCAGTCAAATGAGACACAGAGTACACAGTGGTTGCTTCCCTGAATCAACTTCTCGAGGCAGGGTGTTCTGCATCTAGTGAACGGCCTCACCAAGGAAATCCCTGATTAGGACTCTAGGCCCGTGCCTCTTCAAAAGCCTGCCGTGCTACTGGAAAAACTGTGCTTTAGTTGCAATAGAAAGAAGGTCGTCTTTCTTCAAGAGGCAGGGTGACTTCAGGTAGGAGGTCCTGAATGGAAGGAGAAGCTTACTGTTCTTGTCTGTACAGCTCAAACTAGGGAATGAGAACGACTTCCACGACATGTTGGAACTTGTTGAACGTTGCTCCTGAACCTGTGCGAGTGCTGTGAATCAAGATATCACAAGAAAGAGTGCAGTGTGTTGCCCATGACTCAGCAGACACAGAGGACCTCCGAGGACCAATGTGCCTCGTTGTTGCTCAGCAGGCCTACAGGGGTGTGGAGATACTCAGAGACCTTGGAACAAAAATGATGCTCAACCGAGGGGCCTAGGAGTCCTGAAAAGGGTACTTCATTTAAAGTAAACCAGAAGAGTGACTAAGAGCTAATGGAAAGAGCTGCATGCCTCCCGTTCGGCAGGGCTACTCAGGGCCTTACCTCGAGCCAAGGGCTCACGTTTAGATTCCCTTTAGCTCTAGAGCATGGCAAGGTGCGCCCCACCGCGGCCAATGAAGTTCCGTGTGTAGCCAGAGAAAACTCATTTACTTCCCAGACACATGCCTACAGTGGCCAGAGGCCTGTCAACAGCAGAGAATTTCAGGGAGCTTCACGAAAGCAAGAGGGGAGCTTTCCAAACCGAAAGCAAGGTTAGTCCCATCATGCCCCCATTTCCATGGGCACAGGCAGCATACATCTCTGTGGTTTTCAACCAGTCAAATGAGACACAGAGTACACAGTTGTTGCTTCCCTGAATCAACTTCTCGAGGCAGGGTGTTCTGCATCTAGTGAACGGCCTCACCAAGGAAAGCCCTAGCTAGGCCTCTGGGCCCGTGCCTTTTCAAAAGCCTGCCGTGCTACAGGAAAAACTGTGCTTTAGTTGCAATAGAAACGAGGTCGTCTTTCTTCAAGAGGCAGGGTGACTTCAGGTAGGAAGTCCTGAATGGAAGGAGAAGCTTACTGTTTCTCTCTGTACAGCTCAAACTAGGGAATGAGAGCGACTTCCACGGCCTGTTGGAACTGGCTTAACGGTGCTCGTGAACCTGTGCGATTGCTGGCTAAATCAAGATATTCCAATAAGAGTGCACTGTGTTGCCCTACACTCGGCATACACACTGTGAGTCGGAAAGCTCCTGGCCTGGATATTGCTTAGAAGGACAAGGGGAGCCTGAGGGTACTCAGTGTTCTTGCAGGCAACAGGGTTTCCAGGCGAGGCACCTCGGTGTCCTGAAAAGCGTACTGGCTTTAAAATGATGAAGATAAGCGACTACGGCCTCATGGAAACTGCTACACGCCTCTGCTTCTGCATAGTATTCCATGGCCTTACCTCGAGGCAAGTTCTCAGGTTTGTTGCCCTGTGAGCGACACAGCATGTTAAGATGCTGTATTTCTCCTTGAATAGAGTGACTTCTGGTAGGAGGTCCTCGATAACTTCTAAGCAGAGTGTTTTCTCAGGGCTGCTCAGACGAGGGCAATGTCGAAGACTTCCAGGGCATGTTGGACTGCCTAGAAATGTGGTTCTGATGCTGTTCGAGTGCTCTGGAAATGTAGCTCTCCTGAAGTAACGTACAGTGTGTTGCCCGACACTCTGCAGACACAGAGAGCCTCCGTGGGACGTATGGGACGCAATGCTGCTCAGCAGCCCCACAGGGGTATAGAGGGAGTCAGGGATCTTGGAACCAAAATGATGCTCACCCGAAGGGCGTAGGAGTTCTGAAAGGGGTAATTCTTTAAATAAAACAGACCTCCATTAAGAGCTCATGGAAAGAGCTGCATGCCTCCCTTTCTGCAGGGCTACTCAGGGCCTTACCTGAGGCAAGGACTCACGTTGAGATTCCCTTTAGCTCTAGAGCATGGCAAGGAGAGCCGCACCCCGCCAATGAAGCTCCGTGTGTACCGAGAGAAAAGTCATTTTCTTCCCAGACACATGCCTACAGTGGCCAGAGGACTGTCAACAGCAGAGAATTTCAGGAGCTTCACGGAAGCAAGAATGGAGGTTTTCAAACGGAAAGCAAGGCTAGTCCCATCATGCCCCCATTTCCATGAGCACAGGCAGCATACATCTCTGTGGTTTTTACCCAGTCAAATGAGACACAGAGTACACAGTTGTTGCTTCCCTGAATCAACTTCTCGAGGCAGGGTGTTCTGCATCTAGTGAACGGCCTCACCAAGGAAATCCCTGATTAGGACTCTGGGCCCGTGCCTCTTCAAAAGCCTGCCGTGCTACAGGAAAAACTGTGCTTTAGTTGCAATAGAAAGAAGGTCATCTTTCTTCAAGAGGCAGGGTGACTTCAGGTAGGAGGTCCTGAATGGAAGGAGAAGCTTACTCTTTCTGTCTGTACAGCTCAAACTAGGGAATGAGAACGACTTCCACGACATGTTGGAACTTGTTGAACGTTGCTCCTGAACCTGTGCGAGTGCTGTGAATCAAGATATCACAAGAAAGAGTGCAGTGTGTTGCCCATGACTCAGCAGACACAGAGGACCTCCGAGGACCAATGTGCCTCGTTGTTGCTCAGCAGGCCTACAGGGGTGTGGAGATACTCAGAGACCTTGGAACAAAAATGATGCTCAACCGAGGGGCCTAGGAGTCCTGAAAAGGGTACTTCATTTAAAGTAAACCAGAAGAGTGACTAAGAGCTAATGGAAAGAGCTGCATGCCTCCCGTTCGGCAGGGCTACTCAGGGCCTTACCTCGAGCCAAGGGCTCACGTTTAGATTCCCTTTAGCTCTAGAGCATGGCAAGGTGCGCCCCACCGCGGCCAATGAAGTTCCGTGTGTAGCCAGAGAAAACTCATTTACTTCCCAGACACATGCCTACAGTGGCCAGAGGCCTGTCAACAGCAGAGAATTTCAGGGAGCTTCACGAAAGCAAGAGGGGAGCTTTCCAAACGGAAAGCAAGGTTAGTCCCATCATGCCCCCATTTCCATGGGCACAGGCAGCATACATCTCTGTGGTTTTCAACCAGTCAAATGAGACACAGAGTACACAGTTGTTGCTTCCCTGAATCAACTTCTCGAGGCAGGGTGTTCTGCATCTAGTGAACGGCCTCACCAAGGAAAGCCCTAGCTAGGCCTCTGGGCCCGTGCCTTTTCAAAAGCCTGCCGTGCTACAGGAAAAACTGTGCTTTAGTTGCAATAGAAACGAGGTCGTCTTTCTTCAAGAGGCAGGGTGACTTCAGGTAGGAAGTCCTGAATGGAAGGAGAAGCTTACTGTTTCTCTCTGTACAGCTCAAACTAGGGAATGAGAGCGACTTCCACGGCCTGTTGGAACTGGCTTAACGGTGCTCGTGAACCTGTGCGATTGCTGGCTAAATCAAGATATTCCAATAAGAGTGCACTGTGTTGCCCTACACTCGGCATACACACTGTGAGTCGGAAAGCTCCTGGCCTGGATATTGCTTAGAAGGACAAGGGGAGCCTGAGTGTACTCAGTGTTCTTGCAGGCAACAGGGTTTCCAGGCGAGGCACCTAGGTGTCCTGAAAAGCGTACTGGCTTTAAAATGATGAAGATAAGCGACTACGGCCTCATGGAAACTGCTACACGCCTCTGCTTCTGCATAGTATTTCATGGCCTTACCTCGAGGCAAGTTCTCAGGTTTCTTGCCCTGTGAGTGACACAGCATGTTAAGATGCTGTATTTCTCCTTGAATAGAGTGACTTCTGGTACGAGGTCCTCGATAACTTCTAAGCAGAGTGTTTTCTCAGGGCTGCTCAGACGAGGGCAATGTCGAAGACTTCCAGGGCATGTTGGACTGCCTAGAAATGTGGTTCTGATGCTGTTCGAGTGCTCTGGAAATGTAGCTCTCCTGAAGTAACGTACAGTGTGTTGCCCGACACTCTGCAGACACAGAGAGCCTCCGTGGGACGTATGGGACGCAATGCTGCTCAGCAGGCCCACAGGGGTATAGAGGGAGTCAGGGATCTTGGAACCGAAATGATGCTCACCCGAAGGGCGTAGGAGTTCTGAAAGGGGTAATTCTTTAAATAAAACAGACCTCCATTAAGAGCTCATGGAAAGAGCTGCATGCCTCCCTTTCTGCAGGGCTACTCAGGGCCTTACCTGAGGCAAGGACTCACGTTGAGATTCCCTTTAGCTCTAGAGCATGGCAAGGAGAGCCGCACCCCGCCAATGAAGCTCCGTGTGTACCGAGAGAAAAGTCATTTTCTTCCCAGACACATGCCTACAGTGGCCAGAGGACTGTCAACAGCAGAGAATTTCAGGAGCTTCACGGAAGCAAGAATGGAGGTTTTCAAACGGAAAGCAAGGCTAGTCCCATCATGCCCCCATTTCCATGAGCACAGGCAGCATACATCTCTGTGGTTTTTACCCAGTCAAATGAGACACAGAGTACACAGTTGTTGCTTCCCTGAATCAACTTCTCGAGGCAGGGTGTTCTGCATCTAGTGAACGGCCTCACCAAGGAAATCCCTGATTAGGACTCTGGGCCCGTGCCTCTTCAAAAGCCTGCCGTGCTACAGGAAAAACTGTGCTTTAGTTGCAATAGAAAGAAGGTCATCTTTCTTCAAGAGGCAGGGTGACTTCAGGTAGGAGGTCCTGAATGGAAGGAGAAGCTTACTCTTTCTGTCTGTACAGCTCAAACTAGGGAATGAGAACGACTTCCACGACATGTTGGAACTTGTTGAACGTTGCTCTTGAACCTGTGCGAGTGCTGTGAATCAAGATATCACAAGAAAGAGTGCAGTGTGTTGCCCATGACTCAGCAGACACAGAGGACCTCCGAGGACCAATGTGCCTCGTTGTTGCTCAGCAGGCCTACAGGGGTGTGGAGATACTCAGAGACCTTGGAACAAAAATGATGCTCAACCGAGGGGCCTAGGAGTCCTGAAAAGGGTACTTCATTTAAAGTAAACCAGAAGAGTGACTAAGAGCTAATGGAAAGAGCTGCATGCCTCCCGTTCTGCAGGGCTACTCAGGGCCTTACCTCGAGCCAAGGGCTCACGTTTAGATTCCCTTTAGCTCTAGAGCATGGCAAGGTGCGCCCCACCGCGGCCAATGAAGTTCCGTGTGTAGCCAGAGAAAACTCATTTACTTCCCAGACACATGCCTACAGTGGCCAGAGGCCTGTCAACAGCAGAGAATTTCAGGGAGCTTCACGAAAGCAAGAGGGGAGCTTTCCAAACGGAAAGCAAGGTTAGTCCCATCATGCCCCCATTTCCATGGGCACAGGCAGCATACATCTCTGTGGTTTTTAACCAGTCAAATGAGACACAGAGTACACAGTGGTTGCTTCCCTGAATCATCTTCTCGAGGCAGGGTGTTCTGCATCTAGTGAACGGCCTCACCAAGGAAATCCCTGATTAGGACTCTGGGCCCGTGCCTCTTCAAAAGCCTGCCGTGCTACAGGAAAAACTGTGCTTTAGTTGCAATAGAAAAAAGGTCGTCTTTCTTCAAGAGGCAGGGTGACTTCAGGTAGGAGGTCCTGAATGGAAGGAGAAGCTTACTGTTTCTGTCTGTACAGCTCAAACTAGGGAATGAGAACGACTTCCACGACATGTTGGAACTTGTTGAACGTTGCTCTTGAACCTGTGCGAGTGCTGTGAATCAAGATATCACAAGAAAGAGTGCAGTGTGTTGCCCATGACTCAGCAGACACAGAGGACCTCCGAGGACCAATGTGCCTCGTTGTTGCTCAGCAGGCCTACAGGGGTGTGGAGATACTCAGAGACCTTGGAACAAAAATGATGCTCAACCGAGGGGCCTAGGAGTCCTGAAAAGGGTACTTCATTTAAAGTAAACCAGAAGAGTGACTAAGAGCTAATGGAAAGAGGTGCATGCCTCCCGTTCGGCAGGGCTACTCAGGGCCTTACCTCGAGCCAAGGGCTCACGTTTAGATTCCCTTTAGCTCTAGAGCATGGCAAGGTGCGCCCCACCGCGGCCAATGAAGTTCCGTGTGTAGCCAGAGAAAACTCATTTACTTCCCAGACACATGCCTACAGTGGCCAGAGGCCTGTCAACAGCAGAGAATTTCAGGGAGCTTCACGAAAGCAAGAGGGGAGCTTTCCAAACGGAAAGCAAGGTTAGTCCCATCATGCCCCCATTTCCATGGGCACAGGCAGCATACATCTCTGTGGTTTTTAACCAGTCAAATGAGACACAGAGTACACAGTTGTTGCTTCCCTGAATCAACTTCTCGAGGCAGGGTGTTCTGCATCTAGTGAACGGCCTCACCAAGGAAAGCCCTAGCTAGGCCTCTGGGCCCGTGCCTTTTCAAAAGCCTGCCGTGCTACAGGAAAAACTGTGCTTTAGTTGCAATAGAAACGAGGTCGTCTTTCTTCAAGAGGCAGGGTGACTTCAGGTAGGAAGTCCTGAATGGAAGGAGAAGCTTACTGTTTCTCTCTGTACAGCTCAAACTAGGGAATGAGAGCGACTTCCACGGCCTGTTGGAACTGGCTTAACGGTGCTCGTGAACCTGTGCGATTGCTGGCTAAATCAAGATATTCCAATAAGAGTGCACTGTGTTGCCCTACACTCGGCATACACACTGTGAGTCGGAAAGCTCCTGGCCTGGATATTGCTTAGAAGGACAAGGGGAGCCTGAGGATACTCAGTGTTCTTGCAGGCAACAGGGTTTCCAGGCGAGGCACCTCGGTGTCCTGAAAAGCGTACTGGCTTTAAAATGATGAAGATAAGCGACTACGGCCTCATGGAAACTGCTACACGCCTCTGCTTCTGCATAGTATTTCATGGCCTTACCTCGAGGCAAGTTCTCAGGTTTGTTGCCCTGTGAGCGACACAGCATGTTAAGATGCTGTATTTCTCCTTGAATAGAGTGACTTCTGGTACGAGGTCCTCGATAACTTCTAAGCAGAGTGTTTTCTCAGGGCTGCTCAGACGAGGGCAATGTCGAAGACTTCCAGGGCATGTTGGACTGCCTAGAAATGTGGTTCTGATGCTGTTCGAGTGCTCTGGAAATGTAGCTCTCCTGAAGTAACGTACAGTGTGTTGCCCGACACTCTGCAGACACAGAGAGCCTCCGTGGGACGTATGGGACGCAATGCTGCTCAGCAGGCCCACAGGGGTATAGAGGGAGTCAGGGATCTTGGAACCAAAATGATGCTCACCCGAAGGGCGTAGGAGTTCTGAAAGGGGTAATTCTTTAAATAAAACAGACCTCCATTAAGAGCTCATGGAAAGAGCTGCATGCCTCCCTTTCTGCAGGGCTACTCAGGGCCTTACCTGAGGCAAGGACTCACGTTGAGATTCCCTTTAGCTCTAGAGCATGGCAAGGAGAGCCGCACCCCGCCAATGAAGCTCCGTGTGTACCGAGAGAAAAGTCATTTTCTTCCCAGACACATGCCTACAGTGGCCAGAGGACTGTCAACAGCAGAGAATTTCAGGGAGCTTCACGGAAGCAAGAATGGAGGTTTTCAAACGGAAAGCAAGGCTAGTCCCATCATGCCCCCATTTCCATGGGCACAGGCAGCATACATCTCTGTGGTTTTTAACCAGTCAAATGAGACACAGAGTACACAGTGGTTGCTTCCCTGAATCAACTTCTCGAGGCAGGGTGTTCTGCATCTAGTGAACGGCCTCACCAAGGAAATCCCTGATTAGGACTCTGGGCCCGTGCCTCTTCAAAAGCCTGCCGTGCTACAGGAAAAACTGTGCTTTAGTTGCAATAGAAAGAAGGTCGTCTTTCTTCAAGAGGCAGGGTGACTTCAGGTAGGAGGTCCTGAATGGAAGGAGAAGCTTACTGTTTCTGTCTGTACAGCTCAAACTAGGGAATGAGAACGACTTCCACGACATGTTGGAACTTGTTGAACGTTGCTCCTGAACCTGTGCGAGTGCTGTGAATCAAGATATCACAAGAAAGAGTGCAGTGTGTTGCCCATGACTCAGCAGACACAGAGGACCTCCGAGGACCAATGTGCCTCGTTGTTGCTCAGCAGGCCTACAGGGGTGTGGAGATACTCAGAGACCTTGGAACAAAAATGATGCTCAACCGAGGGGCCTAGGAGTCCTGAAAAGGGTACTTCATTTAAAGTAAACCAGAAGAGTGACTAAGAGCTAATGGAAAGAGCTGCATGCCTCCCGTTCTGCAGGGCTACTCAGGGCCTTACCTCGAGCCAAGGACTCACGTTTAGATTCCCTTTAGCTCTAGAGCATGGCAAGGTGCGCCCCACCGCGGCCAATGAAGTTCCGTGTGTAGCCAGAGAAAACTCATTTACTTCCCAGAGACATGCCTACAGTGGCCAGAGGCCTGTCAACAGCAGAGAATTTCAGGGAGCTTCACGAAATCAAGAGGGGAGCTTTCCAAACGGAAAGCAAGGTTAGTCCCATCATGCCCCCATTTCCATGGGCACAGGCAGCATACATCTCTGTGGTTTTTAACCAGTCAAATGAGACACAGAGTACACAGTTGTTGCTTCCCTGAATCAACTTCTCGAAGCAGGGTGTTCTGCATCTAGTGAACGGCCTCACCAAGGAAAGCCCTAGCTAGGCCTCTGGGCCCGTGCCTTTTCAAAAGCCTGCCGTGCTACAGGAAAAACTGTGCTTTAGTTGCAATAGAAACGAGGTCGTCTTTCTTCAAGAGGCAGGGTGACTTCAGGTAGGAAGTCCTGAATGGAAGGAGAAGCTTACTGTTTCTCTCTGTACAGCTCAAACTAGGGAATGAGAGCGACTTCCACGGCCTGTTGGAACTGGCTTAACGGTGCTCGTGAACCTGTGCGATTGCTGGCTAAATCAAGATATTCCAATAAGAGTGCACTGTGTTGCCCTACACTCGGCATACACACTGTGAGTCGGAAAGCTCCTGGCCTGGATATTGCTTAGAAGGACAAGGGGAGCCTGAGGGTACTCAGTGTTCTTGCAGGCAACAGGGTTTCCAGGCGAGGCACCTCGGTGTCCTGAAAAGCGTACTGGCTTTAAAATGATGAAGATAAGCGACTACGGCCTCATGGAAACTGCTACACGCCTCTGCTTCTGCATAGTATTTCATGGCCTTACCTCGAGGCAAGTTCTCAGGTTTCTTGCCCTGTGAGCGACACAGCATGTTAAGATGCTGTATTTCTCCTTGAATAGAGTGACTTCTGGTACGAGGTCCTCGATAACTTCTAAGCCGAGTGTTTTCTCAGGGCTGCTCAGACGAGGGCAATGTCGAAGACTTCCAGGGCATGTTGGACTGCCTAGAAATGTGGTTCTGATGCTGTTCGAGTGCTCTGGAAATGTAGCTCTCCTGAAGTAACGTACAGTGTGTTGCCCGACACTCTGCAGACACAGAGAGCCTCCGTGGGACGTATGGGATGAAATGCTGCTCAGCAGGCCCACAGGGGTATAGAGGGAGTCAGGGATCTTGGAACCGAAATGATGCTCACCCGAAGGGCGTAGGAGTTCTGAAAGGGGTAATTCTTTAAATAAAACAGACCTCCATTAAGAGCTCATGGAAAGAGCTGCATGCCTCCCTTTCTGCAGGGCTACTCAGGGCCTTACCTGAGGCAAGGACTCACGTTGAGATTCCCTTTAGCTCTAGAGCATGGCAAGGAGAGCCGCACCCCGCCAATGAAGCTCCGTGTGTACCGAGAGAAAAGTCATTTTCTTCCCACACACATGCCTACAGTGGCCAGAGGACTGTCAACAGCAGAGAATTTCAGGGAGCTTCACGGAAGCAAGAATGGAGGTTTTCAAACAAAAAGCAAGGCTAGTCCCATCATGCCCCCATTTCCATGGGCACAGGCAGCATACATCTCTGTGGTTTTTAACCAGTCAAATGAGACACAGAGTACACAGTGGTTGCTTCCCTGAATCAACTTCTCGAGGCAGGGTGTTCTGCATCTAGTGAACGGCCTCACCAAGGAAATCCCTGATTAGGACTCTAGGCCCGTGCCTCTTCAAAAGCCTGCCGTGCTACTGGAAAAACTGTGCTTTAGTTGCAATAGAAAGAAGGTCGTCTTTCTTCAAGAGGCAGGGTGACTTCAGGTAGGAGGTCCTGAATGGAAGGAGAAGCTTACTGTTCTTGTCTGTACAGCTCAAACTAGGGAATGAGAACGACTTCCACGACATGTTGGAACTTGTTGAACGTTGCTCCTGAACCTGTGCGAGTGCTGTGAATCAAGATATCACAAGAAAGAGTGCAGTGTGTTGCCCATGACTCAGCAGACACAGAGGACCTCCGAGGACCAATGTGCCTCGTTGTTGCTCAGCAGGCCTACAGGGGTGTGGAGATACTCAGAGACCTTGGAACAAAAATGATGCTCAACCGAGGGGCCTAGGAGTCCTGAAAAGGGTACTTCATTTAAAGTAAACCAGAAGAGTGACTAAGAGCTAATGGAAAGAGCTGCATGCCTCCCGTTCTGCAGGGCTACTCAGGGCCTTACCTCGAGCCAAGGGCTCACGTTTAGATTCCCTTTAGCTCTAGAGCATGGCAAGGTGCGCCCCACCGCGGCCAATGAAGTTCCGTGTGTAGCCAGAGAAAACTCATTTACTTCCCAGACACATGCCTACAGTGGCCAGAGGCCTGTCAACAGCAGAGAATTTCAGGGAGCTTCACGAAAGCAAGAGGGGAGCTTTCCAAACGGAAAGCAAGGTTAGTCCCATCATGCCCCCATTTCCATGGGCACAGGCAGCATACATCTCTGTGGTTTTCAACCAGTCAAATGAGACACAGAGTACACAGTTGTTGCTTCCCTGAATCAACTTCTCGAGGCAGGGTGTTCTGCATCTAGTGAACGGCCTCACCAAGGAAAGCCCTAGCTAGGCCTCTGGGCCCGTGCCTTTTCAAAAGCCTGCCGTGCTACAGGAAAAACTGTGCTTTAGTTGCAATAGAAACGAGGTCGTCTTTCTTCAAGAGGCAGGGTGACTTCAGGTAGGAAGTCGTGAATGGAAGGAGAAGCTTACTGTTTCTCTCTGTACAGCTCAAACTAGGGAATGAGAGCGACTTCCACGGCCTGTTGGAACTGGCTTAACGGTGCTCGTGAACCTGTGCGATTGCTGGCTAAATCAAGATATTCCAATAAGAGTGCACTGTGTTGCCCTACACTCGGCATACACACTGTGAGTCGGAAAGCTCCTGGCCTGGATATTGCTTAGAAGGACAAGGGGAGCCTGAGGGTACTCAGTGTTCTTGCAGGCAACAGGGTTTCCAGGCGAGGCACCTCGGTGTCCTGAAAAGCGTACTGGCTTTAAAATGATGAAGATAAGCGACTACGGCCTCATGGAAACTGCTACACGCCTCTGCTTCTGCATAGTATTTCATGGCCTTACCTCGAGGCAAGTTCTCAGGTTTCTTGCCCTGTGAGCGACACAGCATGTTAAGATGCTGTATTTCTCCTTGAATAGAGTGACTTCTGGTAGGAGGTCCTCGATAACTTCTAAGCAGAGTGTTTTCTCAGGGCTGCTCAGACGAGGGCAATGTCGAAGACTTCCAGGGCATGTTGGACTGCCTAGAAATGTGGTTCTGATGCTGTTCGAGTGCTCTGGAAATGTAGCTCTCCTGAAGTAACGTACAGTGTGTTGCCCGACACTCTGCAGACACAGAGAGCCTCCGTGGGACGTATGGGACGCAATGCTGCTCAGCAGGCCCACAGGGGTATAGAGGGAGTCAGGGATCTTGGAACCAAAATGATGCTCACCCGAAGGGCGTAGGAGTTCTGAAAGGGGTAATTCTTTAAATAAAACAGACCTCCATTAAGAGCTCATGGAAAGAGCTGCATGCCTCCCTTTCTGCAGGGCTACTCAGGGCCTTACCTGAGGCAAGGACTCACGTTGAGATTCCCTTTAGCTCTAGAGCATGGCAAGGAGAGCCGCACCCCGCCAATGAAGCTCCGTGTGTACCGAGAGAAAAGTCATTTTCTTCCCACACACATGCCTACAGTGGCCAGAGGACTGTCAACAGCAGAGAATTTCAGGGAGCTTCACGGAAGCAAGAATGGAGGTTTTCAAACAAAAAGCAAGGCTAGTCCCATCATGCCCCCATTTCCATGGGCACAGGCAGCATACATCTCTGTGGTTTTTAACCAGTCAAATGAGACACAGAGTACACAGTGGTTGCTTCCCTGAATCAACTTCTCGAGGCAGGGTGTTCTGCATCTAGTGAACGGCCTCACCAAGGAAATCCCTGATTAGGACTCTAGGCCCGTGCCTCTTCAAAAGCCTGCCGTGCTACTGGAAAAACTGTGCTTTAGTTGCAATAGAAAGAAGGTCGTCTTTCTTCAAGAGGCAGGGTGACTTCAGGTAGGAGGTCCTGAATGGAAGGAGAAGCTTACTGTTCTTGTCTGTACAGCTCAAACTAGGGAATGAGAACGACTTCCACGACATGTTGGAACTTGTTGAACGTTGCTCCTGAACCTGTGCGAGTGCTGTGAATCAAGATATCACAAGAAAGAGTGCAGTGTGTTGCCCATGACTCAGCAGACACAGAGGACCTCCGAGGACCAATGTGCCTCGTTGTTGCTCAGCAGGCCTACAGGGGTGTGGAGATACTCAGAGACCTTGGAACAAAAATGATGCTCAACCGAGGGGCCTAGGAGTCCTGAAAAGGGTACTTCATTTAAAGTAAACCAGAAGAGTGACTAAGAGCTAATGGAAAGAGCTGCATGCCTCCCGTTCTGCAGGGCTACTCAGGGCCTTACCTCGAGCCAAGGGCTCACGTTTAGATTCCCTTTAGCTCTAGAGCATGGCAAGGTGCGCCCCACCGCGGCCAATGAAGTTCCGTGTGTAGCCAGAGAAAACTCATTTACTTCCCAGACACATGCCTACAGTGGCCAGAGGCCTGTCAACAGCAGAGAATTTCAGGGAGCTTCACGAAAGCAAGAGGGGAGCTTTCCAAACGGAAAGCAAGGTTAGTCCCATCATGCCCCCATTTCCATGGGCACAGGCAGCATACATCTCTGTGGTTTTCAACCAGTCAAATGAGACACAGAGTACACAGTTGTTGCTTCCCTGAATCAACTTCTCGAGGCAGGGTGTTCTGCATCTAGTGAACGGCCTCACCAAGGAAAGCCCTAGCTAGGCCTCTGGGCCCGTGCCTTTTCAAAAGCCTGCCGTGCTACAGGAAAAACTGTGCTTTAGTTGCAATAGAAACGAGGTCGTCTTTCTTCAAGAGGCAGGGTGACTTCAGGTAGGAAGTCGTGAATGGAAGGAGAAGCTTACTGTTTCTCTCTGTACAGCTCAAACTAGGGAATGAGAGCGACTTCCACGGCCTGTTGGAACTGGCTTAACGGTGCTCGTGAACCTGTGCGATTGCTGGCTAAATCAAGATATTCCAATAAGAGTGCACTGTGTTGCCCTACACTCGGCATACACACTGTGAGTCGGAAAGCTCCTGGCCTGGATATTGCTTAGAAGGACAAGGGGAGCCTGAGGGTACTCAGTGTTCTTGCAGGCAACAGGGTTTCCAGGCGAGGCACCTCGGTGTCCTGAAAAGCGTACTGGCTTTAAAATGATGAAGATAAGCGACTACGGCCTCATGGAAACTGCTACACGCCTCTGCTTCTGCATAGTATTTCATGGCCTTACCTCGAGGCAAGTTCTCAGGTTTCTTGCCCTGTGAGCGACACAGCATGTTAAGATGCTGTATTTCTCCTTGAATAGAGTGACTTCTGGTACGAGGTCCTCGATAACTTCTAAGCCGAGTGTTTTCTCAGGGCTGCTCAGACGAGGGCAATGTCGAAGACTTCCAGGGCATGTTGGACTGCCTAGAAATGTGGTTCTGATGCTGTTCGAGTGCTCTGGAAATGTAGCTCTCCTGAAGTAACGTACAGTGTGTTGCCCGACACTCTGCAGACACAGAGAGCCTCCGTGGGACGTATGGGATGAAATGCTGCTCAGCAGGCCCACAGGGGTATAGAGGGAGTCAGGGATCTTGGAACCGAAATGATGCTCACCCGAAGGGCGTAGGAGTTCTGAAAGGGGTAATTCTTTAAATAAAACAGACCTCCATTAAGAGCTCATGGAAAGAGCTGCATGCCTCCCTTTCTGCAGGGCTACTCAGGGCCTTACCTGAGGCAAGGACTCACGTTGAGATTCCCTTTAGCTCTAGAGCATGGCAAGGAGAGCCGCACCCCGCCAATGAAGCTCCGTGTGTACCGAGAGAAAAGTCATTTTCTTCCCACACACATGCCTACAGTGGCCAGAGGACTGTCAACAGCAGAGAATTTCAGGGAGCTTCACGGAAGCAAGAATGGAGGTTTTCAAACAAAAAGCAAGGCTAGTCCCATCATGCCCCCATTTCCATGGGCACAGGCAGCATACATCTCTGTGGTTTTTAACCAGTCAAATGAGACACAGAGTACACAGTGGTTGCTTCCCTGAATCAACTTCTCGAGGCAGGGTGTTCTGCATCTAGTGAACGGCCTCACCAAGGAAATCCCTGATTAGGACTCTAGGCCCGTGCCTCTTCAAAAGCCTGCCGTGCTACTGGAAAAACTGTGCTTTAGTTGCAATAGAAAGAAGGTCGTCTTTCTTCAAGAGGCAGGGTGACTTCAGGTAGGAGGTCCTGAATGGAAGGAGAAGCTTACTGTTCTTGTCTGTACAGCTCAAACTAGGGAATGAGAACGACTTCCACGACATGTTGGAACTTGTTGAACGTTGCTCCTGAACCTGTGCGAGTGCTGTGAATCAAGATATCACAAGAAAGAGTGCAGTGTGTTGCCCATGACTCAGCAGACACAGAGGACCTCCGAGGACCAATGTGCCTCGTTGTTGCTCAGCAGGCCTACAGGGGTGTGGAGATACTCAGAGACCTTGGAACAAAAATGATGCTCAACCGAGGGGCCTAGGAGTCCTGAAAAGGGTACTTCATTTAAAGTAAACCAGAAGAGTGACTAAGAGCTAATGGAAAGAGCTGCATGCCTCCCGTTCTGCAGGGCTACTCAGGGCCTTACCTCGAGCCAAGGGCTCACGTTTAGATTCCCTTTAGCTCTAGAGCATGGCAAGGTGCGCCCCACCGCGGCCAATGAAGTTCCGTGTGTAGCCAGAGAAAACTCATTTACTTCCCAGACACATGCCTACAGTGGCCAGAGGCCTGTCAACAGCAGAGAATTTCAGGGAGCTTCACGAAAGCAAGAGGGGAGCTTTCCAAACGGAAAGCAAGGTTAGTCCCATCATGCCCCCATTTCCATGGGCACAGGCAGCATACATCTCTGTGGTTTTCAACCAGTCAAATGAGACACAGAGTACACAGTTGTTGCTTCCCTGAATCAACTTCTCGAGGCAGGGTGTTCTGCATCTAGTGAACGGCCTCACCAAGGAAAGCCCTAGCTAGGCCTCTGGGCCCGTGCCTTTTCAAAAGCCTGCCGTGCTACAGGAAAAACTGTGCTTTAGTTGCAATAGAAACGAGGTCGTCTTTCTTCAAGAGGCAGGGTGACTTCAGGTAGGAAGTCGTGAATGGAAGGAGAAGCTTACTGTTTCTCTCTGTACAGCTCAAACTAGGGAATGAGAGCGACTTCCACGGCCTGTTGGAACTGGCTTAACGGTGCTCGTGAACCTGTGCGATTGCTGGCTAAATCAAGATATTCCAATAAGAGTGCACTGTGTTGCCCTACACTCGGCATACACACTGTGAGTCGGAAAGCTCCTGGCCTGGATATTGCTTAGAAGGACAAGGGGAGCCTGAGGGTACTCAGTGTTCTTGCAGGCAACAGGGTTTCCAGGCGAGGCACCTCGGTGTCCTGAAAAGCGTACTGGCTTTAAAATGATGAAGATAAGCGACTACGGCCTCATGGAAACTGCTACACGCCTCTGCTTCTGCATAGTATTTCATGGCCTTACCTCGAGGCAAGTTCTCAGGTTTCTTGCCCTGTGAGCGACACAGCATGTTAAGATGCTGTATTTCTCCTTGAATAGAGTGACTTCTGGTAGGAGGTCCTCGATAACTTCTAAGCAGAGTGTTTTCTCAGGGCTGCTCAGACGAGGGCAATGTCGAAGACTTCCAGGGCATGTTGGACTGCCTAGAAATGTGGTTCTGATGCTGTTCGAGTGCTCTGGAAATGTAGCTCTCCTGAAGTAACGTACAGTGTGTTGCCCGACACTCTGCAGACACAGAGAGCCTCCGTGGGACGTATGGGACGCAATGCTGCTCAGCAGGCCCACAGGGGTATAGAGGGAGTCAGGGATCTTGGAACCAAAATGATGCTCACCCGAAGGGCGTAGGAGTTCTGAAAGGGGTAATTCTTTAAATAAAACAGACCTCCATTAAGAGCTCATGGAAAGAGCTGCATGCCTCCCTTTCTGCAGGGCTACTCAGGGCCTTACCTGAGGCAAGGACTCACGTTGAGATTCCCTTTAGCTCTAGAGCATGGCAAGGAGAGCCGCACCCCGCCAATGAAGCTCCGTGTGTACCGAGAGAAAAGTCATTTTCTTCCCACACACATGCCTACAGTGGCCAGAGGACTGTCAACAGCAGAGAATTTCAGGGAGCTTCACGGAAGCAAGAATGGAGGTTTTCAAACAAAAAGCAAGGCTAGTCCCATCATGCCCCCATTTCCATGGGCACAGGCAGCATACATCTCTGTGGTTTTTAACCAGTCAAATGAGACACAGAGTACACAGTGGTTGCTTCCCTGAATCAACTTCTCGAGGCAGGGTGTTCTGCATCTAGTGAACGGCCTCACCAAGGAAATCCCTGATTAGGACTCTAGGCCCGTGCCTCTTCAAAAGCCTGCCGTGCTACTGGAAAAACTGTGCTTTAGTTGCAATAGAAAGAAGGTCGTCTTTCTTCAAGAGGCAGGGTGACTTCAGGTAGGAGGTCCTGAATGGAAGGAGAAGCTTACTGTTCTTGTCTGTACAGCTCAAACTAGGGAATGAGAACGACTTCCACGACATGTTGGAACTTGTTGAACGTTGCTCCTGAACCTGTGCGAGTGCTGTGAATCAAGATATCACAAGAAAGAGTGCAGTGTGTTGCCCATGACTCAGCAGACACAGAGGACCTCCGAGGACCAATGTGCCTCGTTGTTGCTCAGCAGGCCTACAGGGGTGTGGAGATACTCAGAGACCTTGGAACAAAAATGATGCTCAACCGAGGGGCCTAGGAGTCCTGAAAAGGGTACTTCATTTAAAGTAAACCAGAAGAGTGACTAAGAGCTAATGGAAAGAGCTGCATGCCTCCCGTTCTGCAGGGCTACTCAGGGCCTTACCTCGAGCCAAGGGCTCACGTTTAGATTCCCTTTAGCTCTAGAGCATGGCAAGGTGCGCCCCACCGCGGCCAATGAAGTTCCGTGTGTAGCCAGAGAAAACTCATTTACTTCCCAGACACATGCCTACAGTGGCCAGAGGCCTGTCAACAGCAGAGAATTTCAGGGAGCTTCACGAAAGCAAGAGGGGAGCTTTCCAAACGGAAAGCAAGGTTAGTCCCATCATGCCCCCATTTCCATGGGCACAGGCAGCATACATCTCTGTGGTTTTCAACCAGTCAAATGAGACACAGAGTACACAGTTGTTGCTTCCCTGAATCAACTTCTCGAGGCAGGGTGTTCTGCATCTAGTGAACGGCCTCACCAAGGAAAGCCCTAGCTAGGCCTCTGGGCCCGTGCCTTTTCAAAAGCCTGCCGTGCTACAGGAAAAACTGTGCTTTAGTTGCAATAGAAACGAGGTCGTCTTTCTTCAAGAGGCAGGGTGACTTCAGGTAGGAAGTCGTGAATGGAAGGAGAAGCTTACTGTTTCTCTCTGTACAGCTCAAACTAGGGAATGAGAGCGACTTCCACGGCCTGTTGGAACTGGCTTAACGGTGCTCGTGAACCTGTGCGATTGCTGGCTAAATCAAGATATTCCAATAAGAGTGCACTGTGTTGCCCTACACTCGGCATACACACTGTGAGTCGGAAAGCTCCTGGCCTGGATATTGCTTAGAAGGACAAGGGGAGCCTGAGGGTACTCAGTGTTCTTGCAGGCAACAGGGTTTCCAGGCGAGGCACCTCGGTGTCCTGAAAAGCGTACTGGCTTTAAAATGATGAAGATAAGCGACTACGGCCTCATGGAAACTGCTACACGCCTCTGCTTCTGCATAGTATTTCATGGCCTTACCTCGAGGCAAGTTCTCAGGTTTCTTGCCCTGTGAGCGACACAGCATGTTAAGATGCTGTATTTCTCCTTGAATAGAGTGACTTCTGGTAGGAGGTCCTCGATAACTTCTAAGCAGAGTGTTTTCTCAGGGCTGCTCAGACGAGGGCAATGTCGAAGACTTCCAGGGCATGTTGGACTGCCTAGAAATGTGGTTCTGATGCTGTTCGAGTGCTCTGGAAATGTAGCTCTCCTGAAGTAACGTACAGTGTGTTGCCCGACACTCTGCAGACACAGAGAGCCTCCGTGGGACGTATGGGACGCAATGCTGCTCAGCAGGCCCACAGGGGTATAGAGGGAGTCAGGGATCTTGGAACCAAAATGATGCTCACCCGAAGGGCGTAGGAGTTCTGAAAGGGGTAATTCTTTAAATAAAACAGACCTCCATTAAGAGCTCATGGAAAGAGCTGCATGCCTCCCTTTCTGCAGGGCTACTCAGGGCCTTACCTGAGGCAAGGACTCACGTTGAGATTCCCTTTAGCTCTAGAGCATGGCAAGGAGAGCCGCACCCCGCCAATGAAGCTCCGTGTGTACCGAGAGAAAAGTCATTTTCTTCCCAGACACATGCCTACAGTGGCCAGAGGACTGTCAACAGCAGAGAATTTCAGGGAGCTTCACGGAAGCAAGAATGGAGGTTTTCAAACGGAAAGCAAGGCTAGTCCCATCATGCCCCCATTTCCATGGGCACAGGCAGCATACATCTCTGTGGTTTTTAACCAGTCAAATGAGACACAGAGTACACAGTGGTTGCTTCCCTGAATCAACTTCTCGAGGCAGGGTGTTCTGCATCTAGTGAACGGCCTCACCAAGGAAATCCCTGATTAGGACTCTGGGCCCGTGCCTCTTCAAAAGCCTGCCGTGCTACAGGAAAAACTGTGCTTTAGTTGCAATAGAAAGAAGGTCGTCTTTCTTCAAGAGGCAGGGTGACTTCAGGTAGGAGGTCCTGAATGGAAGGAGAAGCTTACTGTTTCTGTCTGTACAGCTCAAACTAGGGAATGAGAACGACTTCCACGACATGTTGGAACTTGTTGAACGTTGCTCCTGAACCTGTGCGAGTGCTGTGAATCAAGATATCACAAGAAAGAGTGCAGTGTGTTGCCCATGACTCAGCAGACACAGAGGACCTCCGAGGACCAATGTGCCTCGTTGTTGCTCAGCAGGCCTACAGGGGTGTGGAGATACTCAGAGACCTTGGAACAAAAATGATGCTCAACCGAGGGGCCTAGGAGTCCTGAAAAGGGTACTTCATTTAAAGTAAACCAGAAGAGTGACTAAGAGCTAATGGAAAGAGCTGCATGCCTCCCGTTCTGCAGGGCTACTCAGGGCCTTACCTCGAGCCAAGGGCTCACGTTTAGATTCCCTTTAGCTCTAGAGCATGGCAAGGTGCGCCCCACCGCGGCCAATGAAGTTCCGTGTGTAGCCAGAGAAAACTCATTTACTTCCCAGACACATGCCTACAGTGGCCAGAGGCCTGTCAACAGCAGAGAATTTCAGGGAGCTTCACGAAAGCAAGAGGGGAGCTTTCCAAACGGAAAGCAAGGTTAGTCCCATCATGCCCC
Organism: Balaenoptera physalus; assembly: GCF_965194825.1. Classification (NCBI taxonomy): domain Eukaryota; kingdom Metazoa; phylum Chordata; class Mammalia; order Artiodactyla; family Balaenopteridae; genus Balaenoptera; species Balaenoptera physalus. Next base: position 372,255 of record NW_028126010.1, read on the forward strand.
CATTTCCATGGGCACAGGCAGCATACATCTCTGTGGTTTTTAACCAGTCAAATGAGACACAGAGTACACAGTTGTTGCTTCCCTGAATCAACTTCTCGAGGCAGGGTGTTCTGCATCTAGTGAACGGCCTCACCAAGGAAAGCCCTAGCTAGGCCTCTGGGCCCGTGCCTTTTCAAAAGCCTGCCGTGCTACAGGAAAAACTGTGCTTTAGTTGCAATAGAAACGAGGTCGTCTTTCTTCAAGAGGCAGGGTGACTTCAGGTAGGAAGTCCTGAATGGAAGGAGAAGCTTACTGTTTCTCTCTGTACAGCTCAAACTAGGGAATGAGAGCGACTTCCACGGCCTTTTGGAACTGGCTTAACGGTGCTCGTGAACCTGTGCGATTGCTGGCTAAATCAAGATATTCCAATAAGAGTGCACTGTGTTGCCCTACACTCGGCATACACACTGTGAGTCGGAAAGCTCCTGGCCTGGATATTGCTTAGAAGGACAAGGGGAGCCTGAGGGTACTCAGTGTTCTTGCAGGCAACAGGGTTTCCAGGCGAGGCACCTCGGTGTCCTGAAAAGCGTACTGGCTTTAAAATGATGAAGATAAGCGACTACGGCCTCATGGAAACTGCTACACGCCTCTGCTTCTGCATAGTATTTCATGGCCTTACCTCGAGGCAAGTTCTCAGGTTTCTTGCCCTGTGAGCGACACAGCATGTTAAGATGCTGTATTTCTCCTTGAATAGAGTGACTTCTGGTACGAGGTCCTCGATAACTTCTAAGCAGAGTGTTTTCTCAGGGCTGCTCAGACGAGGGCAATGTCGAAGACTTCCAGGGCATGTTGGACTGCCTAGAAATGTGGTTCTGATGCTGTTCGAGTGCTCTGGAAATGTAGCTCTCCTGAAGTAACGTACAGTGTGTTGCCCGACACTCTGCAGACACAGAGAGCCTCCGTGGGACGTATGGGACGCAATGCTGCTCAGCAGGCCCACAGGGGTATAGAGGGAGTCAGGGATCTTGGAACCAAAATGATGCTCACCCGAAGGGCGTAGGAGTTCTGAAAGGGGTAATTCTTTAAATAAAACAGACCTCCATTAAGAGCTCATGGAAAGAGCTGCATGCCTCCCTTTCTGCAGGGCTACTCAGGGCCTTACCTGAGGCAAGGACTCACGTTGAGATTCCCTTTAGCTCTAGAGCATGGCAAGGAGAGCCGCACCCCGCCAATGAAGCTCCGTGTGTACCGAGAGAAAAGTCATTTTCTTCCCAGACACATGCCTACAGTGGCCAGAGGACTGTCAACAGCAGAGAATTTCAGGGAGCTTCACGGAAGCAAGAATGGAGGTTTTCAAACGGAAAGCAAGGCTAGTCCCATCATGCCCCCATTTCCATGGGCACAGGCAGCATACATCTCTGTGGTTTTTAACCAGTCAAATGAGACACAGAGTACACAGTGGTTGCTTCCCTGAATCAACTTCTCGAGGCAGGGTGTTCTGCATCTAGTGAACGGCCTCACCAAGGAAATCCCTGATTAGGACTCTGGGCCCGTGCCTCTTCAAAAGCCTGCCGTGCTACAGGAAAAACTGTGCTTTAGTTGCAATAGAAAGAAGGTCGTCTTTCTTCAAGAGGCAGGGTGACTTCAGGTAGGAGGTCCTGAATGGAAGGAGAAGCTTACTGTTTCTGTCTGTACAGCTCAAACTAGGGAATGAGAACGACTTCCACGACATGTTGGAACTTGTTGAACGTTGCTCCTGAACCTGTGCGAGTGCTGTGAATCAAGATATCACAAGAAAGAGTGCAGTGTGTTGCCCATGACTCAGCAGACACAGAGGACCTCCGAGGACCAATGTGCCTCGTTGTTGCTCAGCAGGCCTACAGGGGTGTGGAGATACTCAGAGACCTTGGAACAAAAATGATGCTCAACCGAGGGGCCTAGGAGTCCTGAAAAGGGTACTTCATTTAAAGTAAACCAGAAGAGTGACTAAGAGCTAATGGAAAGAGCTGCATGCCTCCCGTTCTGCAGGGCTACTCAGGGCCTTACCTCGAGCCAAGGACTCACGTTTAGATTCCCTTTAGCTCTAGAGCATGGCAAGGTGCGCCCCACCGCGGCCAATGAAGTTCCGTGTGTAGCCAGAGAAAACTCATTTACTTCCCAGAGACATGCCTACAGTGGCCAGAGGCCTGTCAACAGCAGAGAATTTCAGGGAGCTTCACGAAATCAAGAGGGGAGCTTTCCAAACGGAAAGCAAGGTTAGTCCCATCATGCCCCCATTTCCATGGGCACAGGCAGCATACATCTCTGTGGTTTTTAACCAGTCAAATGAGACACAGAGTACACAGTTGTTGCTTCCCTGAATCAACTTCTCGAAGCAGGGTGTTCTGCATCTAGTGAACGGCCTCACCAAGGAAAGCCCTAGCTAGGCCTCTGGGCCCGTGCCTTTTCAAAAGCCTGCCGTGCTACAGGAAAAACTGTGCTTTAGTTGCAATAGAAACGAGGTCGTCTTTCTTCAAGAGGCAGGGTGACTTCAGGTAGGAAGTCCTGAATGGAAGGAGAAGCTTACTGTTTCTCTCTGTACAGCTCAAACTAGGGAATGAGAGCGACTTCCACGGCCTGTTGGAACTGGCTTAACGGTGCTCGTGAACCTGTGCGATTGCTGGCTAAATCAAGATATTCCAATAAGAGTGCACTGTGTTGCCCTACACTCGGCATACACACTGTGAGTCGGAAAGCTCCTGGCCTGGATATTGCTTAGAAGGACAAGGGGAGCCTGAGGGTACTCAGTGTTCTTGCAGGCAACAGGGTTTCCAGGCGAGGCACCTCGGTGTCCTGAAAAGCGTACTGGCTTTAAAATGATGAAGATAAGCGACTACGGCCTCATGGAAACTGCTACACGCCTCTGCTTCTGCATAGTATTTCATGGCCTTACCTCGAGGCAAGTTCTCAGGTTTCTTGCCCTGTGAGCGACACAGCATGTTAAGATGCTGTATTTCTCCTTGAATAGAGTGACTTCTGGTACGAGGTCCTCGATAACTTCTAAGCCGAGTGTTTTCTCAGGGCTGCTCAGACGAGGGCAATGTCGAAGACTTCCAGGGCATGTTGGACTGCCTAGAAATGTGGTTCTGATGCTGTTCGAGTGCTCTGGAAATGTAGCTCTCCTGAAGTAACGTACAGTGTGTTGCCCGACACTCTGCAGACACAGAGAGCCTCCGTGGGACGTATGGGATGAAATGCTGCTCAGCAGGCCCACAGGGGTATAGAGGGAGTCAGGGATCTTGGAACCGAAATGATGCTCACCCGAAGGGCGTAGGAGTTCTGAAAGGGGTAATTCTTTAAATAAAACAGACCTCCATTAAGAGCTCATGGAAAGAGCTGCATGCCTCCCTTTCTGCAGGGCTACTCAGGGCCTTACCTGAGGCAAGGACTCACGTTGAGATTCCCTTTAGCTCTAGAGCATGGCAAGGAGAGCCGCACCCCGCCAATGAAGCTCCGTGTGTACCGAGAGAAAAGTCATTTTCTTCCCACACACATGCCTACAGTGGCCAGAGGACTGTCAACAGCAGAGAATTTCAGGGAGCTTCACGGAAGCAAGAATGGAGGTTTTCAAACAAAAAGCAAGGCTAGTCCCATCATGCCCCCATTTCCATGGGCACAGGCAGCATACATCTCTGTGGTTTTTAACCAGTCAAATGAGACACAGAGTACACAGTGGTTGCTTCCCTGAATCAACTTCTCGAGGCAGGGTGTTCTGCATCTAGTGAACGGCCTCACCAAGGAAATCCCTGATTAGGACTCTAGGCCCGTGCCTCTTCAAAACCCTGCCGTGCTACTGGAAAAACTGTGCTTTAGTTGCAATAGAAAGAAGGTCGTCTTTCTTCAAGAGGCAGGGTGACTTCAGGTAGGAGGTCCTGAATGGAAGGAGAAGCTTACTGTTCTTGTCTGTACAGCTCAAACTAGGGAATGAGAACGACTTCCACGACATGTTGGAACTTGTTGAACGTTGCTCCTGAACCTGTGCGAGTGCTGTGAATCAAGATATCACAAGAAAGAGTGCAGTGTGTTGCCCATGACTCAGCAGACACAGAGGACCTCCGAGGACCAATGTGCCTCGTTGTTGCTCAGCAGGCCTACAGGGGTGTGGAGATACTCAGAGACCTTGGAACAAAAATGATGCTCAACCGAGGGGCCTAGGAGTCCTGAAAAGGGTACTTCATTTAAAGTAAACCAGAAGAGTGACTAAGAGCTAATGGAAAGAGCTGCATGCCTCCCGTTCTGCAGGGCTACTCAGGGCCTTACCTCGAGCCAAGGGCTCACGTTTAGATTCCCTTTAGCTCTAGAGCATGGCAAGGTGCGCCCCACCGCGGCCAATGAAGTTCCGTGTGTAGCCAGAGAAAACTCATTTACTTCCCAGACACATGCCTACAGTGGCCAGAGGCCTGTCAACAGCAGAGAATTTCAGGGAGCTTCACGAAAGCAAGAGGGGAGCTTTCCAAACGGAAAGCAAGGTTAGTCCCATCATGCCCCCATTTCCATGGGCACAGGCAGCATACATCTCTGTGGTTTTCAACCAGTCAAATGAGACACAGAGTACACAGTTGTTGCTTCCCTGAATCAACTTCTCGAGGCAGGGTGTTCTGCATCTAGTGAACGGCCTCACCAAGGAAAGCCCTAGCTAGGCCTCTGGGCCCGTGCCTTTTCAAAAGCCTGCCGTGCTACAGGAAAAACTGTGCTTTAGTTGCAATAGAAACGAGGTCGTCTTTCTTCAAGAGGCAGGGTGACTTCAGGTAGGAAGTCCTGAATGGAAGGAGAAGCTTACTGTTTCTCTCTGTACAGCTCAAACTAGGGAATGAGAGCGACTTCCACGGCCTGTTGGAACTGGCTTAACGGTGCTCGTGAACCTGTGCGATTGCTGGCTAAATCAAGATATTCCAATAAGAGTGCACTGTGTTGCCCTACAGTCGGCATACACACTGTGAGTCGGAAAGCTCCTGGCCTGGATATTGCTTAGAAGGACAAGGGGAGCCTGAGTGTACTCAGTGTTCTTGCAGGCAACAGGGTTTCCAGGCGAGGCACCTAGGTGTCCTCAAAAGCGTACTGGCTTTAAAATGATGAAGATAAGCGACTACGGCCTCATGGAAACTGGTACACGCCTCTGCTTCTGCATAGTATTTCATGGCCTTACCTCGAGGCAAGTTCTCAGGTTTGTTGCCCTGTGAGCGACACAGCATTTTAAGATGCTGTATTTCTCCTTGAATAGAGTGACTTCTGGTACGAGGTCCTCGATAACTTCTAAGCAGAGTGTTTTCTCAGGGCTGCTCAGACGAGGGCAATGTCGAAGACTTCCAGGGCATGTTGGACTGCCTAGAAATGTGGTTCTGATGCTGTTCGAGTGCTCTGGAAATGTAGCTCTCCTGAAGTAACGTACAGTGTGTTGCCCGACACTCTGCAGACACAGAGAGCCTCCGTGGGACGTATGGGACGCAATGCTGCTCAGCAGGCCCACAGGGGTATAGAGGGAGTCAGGGATCTTGGAACCAAAATGATGCTCACCCGAAGGGCGTAGGAGTTCTGAAAGGGGTAATTCTTTAAATAAAACAGACCTCCATTAAGAGCTCATGGAAAGAGCTGCATGCCTCCCTTTCTGCAGGGCTACTCAGGGCCTTACCTGAGGCAAGGACTCACGTTGAGATTCCCTTTAGCTCTAGAGCATGGCAAGGAGAGCCGCACCCCGCCAATGAAGCTCCGTGTGTACCGAGAGAAAAGTCATTTTCTTCCCAGACACATGCCTACAGTGGCCAGAGGACTGTCAACAGCAGAGAATTTCAGGGAGCTTCACGGAAGCAAGAATGGAGGTTTTCAAACGGAAAGCAAGGCTAGTCCCATCATGCCCCCATTTCCATGGGCACAGGCAGCATACATCTCTGTGGTTTTTAACCAGTCAAATGAGACACAGAGTACACAGTGGTTGCTTCCCTGAATCAACTTCTCGAGGCAGGGTGTTCTGCATCTAGTGAACGGCCTCACCAAGGAAATCCCTGATTAGGACTCTGGGCCCGTGCCTCTTCAAAAGCCTGCCGTGCTACAGGAAAAACTGTGCTTTAGTTGCAATAGAAAGAAGGTCGTCTTTCTTCAAGAGGCAGGGTGACTTCAGGTAGGAGGTCCTGAATGGAAGGAGAAGCTTACTGTTTCTGTCTGTACAGCTCAAACTAGGGAATGAGAACGACTTCCACGACATGTTGGAACTTGTTGAACGTTGCTCCTGAACCTGTGCGAGTGCTGTGAATCAAGATATCACAAGAAAGAGTGCAGTGTGTTGCCCATGACTCAGCAGACACAGAGGACCTCCGAGGACCAATGTGCCTCGTTGTTGCTCAGCAGGCCTACAGGGGTGTGGAGATACTCAGAGACCTTGGAACAAAAATGATGCTCAACCGAGGGGCCTAGGAGTCCTGAAAAGGGTACTTCATTTAAAGTAAACCAGAAGAGTGACTAAGAGCTAATGGAAAGAGCTGCATGCCTCCCGTTCGGCAGGGCTACTCAGGGCCTTACCTCGAGCCAAGGGCTCACGTTTAGATTCCCTTTAGCTCTAGAGCATGGCAAGGTGCGCCCCACCGCGGCCAATGAAGTTCCGTGTGTAGCCAGAGAAAACTCATTTACTTCCCAGACACATGCCTACAGTGGCCAGAGGCCTGTCAACAGCAGAGAATTTCAGGGAGCTTCACGAAAGCAAGAGGGGAGCTTTCCAAACGGAAAGCAAGGTTAGTCCCATCATGCCCCCATTTCCATGGGCACAGGCAGCATACATCTCTGTGGTTTTCAACCAGTCAAATGAGACACAGAGTACACAGTTGTTGCTTCCCTGAATCAACTTCTCGAGGCAGGGTGTTCTGCATCTAGTGAACGGCCTCACCAAGGAAAGCCCTAGCTAGGCCTCTGGGCCCGTGCCTTTTCAAAAGCCTGCCGTGCTACAGGAAAAACTGTGCTTTAGTTGCAATAGAAACGAGGTCGTCTTTCTTCAAGAGGCAGGGTGACTTCAGGTAGGAAGTCCTGAATGGAAGGAGAAGCTTACTGTTTCTCTCTGTACAGCTCAAACTAGGGAATGAGAGCGACTTCCACGGCCTGTTGGAACTGGCTTAACGGTGCTCGTGAACCTGTGCGATTGCTGGCTAAATCAAGATATTCCAATAAGAGTGCAGTGTGTTGCCCTACACTCGGCATACACACTGTGAGTCGGAAAGCTCCTGGCCTGGATATTGCTTAGAAGGACAAGGGGAGCCTGAGTGTACTCAGTGTTCTTGCAGGCAACAGGGTTTCCAGGCGAGGCACCTAGGTGTCCTGAAAAGCGTACTGGCTTTAAAATGATGAAGATAAGCGACTACGGCCTCATGGAAACTGCTACACGCCTCTGCTTCTGCATAGTATTTCATGGCCTTACCTCGAGGCAAGTTCTCAGGTTTCTTGCCCTGTGAGTGACACAGCATGTTAAGATGCTGTATTTCTCCTTGAATAGAGTGACTTCTGGTACGAGGTCCTCGATAACTTCTAAGCAGAGTGTTTTCTCAGGGCTGCTCAGACGAGGGCAATGTCGAAGACTTCCAGGGCATGTTGGACTGCCTAGAAATGTGGTTCTGATGCTGTTCGAGTGCTCTGGAAATGTAGCTCTCCTGAAGTAACGTACAGTGTGTTGCCCGACACCCTGCAGACACAGAGAGCCTCCGTGGGACGTATGGGACGCAATGCTGCTCAGCAGGCCCACAGGGGTATAGAGGGAGTCAGGGATCTTGGAACCGAAATGATGCTCACCCGAAGGGCGTAGGAGTTCTGAAAGGGGTAATTCTTTAAATAAAACAGACCTCCATTAAGAGCTCATGGAAAGAGCTGCATGCCTCCCTTTCTGCAGGGCTACTCAGGGCCTTACCTGAGGCAAGGACTCACGTTGAGATTCCCTTTAGCTCTAGAGCATGGCAAGGAGAGCCGCACCCCGCCAATGAAGCTCCGTGTGTACCGAGAGAAAAGTCATTTTCTTCCCAGACACATGCCTACAGTGGCCAGAGGACTGTCAACAGCAGAGAATTTCAGGGAGCTTCACGGAAGCAAGAATGGAGGTTTTCAAACGGAAAGCAAGGCTAGTCCCATCATGCCCCCATTTCCATGAGCACAGGCAGCATACATCTCTGTGGTTTTTACCCAGTCAAATGAGACACAGAGTACACAGTTGTTGCTTCCCTGAATCAACTTCTCGAGGCAGGGTGTTCTGCATCTAGTGAACGGCCTCACCAAGGAAATCCCTGATTAGGACTCTGGGCCCGTGCCTCTTCAAAAGCCTGCCGTGCTACAGGAAAAACTGTGCTTTAGTTGCAATAGAAAGAAGGTCATCTTTCTTCAAGAGGCAGGGTGACTTCAGGTAGGAGGTCCTGAATGGAAGGAGAAGCTTACTCTTTCTGTCTGTACAGCTCAAACTAGGGAATGAGAACGACTTCCACGACATGTTGGAACTTGTTGAACGTTGCTCTTGAACCTGTGCGAGTGCTGTGAATCAAGATATCACAAGAAAGAGTGCAGTGTGTTGCCCATGACTCAGCAGACACAGAGGACCTCCGAGGACCAATGTGCCTCGTTGTTGCTCAGCAGGCCTACAGGGGTGTGGAGATACTCAGAGACCTTGGAACAAAAATGATGCTCAACCGAGGGGCCTAGGAGTCCTGAAAAGGGTACTTCATTTAAAGTAAACCAGAAGAGTGACTAAGAGCTAATGGAAAGAGCTGCATGCCTCCCGTTCTGCAGGGCTACTCAGGGCCTTACCTGAGGCAAGGACTCACGTTGAGATTCCCTTTAGCTCTAGAGCATGGCAAGGAGAGCCGCACCCCGCCAATGAAGCTCCGTGTGTACCGAGAGAAAAGTCATTTTCTTCCCAGACACATGCCTACAGTGGCCAGAGGACTGTCAACAGCAGAGAATTTCAGGGAGCTTCACGGAAGCAAGAATGGAGGTTTTCAAACGGAAAGCAAGGCTAGTCCCATCATGCCCCCATTTCCATGGGCACAGGCAGCATACATCTCTGTGGTTTTTAACCAGTCAAATGAGACACAGAGTACACAGTGGTTGCTTCCCTGAATCAACTTCTCGAGGCAGGGTGTTCTGCATCTAGTGAACGGCCTCACCAAGGAAATCCCTGATTAGGACTCTAGGCCCGTGCCTCTTCAAAAGCCTGCCGTGCTACTGGAAAAACTGTGCTTTAGTTGCAATAGAAAGAAGGTCGTCTTTCTTCAAGAGGCAGGGTGACTTCAGGTAGGAGGTCCTGAATGGAAGGAGAAGCTTACTGTTCTTGTCTGTACAGCTCAAACTAGGGAATGAGAACGACTTCCACGACATGTTGGAACTTGTTGAACGTTGCTCCTGAACCTGTGCGAGTGCTGTGAATCAAGATATCACAAGAAAGAGTGCAGTGTGTTGCCCATGACTCAGCAGACACAGAGGACCTCCGAGGACCAATGTGCCTCGTTGTTGCTCAGCAGGCCTACAGGGGTGTGGAGATACTCAGAGACCTTGGAACAAAAATGATGCTCAACCGAGGGGCCTAGGAGTCCTGAAAAGGGTACTTCATTTAAAGTAAACCAGAAGAGTGACTAAGAGCTAATGGAAAGAGCTGCATGCCTCCCGTTCGGCAGGGCTACTCAGGGCCTTACCTCGAGCCAAGGGCTCACGTTTAGATTCCCTTTAGCTCTAGAGCATGGCAAGGTGCGCCCCACCGCGGCCAATGAAGTTCCGTGTGTAGCCAGAGAAAACTCATTTACTTCCCAGACACATGCCTACAGTGGCCAGAGGCCTGTCAACAGCAGAGAATTTCAGGGAGCTTCACGAAAGCAAGAGGGTAGCTTTCCAAACCGAAAGCAAGGTTAGTCCCATCATGCCCCCATTTCCATGGGCACAGGCAGCATACATCTCTGTGGTTTTCAACCAGTCAAATGAGACACAGAGTACACAGTTGTTGCTTCCCTGAATCAACTTCTCGAGGCAGGGTGTTCTGCATCTAGTGAACGGCCTCACCAAGGAAAGCCCTAGCTAGGCCTCTGGGCCCGTGCCTTTTCAAAAGCCTGCCGTGCTACAGGAAAAACTGTGCTTTAGTTGCAATAGAAACGAGGTCGTCTTTCTTCAAGAGGCAGGGTGACTTCAGGTAGGAAGTCCTGAATGGAAGGAGAAGCTTACTGTTTCTCTCTGTACAGCTCAAACTAGGGAATGAGAGCGACTTCCACGGCCTGTTGGAACTGGCTTAACGGTGCTCGTGAACCTGTGCGATTGCTGGCTAAATCAAGATATTCCAATAAGAGTGCACTGTGTTGCCCTACACTCGGCATACACACTGTGAGTCGGAAAGCTCCTGGCCTGGATATTGCTTAGAAGGACAAGGGGAGCCTGAGGGTACTCAGTGTTCTTGCAGGCAACAGGGTTTCCAGGCGAGGCACCTCGGTGTCCTGAAAAGCGTACTGGCTTTAAAATGATGAAGATAAGCGACTACGGCCTCATGGAAACTGCTACACGCCTCTGCTTCTGCATAGTATTCCATGGCCTTACCTCGAGGCAAGTTCTCAGGTTTGTTGCCCTGTGAGCGACACAGCATGTTAAGATGCTGTATTTCTCCTTGAATAGAGTGACTTCTGGTAGGAGGTCCTCGATAACTTCTAAGCAGAGTGTTTTCTCAGGGCTGCTCAGACGAGGGCAATGTCGAAGACTTCCAGGGCATGTTGGACTGCCTAGAAATGTGGTTCTGATGCTGTTCGAGTGCTCTGGAAATGTAGCTCTCCTGAAGTAACGTACAGTGTGTTGCCCGACACTCTGCAGACACAGAGAGCCTCCGTGGGACGTATGGGACGCAATGCTGCTCAGCAGCCCCACAGGGGTATAGAGGGAGTCAGGGATCTTGGAACCAAAATGATGCTCACCCGAAGGGCGTAGGAGTTCTGAAAGGGGTAATTCTTTAAATAAAACAGACCTCCATTAAGAGCTCATGGAAAGAGCTGCATGCCTCCCTTTCTGCAGGGCTACTCAGGGCCTTACCTGAGGCAAGGACTCACGTTGAGATTCCCTTTAGCTCTAGAGCATGGCAAGGAGAGCCGCACCCCGCCAATGAAGCTCCGTGTGTACCGAGAGAAAAGTCATTTTCTTCCCAGACACATGCCTACAGTGGCCAGAGGACTGTCAACAGCAGAGAATTTCAGGAGCTTCACGGAAGCAAGAATGGAGGTTTTCAAACGGAAAGCAAGGCTAGTCCCATCATGCCCCCATTTCCATGAGCACAGGCAGCATACATCTCTGTGGTTTTTACCCAGTCAAATGAGACACAGAGTACACAGTTGTTGCTTCCCTGAATCAACTTCTCGAGGCAGGGTGTTCTGCATCTAGTGAACGGCCTCACCAAGGAAATCCCTGATTAGGACTCTGGGCCCGTGCCTCTTCAAAAGCCTGCCGTGCTACAGGAAAAACTGTGCTTTAGTTGCAATAGAAAGAAGGTCATCTTTCTTCAAGAGGCAGGGTGACTTCAGGTAGGAGGTCCTGAATGGAAGGAGAAGCTTACTCTTTCTGTCTGTACAGCTCAAACTAGGGAATGAGAACGACTTCCACGACATGTTGGAACTTGTTGAACGTTGCTCCTGAACCTGTGCGAGTGCTGTGAATCAAGATATCACAAGAAAGAGTGCAGTGTGTTGCCCATGACTCAGCAGACACAGAGGACCTCCGAGGACCAATGTGCCTCGTTGTTGCTCAGCAGGCCTACAGGGGTGTGGAGATACTCAGAGACCTTGGAACAAAAATGATGCTCAACCGAGGGGCCTAGGAGTCCTGAAAAGGGTACTTCATTTAAAGTAAACCAGAAGAGTGACTAAGAGCTAATGGAAAGAGCTGCATGCCTCCCGTTCGGCAGGGCTACTCAGGGCCTTACCTCGAGCCAAGGGCTCACGTTTAGATTCCCTTTAGCTCTAGAGCATGGCAAGGTGCGCCCCACCGCGGCCAATGAAGTTCCGTGTGTAGCCAGAGAAAACTCATTTACTTCCCAGACACATGCCTACAGTGGCCAGAGGCCTGTCAACAGCAGAGAATTTCAGGGAGCTTCACGAAAGCAAGAGGGGAGCTTTCCAAACGGAAAGCAAGGTTAGTCCCATCATGCCCCCATTTCCATGGGCACAGGCAGCATACATCTCTGTGGTTTTCAACCAGTCAAATGAGACACAGAGTACACAGTTGTTGCTTCCCTGAATCAACTTCTCGAGGCAGGGTGTTCTGCATCTAGTGAACGGCCTCACCAAGGAAAGCCCTAGCTAGGCCTCTGGGCCCGTGCCTTTTCAAAAGCCTGCCGTGCTACAGGAAAAACTGTGCTTTAGTTGCAATAGAAACGAGGTCGTCTTTCTTCAAGAGGCAGGGTGACTTCAGGTAGGAAGTCCTGAATGGAAGGAGAAGCTTACTGTTTCTCTCTGTACAGCTCAAACTAGGGAATGAGAGCGACTTCCACGGCCTGTTGGAACTGGCTTAACGGTGCTCGTGAACCTGTGCGATTGCTGGCTAAATCAAGATATTCCAATAAGAGTGCACTGTGTTGCCCTACACTCGGCATACACACTGTGAGTCGGAAAGCTCCTGGCCTGGATATTGCTTAGAAGGACAAGGGGAGCCTGAGTGTACTCAGTGTTCTTGCAGGCAACAGGGTTTCCAGGCGAGGCACCTAGGTGTCCTGAAAAGCGTACTGGCTTTAAAATGATGAAGATAAGCGACTACGGCCTCATGGAAACTGCTACACGCCTCTGCTTCTGCATAGTATTTCATGGCCTTACCTCGAGGCAAGTTCTCAGGTTTCTTGCCCTGTGAGTGACACAGCATGTTAAGATGCTGTATTTCTCCTTGAATAGAGTGACTTCTGGTACGAGGTCCTCGATAACTTCTAAGCAGAGTGTTTTCTCAGGGCTGCTCAGACGAGGGCAATGTCGAAGACTTCCAGGGCATGTTGGACTGCCTAGAAATGTGGTTCTGATGCTGTTCGAGTGCTCTGGAAATGTAGCTCTCCTGAAGTAACGTACAGTGTGTTGCCCGACACTCTGCAGACACAGAGAGCCTCCGTGGGACGTATGGGACGCAATGCTGCTCAGCAGGCCCACAGGGGTATAGAGGGAGTCAGGGATCTTGGAACCGAAATGATGCTCACCCGAAGGGCGTAGGAGTTCTGAAAGGGGTAATTCTTTAAATAAAACAGACCTCCATTAAGAGCTCATGGAAAGAGCTGCATGCCTCCCTTTCTGCAGGGCTACTCAGGGCCTTACCTGAGGCAAGGACTCACGTTGAGATTCCCTTTAGCTCTAGAGCATGGCAAGGAGAGCCGCACCCCGCCAATGAAGCTCCGTGTGTACCGAGAGAAAAGTCATTTTCTTCCCAGACACATGCCTACAGTGGCCAGAGGACTGTCAACAGCAGAGAATTTCAGGAGCTTCACGGAAGCAAGAATGGAGGTTTTCAAACGGAAAGCAAGGCTAGTCCCATCATGCCCCCATTTCCATGAGCACAGGCAGCATACATCTCTGTGGTTTTTACCCAGTCAAATGAGACACAGAGTACACAGTTGTTGCTTCCCTGAATCAACTTCTCGAGGCAGGGTGTTCTGCATCTAGTGAACGGCCTCACCAAGGAAATCCCTGATTAGGACTCTGGGCCCGTGCCTCTTCAAAAGCCTGCCGTGCTACAGGAAAAACTGTGCTTTAGTTGCAATAGAAAGAAGGTCATCTTTCTTCAAGAGGCAGGGTGACTTCAGGTAGGAGGTCGTGAATGGAAGGAGAAGCTTACTCTTTCTGTCTGTACAGCTCAAACTAGGGAATGAGAACGACTTCCACGACATGTTGGAACTTGTTGAACGTTGCTCTTGAACCTGTGCGAGTGCTGTGAATCAAGATATCACAAGAAAGAGTGCAGTGTGTTGCCCATGACTCAGCAGACACAGAGGACCTCCGAGGACCAATGTGCCTCGTTGTTGCTCAGCAGGCCTACAGGGGTGTGGAGATACTCAGAGACCTTGGAACAAAAATGATGCTCAACCGAGGGGCCTAGGAGTCCTGAAAAGGGTACTTCATTTAAAGTAAACCAGAAGAGTGACTAAGAGCTAATGGAAAGAGCTGCATGCCTCCCGTTCTGCAGGGCTACTCAGGGCCTTACCTCGAGCCAAGGGCTCACGTTTAGATTCCCTTTAGCTCTAGAGCATGGCAAGGTGCGCCCCACCGCGGCCAATGAAGTTCCGTGTGTAGCCAGAGAAAACTCATTTACTTCCCAGACACATGCCTACAGTGGCCAGAGGCCTGTCAACAGCAGAGAATTTCAGGGAGCTTCACGAAAGCAAGAGGGGAGCTTTCCAAACGGAAAGCAAGGTTAGTCCCATCATGCCCCCATTTCCATGGGCACAGGCAGCATACATCTCTGTGGTTTTTAACCAGTCAAATGAGACACAGAGTACACAGTGGTTGCTTCCCTGAATCATCTTCTCGAGGCAGGGTGTTCTGCATCTAGTGAACGGCCTCACCAAGGAAATCCCTGATTAGGACTCTGGGCCCGTGCCTCTTCAAAAGCCTGCCGTGCTACAGGAAAAACTGTGCTTTAGTTGCAATAGAAAAAAGGTCGTCTTTCTTCAAGAGGCAGGGTGACTTCAGGTAGGAGGTCCTGAATGGAAGGAGAAGCTTACTGTTTCTGTCTGTACAGCTCAAACTAGGGAATGAGAACGACTTCCACGACATGTTGGAACTTGTTGAACGTTGCTCTTGAACCTGTGCGAGTGCTGTGAATCAAGATATCACAAGAAAGAGTGCAGTGTGTTGCCCATGACTCAGCAGACACAGAGGACCTCCGAGGACCAATGTGCCTCGTTGTTGCTCAGCAGGCCTACAGGGGTGTGGGGATACTCAGAGACCTTGTAACAAAAATGATGCTCAACCGAGGGGCCTAGGAGTCCTGAAAAGGGTACTTCATTTAAAGTAAACCAGAAGAGTGACTAAGAGCTAATGGAAAGAGGTGCATGCCTCCCGTTCGGCAGGGCTACTCAGGGCCTTACCTCGAGCCAAGGGCTCACGTTTAGATTCCCTTTAGCTCTAGAGCATGGCAAGGTGCGCCCCACCGCGGCCAATGAAGTTCCGTGTGTAGCCAGAGAAAACTCATTTACTTCCTAGACACATGCCTACAGTGGCCAGAGGCCTGTCAACAGCAGAGAATTTCAGGGAGCTTCACGAAAGCAAGAGGGGAGCTTTCCAAACGGAAAGCAAGGTTAGTCCCATCATGCCCCCATTTCCATGGGCACAGGCAGCATACATCTCTGTGGTTTTTAACCAGTCAAATGAGACACAGAGTACACAGTTGTTGCTTCCCTGAATCAACTTCTCGAGGCAGGGTGTTCTGCATCTAGTGAACGGCCTCACCAAGGAAAGCCCTAGCTAGGCCTCTGGGCCCGTGCCTTTTCAAAAGCCTGCCGTGCTACAGGAAAAACTGTGCTTTAGTTGCAATAGAAACGAGGTCGTCTTTCTTCAAGAGGCAGGGTGACTTCAGGTAGGAAGTCCTGAATGGAAGGAGAAGCTTACTGTTTCTCTCTGTACAGCTCAAACTAGGGAATGAGAGCGACTTCCACGGCCTGTTGGAACTGGCTTAACGGTGCTCGTGAACCTGTGCGATTGCTGGCTAAATCAAGATATTCCAATAAGAGTGCACTGTGTTGCCCTACACTCGGCATACACACTGTGAGTCGGAAAGCTCCTGGCCTGGATATTGCTTAGAAGGACAAGGGGAGCCTGAGGGTACTCAGTGTTCTTGCAGGCAACAGGGTTTCCAGGCGAGGCACCTCGGTGTCCTGAAAAGCGTACTGGCTTTAAAATGATGAAGATAAGCGACTACGGCCTCATGGAAACTGCTACACGCCTCTGCTTCTGCATAGTATTTCATGGCCTTACCTCGAGGCAAGTTCTCAGGTTTCTTGCCCTGTGAGCGACACAGCATGTTAAGATGCTGTATTTCTCCTTGAATAGAGTGACTTCTGGTACGAGGTCCTCGATAACTTCTAAGCAGAGTGTTTTCTCAGGGCTGCTCAGACGAGGGCAATGTCGAAGACTTCCAGGGCATGTTGGACTGCCTAGAAATGTGGTTCTGATGCTGTTCGAGTGCTCTGGAAATGTAGCTCTCCTGAAGTAACGTACAGTGTGTTGCCCGACACTCTGCAGACACAGAGAGCCTCCGTGGGACGTATGGGATGAAATGCTGCTCAGCAGGCCCACAGGGGTATAGAGGGAGTCAGGGATCTTGGAACCGAAATGATGCTCACCCGAAGGGCGTAGGAGTTCTGAAAGGGGTAATTCTTTAAATAAAACAGACCTCCATTAAGAGCTCATGGAAAGAGCTGCATGCCTCCCTTTCTGCAGGGCTACTCAGGGCCTTACCTGAGGCAAGGACTCACGTTGAGATTCCCTTTAGCTCTAGAGCATGGCAAGGAGAGCCGCACCCCGCCAATGAAGCTCCGTGTGTACCGAGAGAAAAGTCATTTTCTTCCCAGACACATGCCTACAGTGGCCAGAGGACTGTCAACAGCAGAGAATTTCAGGGAGCTTCACGGAAGCAAGAATGGAGGTTTTCAAACGGAAAGCAAGGCTAGTCCCATCATGCCCCCATTTCCATGGGCACAGGCAGCATACATCTCTGTGGTTTTTAACCAGTCAAATGAGACACAGAGTACACAGTGGTTGCTTCCCTGAATCAACTTCTCGAGGCAGGGTGTTCTGCATCTAGTGAACGGCCTCACCAAGGAAATCCCTGATTAGGACTCTAGGCCCGTGCCTCTTCAAAAGCCTGCCGTGCTACTGGAAAAACTGTGCTTTAGTTGCAATAGAAAGAAGGTCGTCTTTCTTCAAGAGGCAGGGTGACTTCAGGTAGGAGGTCCTGAATGGAAGGAGAAGCTTACTGTTTCTGTCTGTACAGCTCAAACTAGGGAATGAGAACGACTTCCACGACATGTTGGAACTTGTTGAACGTTGCTCCTGAACCTGTGCGAGTGCTGTGAATCAAGATATCACAAGAAAGAGTGCAGTGTGTTGCCCATGACTCAGCAGACACAGAGGACCTCCGAGGACCAATGTGCCTCGTTGTTGCTCAGCAGGCCTACAGGGGTGTGGAGATACTCAGAGACCTTGGAACAAAAATGATGCTCAACCGAGGGGCCTAGGAGTCCTGAAAAGGGTACTTCATTTAAAGTAAACCAGAAGAGTGACTAAGAGCTAATGGAAAGAGCTGCATGCCTCCCGTTCGGCAGGGCTACTCAGGGCCTTACCTCGAGCCAAGGGCTCACGTTTAGATTCCCTTTAGCTCTAGAGCATGGCAAGGTGCGCCCCACCGCGGCCAATGAAGTTCCGTGTGTAGCCAGAGAAAACTCATTTACTTCCCAGACACATGCCTACAGTGGCCAGAGGCCTGTCAACAGCAGAGAATTTCAGGGAGCTTCACGAAAGCAAGAGGGGAGCTTTCCAAACCGAAAGCAAGGTTAGTCCCATCATGCCCCCATTTCCATGGGCACAGGCAGCATACATCTCTGTGGTTTTCAACCAGTCAAATGAGACACAGAGTACACAGTTGTTGCTTCCCTGAATCAATTTCTCGAGGCAGGGTGTTCTGCATCTAGTGAACGGCCTCACCAAGGAAAGCCCTAGCTAGGCCTCTGGGCCCGTGCCTTTTCAAAAGCCTGCCGTGCTACAGGAAAAACTGTGCTTTAGTTGCAATAGAAACGAGGTCGTCTTTCTTCAAGAGGCAGGGTGACTTCAGGTAGGAAGTCCTGAATGGAAGGAGAAGCTTACTGTTTCTCTCTGTACAGCTCAAACTAGGGAATGAGAGCGACTTCCACGGCCTGTTGGAACTGGCTTAACGGTGCTCGTGAACCTGTGCGATTGCTGGCTAAATCAAGATATTCCAATAAGAGTGCACTGTGTTGCCCTACACTCGGCATACACACTGTGAGTCGGAAAGCTCCTGGCCTGGATATTGCTTAGAAGGACAAGGGGAGCCTGAGGGTACTCAGTGTTCTTGCAGGCAACAGGGTTTCCAGGCGAGGCACCTCGGTGTCCTGAAAAGCGTACTGGCTTTAAAATGATGAAGATAAGCGACTACGGCCTCATGGAAACTGCTACACGCCTCTGCTTCTGCATAGTATTTCATGGCCTTACCTCGAGGCAAGTTCTCAGGTTTCTTGCCCTGTGAGCGACACAGCATGTTAAGATGCTGTATTTCTCCTTGAATAGAGTGACTTCTGGTACGAGGTCCTCGATAACTTCTAAGCAGAGTGTTTTCTCAGGGCTGCTCAGACGAGGGCAATGTCGAAGACTTCCAGGGCATGTTGGACTGCCTAGAAATGTGGTTCTGATGCTGTTCGAGTGCTCTGGAAATGTAGCTCTCCTGAAGTAACGTACAGTGTGTTGCCCGACACTCTGCAGACACAGAGAGCCTCCGTGGGACGTATGGGATGAAATGCTGCTCAGCAGGCCCACAGGGGTATAGAGGGAGTCAGGGATCTTGGAACCGAAATGATGCTCACCCGAAGGGCGTAGGAGTTCTGAAAGGGGTAATTCTTTAAATAAAACAGACCTCCATTAAGAGCTCATGGAAAGAGCTGCATGCCTCCCTTTCTGCAGGGCTACTCAGGGCCTTACCTGAGGCAAGGACTCACGTTGAGATTCCCTTTAGCTCTAGAGCATGGCAAGGAGAGCCGCACCCCGCCAATGAAGCTCCGTGTGTACCGAGAGAAAAGTCATTTTCTTCCCAGACACATGCCTACAGTGGCCAGAGGACTGTCAACAGCAGAGAATTTCAGGGAGCTTCACGGAAGCAAGAATGGAGGTTTTCAAACGGAAAGCAAGGCTAGTCCCATCATGCCCCCATTTCCATGGGCACAGGCAGCATACATCTCTGTGGTTTTTAACCAGTCAAATGAGACACAGAGTACACAGTGGTTGCTTCCCTGAATCAACTTCTCGAGGCAGGGTGTTCTGCATCTAGTGAACGGCCTCACCAAGGAAATCCCTGATTAGGACTCTAGGCCCGTGCCTCTTCAAAAGCCTGCCGTGCTACTGGAAAAACTGTGCTTTAGTTGCAATAGAAAGAAGGTCGTCTTTCTTCAAGAGGCAGGGTGACTTCAGGTAGGAGGTCCTGAATGGAAGGAGAAGCTTACTGTTTCTGTCTGTACAGCTCAAACTAGGGAATGAGAACGACTTCCACGACATGTTGGAACTTGTTGAACGTTGCTCCTGAACCTGTGCGAGTGCTGTGAATCAAGATATCACAAGAAAGAGTGCAGTGTGTTGCCCATGACTCAGCAGACACAGAGGACCTCCGAGGACCAATGTGCCTCGTTGTTGCTCAGCAGGCCTACAGGGGTGTGGAGATACTCAGAGACCTTGGAACAAAAATGATGCTCAACCGAGGGGCCTAGGAGTCCTGAAAAGGGTACTTCATTTAAAGTAAACCAGAAGAGTGACTAAGAGCTAATGGAAAGAGCTGCATGCCTCCCGTTCGGCAGGGCTACTCAGGGCCTTACCTCGAGCCAAGGGCTCACGTTTAGATTCCCTTTAGCTCTAGAGCATGGCAAGGTGCGCCCCACCGCGGCCAATGAAGTTCCGTGTGTAGCCAGAGAAAACTCATTTACTTCCCAGACACATGCCTACAGTGGCCAGAGGCCTGTCAACAGCAGAGAATTTCAGGGAGCTTCACGAAAGCAAGAGGGGAGCTTTCCAAACCGAAAGCAAGGTTAGTCCCATCATGCCCCCATTTCCATGGGCACAGGCAGCATACATCTCTGTGGTTTTCAACCAGTCAAATGAGACACAGAGTACACAGTTGTTGCTTCCCTGAATCAATTTCTCGAGGCAGGGTGTTCTGCATCTAGTGAACGGCCTCACCAAGGAAAGCCCTAGCTAGGCCTCTGGGCCCGTGCCTTTTCAAAAGCCTGCCGTGCTACAGGAAAAACTGTGCTTTAGTTGCAATAGAAACGAGGTCGTCTTTCTTCAAGAGGCAGGGTGACTTCAGGTAGGAAGTCCTGAATGGAAGGAGAAGCTTACTGTTTCTCTCTGTACAGCTCAAACTAGGGAATGAGAGCGACTTCCACGGCCTGTTGGAACTGGCTTAACGGTGCTCGTGAACCTGTGCGATTGCTGGCTAAATCAAGATATTCCAATAAGAGTGCACTGTGTTGCCCTACACTCGGCATACACACTGTGAGTCGGAAAGCTCCTGGCCTGGATATTGCTTAGAAGGACAAGGGGAGCCTGAGGGTACTCAGTGTTCTTGCAGGCAACAGGGTTTCCAGGCGAGGCACCTCGGTGTCCTGAAAAGCGTACTGGCTTTAAAATGATGAAGATAAGCGACTACGGCCTCATGGAAACTGCTACACGCCTCTGCTTCTGCATAGTATTTCATGGCCTTACCTCGAGGCAAGTTCTCAGGTTTCTTGCCCTGTGAGCGACACAGCATGTTAAGATGCTGTATTTCTCCTTGAATAGAGTGACTTCTGGTACGAGGTCCTCGATAACTTCTAAGCAGAGTGTTTTCTCAGGGCTGCTCAGACGAGGGCAATGTCGAAGACTTCCAGGGCATGTTGGACTGCCTAGAAATGTGGTTCTGATGCTGTTCGAGTGCTCTGGAAATGTAGCTCTCCTGAAGTAACGTACAGTGTGTTGCCCGACACTCTGCAGACACAGAGAGCCTCCGTGGGACGTATGGGACGCAATGCTGCTCAGCAGCCCCACAGGGGTATAGAGGGAGTCAGGGATCTTGGAACCAAAATGATGCTCACCCGAAGGGCGTAGGAGTTCTGAAAGGGGTAATTCTTTAAATAAAACAGACCTCCATTAAGAGCTCATGGAAAGAGCTGCATGCCTCCCTTTCTGCAGGGCTACTCAGGGCCTTACCTGAGGCAAGGACTCACGTTGAGATTCCCTTTAGCTCTAGAGCATGGCAAGGAGAGCCGCACCCCGCCAATGAAGCTCCGTGTGTACCGAGAGAAAAGTCATTTTCTTCCCAGACACATGCCTACAGTGGCCAGAGGACTGTCAACAGCAGAGAATTTCAGGAGCTTCACGGAAGCAAGAATGGAGGTTTTCAAACGGAAAGCAAGGCTAGTCCCATCATGCCCCCATTTCCATGAGCACAGGCAGCATACATCTCTGTGGTTTTTACCCAGTCAAATGAGACACAGAGTACACAGTTGTTGCTTCCCTGAATCAACTTCTCGAGGCAGGGTGTTCTGCATCTAGTGAACGGCCTCACCAAGGAAATCCCTGATTAGGACTCTGGGCCCGTGCCTCTTCAAAAGCCTGCCGTGCTACAGGAAAAACTGTGCTTTAGTTGCAATAGAAAGAAGGTCATCTTTCTTCAAGAGGCAGGGTGACTTCAGGTAGGAGGTCCTGAATGGAAGGAGAAGCTTACTCTTTCTGTCTGTACAGCTCAAACTAGGGAATGAGAACGACTTCCACGACATGTTGGAACTTGTTGAACGTTGCTCTTGAACCTGTGCGAGTGCTGTGAATCAAGATATCACAAGAAAGAGTGCAGTGTGTTGCCCATGACTCAGCAGACACAGAGGACCTCCGAGGACCAATGTGCCTCGTTGTTGCTCAGCAGGCCTACAGGGGTGTGGAGATACTCAGAGACCTTGGAACAAAAATGATGCTCAACCGAGGGGCCTAGGAGTCCTGAAAAGGGTACTTCATTTAAAGTAAACCAGAAGAGTGACTAAGAGCTAATGGAAAGAGCTGCATGCCTCCCGTTCTGCAGGGCTACTCAGGGCCTTACCTCGAGCCAAGGGCTCACGTTTAGATTCCCTTTAGGTCTAGAGCATGGCAAGGTGCGCCCCACCGCGGCCAATGAAGTTCCGTGTGTAGCCAGAGAAAACTCATTTACTTCCCAGACACATGCCTACAGTGGCCAGAGGCCTGTCAACAGCAGAGAATTTCAGGGAGCTTCACGAAAGCAAGAGGGGAGCTTTCCAAACGGAAAGCAAGGTTAGTCCCATCATGCCCCCATTTCCATGGGCACAGGCAGCATACATCTCTGTGGTTTTTAACCAGTCAAATGAGACACAGAGTACACAGTGGTTGCTTCCCTGAATCATCTTCTCGAGGCAGGGTTTTCTGCATCTAGTGAACGGCCTCACCAAGGAAATCCCTGATTAGGACTCTGGGCCCGTGCCTCTTCAAAAGCCTGCCGTGCTACAGGAAAAACTGTGCTTTAGTTGCAATAGAAAAAAGGTCGTCTTTCTTCAAGAGGCAGGGTGACTTCAGGTAGGAGGTCCTGAATGGAAGGAGAAGCTTACTGTTTCTGTCTGTACAGCTCAAACTAGGGAATGAGAACGACTTCCACGACATGTTGGAACTTGTTGAACGTTGCTCCTGAACCTGTGCGAGTGCTATGAATCAAGATATCACAAGAAAGAGTGCAGTGTGTTGCCCATGACTCAGCAGACACAGAGGACCTCCGAGGACCAATGTGCCTCGTTGTTGCTCAGCAGGCCTACAGGGGTGTGGGGATACTCAGAGACCTTGGAACAAAAATGATGCTCAACCGAGGGGCCTAGGAGTCCTGAAAAGGGTACTTCATTTAAAGTAAACCAGAAGAGTGACTAAGAGCTAATGGAAAGAGCTGCATGCCTCCCGTTCGGCAGGGCTACTCAGGGCCTTACCTCGAGCCAAGGGCTCACGTTTAGATTCCCTTTAGGTCTAGAGCATGGCAAGGTGCGCCCCACCGCGGCCAATGAAGTTCCGTGTGTAGCCAGAGAAAACTCATTTACTTCCCAGACACATGCCTACAGTGGCCAGAGGCCTGTCAACAGCAGAGAATTTCAGGGAGCTTCACGAAAGCAAGAGGGGAGCTTTCCAAACGGAAAGCAAGGTTAGTCCCATCATGCCCCCATTTCCATGGGCACAGGCAGCATACATCTCTGTGGTTTTTAACCAGTCAAATGAGACACAGAGTACACAGTGGTTGCTTCCCTGAATCATCTTCTCGAGGCAGGGTTTTCTGCATCTAGTGAACGGCCTCACCAAGGAAATCCCTGATTAGGACTCTGGGCCCGTGCCTCTTCAAAAGCCTCCCGTGCTACAGGAAAAACTGTGCTTTAGTTGCAATAGAAAAAAGGTCGTCTTTCTTCAAGAGGCAGGGTGACTTCAGGTAGGAGGTCCTGAATGGAAGGAGAAGCTTACTGTTTCTGTCTGTACAGCTCAAACTAGGGAATGAGAACGACTTCCACGACATGTTGGAACTTGTTGAACGTTGCTCCTGAACCTGTGCGAGTGCTATGAATCAAGATATCACAAGAAAGAGTGCAGTGTGTTGCCCATGACTCAGCAGACACAGAGGACCTCCGAGGACCAATGTGCCTCGTTGTTGCTCAGCAGGCCTACAGGGGTGTGGGGATACTCAGAGACCTTGGAACAAAAATGATGCTCAACCGAGGGGCCTAGGAGTCCTGAAAAGGGTACTTCATTTAAAGTAAACCAGAAGAGTGACTAAGAGCTAATGGAAAGAGCTGCATGCCTCCCGTTCGGCAGGGCTACTCAGGGCCTTACCTCGAGCCAAGGGCTCACGTTTAGATTCCCTTTAGCTCTAGAGCATGGCAAGGTGCGCCCCACCGCGGCCAATGAAGTTCCGTGTGTAGCCAGAGAAAACTCATTTACTTCCCAGACACATGCCTACAGTGGCCAGAGGCCTGTCAACAGCAGAGAATTTCAGGGAGCTTCACGAAAGCAAGAGGGGAGCTTTCCAAACGGAAAGCAAGGTTAGTCCCATCATGCCCCCATTTCCATGGGCACAGGCAGCATACATCTCTGTGGTTTTTAACCAGTCAAATGAGACACAGAGTACACAGTTGTTGCTTCCCTGAATCAACTTCTCGAGGCAGGGTGTTCTGCATCTAGTGAACGGCCTCACCAAGGAAAGCCCTAGCTAGGCCTCTGGGCCCGTGCCTTTTCAAAAGCCTGCCGTGCTACAGGAAAAACTGTGCTTTAGTTGCAATAGAAACGAGGTCGTCTTTCTTCAAGAGGCAGGGTGACTTCAGGTAGGAAGTCCTGAATGGAAGGAGAAGCTTACTGTTTCTCTCTGTACAGCTCAAACTAGGGAATGAGAGCGACTTCCACGGCCTGTTGGAACTGGCTTAACGGTGCTCGTGAACCTGTGCGATTGCTGGCTAAATCAAGATATTCCAATAAGAGTGCACTGTGTTGCCCTACACTCGGCATACACACTGTGAGTCGGAAAGCTCCTGGCCTGGATATTGCTTAGAAGGACAAGGGGAGCCTGAGGGTACTCAGTGTTCTTGCAGGCAACAGGGTTTCCAGGCGAGGCACCTCGGTGTCCTGAAAAGCGTACTGGCTTTAAAATGATGAAGATAAGCGACTACGGCCTCATGGAAACTGCTACACGCCTCTGCTTCTGCATAGTATTTCATGGCCTTACCTCGAGGCAAGTTCTCAGGTTTCTTGCCCTGTGAGCGACACAGCATGTTAAGATGCTGTATTTCTCCTTGAATAGAGTGACTTCTGGTACGAGGTCCTCGATAACTTCTAAGCAGAGTGTTTTCTCAGGGCTGCTCAGACGAGGGCAATGTCGAAGACTTCCAGGGCATGTTGGACTGCCTAGAAATGTGGTTCTGATGCTGTTCGAGTGCTCTGGAAATGTAGCTCTCCTGAAGTAACGTACAGTGTGTTGCCCGACACTCTGCAGACACAGAGAGCCTCCGTGGGACGTATGGGATGAAATGCTGCTCAGCAGGCCCACAGGGGTATAGAGGGAGTCAGGGATCTTGGAACCGAAATGATGCTCACCCGAAGGGCGTAGGAGTTCTGAAAGGGGTAATTCTTTAAATAAAACAGACCTCCATTAAGAGCTCATGGAAAGAGCTGCATGCCTCCCTTTCTGCAGGGCTACTCAGGGCCTTACCTGAGGCAAGGACTCACGTTGAGATTCCCTTTAGCTCTAGAGCATGGCAAGGAGAGCCGCACCCCGCCAATGAAGCTCCGTGTGTACCGAGAGAAAAGTCATTTTCTTCCCAGACACATGCCTACAGTGGCCAGAGGACTGTCAACAGCAGAGAATTTCAGGGAGCTTCACGGAAGCAAGAATGGAGGTTTTCAAACGGAAAGCAAGGCTAGTCCCATCATGCCCCCATTTCCATGGGCACAGGCAGCATACATCTCTGTGGTTTTTAACCAGTCAAATGAGACACAGAGTACACAGTGGTTGCTTCCCTGAATCAACTTCTCGAGGCAGGGTGTTCTGCATCTAGTGAACGGCCTCACCAAGGAAATCCCTGATTAGGACTCTAGGCCCGTGCCTCTTCAAAAGCCTGCCGTGCTACTGGAAAAACTGTGCTTTAGTTGCAATAGAAAGAAGGTCGTCTTTCTTCAAGAGGCAGGGTGACTTCAGGTAGGAGGTCCTGAATGGAAGGAGAAGCTTACTGTTTCTGTCTGTACAGCTCAAACTAGGGAATGAGAACGACTTCCACGACATGTTGGAACTTGTTGAACGTTGCTCCTGAACCTGTGCGAGTGCTATGAATCAAGATATCACAAGAAAGAGTGCAGTGTGTTGCCCATGACTCAGCAGACACAGAGGACCTCCGAGGACCAATGTGCCTCGTTGTTGCTCAGCAGGCCTACAGGGGTGTGGAGATACTCAGAGACCTTGGAACAAAAATGATGCTCAACCGAGGGGCCTAGGAGTCCTGAAAAGGGTACTTCATTTAAAGTAAACCAGAAGAGTGACTAAGAGCTAATGGAAAGAGCTGCATGCCTCCCGTTCGGCAGGGCTACTCAGGGCCTTACCTCGAGCCAAGGGCTCACGTTTAGATTCCCTTTAGCTCTAGAGCATGGCAAGGTGCGCCCCACCGCGGCCAATGAAGTTCCGTGTGTAGCCAGAGAAAACTCATTTACTTCCCAGACACATGCCTACAGTGGCCAGAGGCCTGTCAACAGCAGAGAATTTCAGGGAGCTTCACGAAAGCAAGAGGGGAGCTTTCCAAACGGAAAGCAAGGTTAGTCCCATCATGCCCCCATTTCCATGGGCACAGGCAGCATACATCTCTGTGGTTTTTAACCAGTCAAATGAGACACAGAGTACACAGTTGTTGCTTCCCTGAATCAACTTCTCGAGGCAGGGTGTTCTGCATCTAGTGAACGGCCTCACCAAGGAAAGCCCTAGCTAGGCCTCTGGGCCCGTGCCTTTTCAAAAGCCTGCCGTGCTACAGGAAAAACTGTGCTTTAGTTGCAATAGAAACGAGGTCGTCTTTCTTCAAGAGGCAGGGTGACTTCAGGTAGGAAGTCCTGAATGGAAGGAGAAGCTTACTGTTTCTCTCTGTACAGCTCAAACTAGGGAATGAGAGCGACTTCCACGGCCTGTTGGAACTGGCTTAACGGTGCTCGTGAACCTGTGCGATTGCTGGCTAAATCAAGATATTCCAATAAGAGTGCACTGTGTTGCCCTACACTCGGCATACACACTGTGAGTCGGAAAGCTCCTGGCCTGGATATTGCTTAGAAGGACAAGGGGAGCCTGAGGGTACTCAGTGTTCTTGCAGGCAACAGGGTTTCCAGGCGAGGCACCTCGGTGTCCTGAAAAGCGTACTGGCTTTAAAATGATGAAGATAAGCGACTACGGCCTCATGGAAACTGCTACACGCCTCTGCTTCTGCATAGTATTTCATGGCCTTACCTCGAGGCAAGTTCTCAGGTTTCTTGCCCTGTGAGCGACACAGCATGTTAAGATGCTGTATTTCTCCTTGAATAGAGTGACTTCTGGTACGAGGTCCTCGATAACTTCTAAGCAGAGTGTTTTCTCAGGGCTGCTCAGACGAGGGCAATGTCGAAGACTTCCAGGGCATGTTGGACTGCCTAGAAATGTGGTTCTGATGCTGTTCGAGTGCTCTGGAAATGTAGCTCTCCTGAAGTAACGTACAGTGTGTTGCCCGACACTCTGCAGACACAGAGAGCCTCCGTGGGACGTATGGGACGCAATGCTGCTCAGCAGGCCCACAGGGGTATAGAGGGAGTCAGGGATCTTGGAACCGAAATGATGCTCACCCGAAGGGCGTAGGAGTTCTGAAAGGGGTAATTCTTTAAATAAAACAGACCTCCATTAAGAGCTCATGGAAAGAGCTGCATGCCTCCCTTTCTGCAGGGCTACTCAGGGCCTTACCTGAGGCAAGGACTCACGTTGAGATTCCCTTTAGCTCTAGAGCATGGCAAGGAGAGCCGCACCCCGCCAATGAAGCTCCGTGTGTACCGAGAGAAAAGTCATTTTCTTCCCAGACACATGCCTACAGTGGCCAGAGGACTGTCAACAGCAGAGAATTTCAGGGAGCTTCACGGAAGCAAGAATGGAGGTTTTCAAACGGAAAGCAAGGCTAGTCCCATCATGCCCCCATTTCCATGGGCACAGGCAGCATACATCTCTGTGGTTTTTAACCAGTCAAATGAGACACAGAGTACACAGTGGTTGCTTCCCTGAATCAACTTCTCGAGGCAGGGTGTTCTGCATCTAGTGAACGGCCTCACCAAGGAAATCCCTGATTAGGACTCTAGGCCCGTGCCTCTTCAAAAGCCTGCCGTGCTACTGGAAAAACTGTGCTTTAGTTGCAATAGAAAGAAGGTCGTCTTTCTTCAAGAGGCAGGGTGACTTCAGGTAGGAGGTCCTGAATGGAAGGAGAAGCTTACTGTTTCTGTCTGTACAGCTCAAACTAGGGAATGAGAACGACTTCCACGACATGTTGGAACTTGTTGAACGTTGCTCCTGAACCTGTGCGAGTGCTATGAATCAAGATATCACAAGAAAGAGTGCAGTGTGTTGCCCATGACTCAGCAGACACAGAGGACCTCCGAGGACCAATGTGCCTCGTTGTTGCTCAGCAGGCCTACAGGGGTGTGGAGATACTCAGAGACCTTGGAACAAAAATGATGCTCAACCGAGGGGCCTAGGAGTCCTGAAAAGGGTACTTCATTTAAAGTAAACCAGAAGAGTGACTAAGAGCTAATGGAAAGAGCTGCATGCCTCCCGTTCGGCAGGGCTACTCAGGGCCTTACCTCGAGCCAAGGGCTCACGTTTAGATTCCCTTTAGCTCTAGAGCATGGCAAGGTGCGCCCCACCGCGGCCAATGAAGTTCCGTGTGTAGCCAGAGAAAACTCATTTACTTCCCAGACACATGCCTACAGTGGCCAGAGGCCTGTCAACAGCAGAGAATTTCAGGGAGCTTCACGAAAGCAAGAGGGGAGCTTTCCAAACGGAAAGCAAGGTTAGTCCCATCATGCCCCCATTTCCATGGGCACAGGCAGCATACATCTCTGTGGTTTTTAACCAGTCAAATGAGACACAGAGTACACAGTTGTTGCTTCCCTGAATCAACTTCTCGAGGCAGGGTGTTCTGCATCTAGTGAACGGCCTCACCAAGGAAAGCCCTAGCTAGGCCTCTGGGCCCGTGCCTTTTCAAAAGCCTGCCGTGCTACAGGAAAAACTGTGCTTTAGTTGCAATAGAAACGAGGTCGTCTTTCTTCAAGAGGCAGGGTGACTTCAGGTAGGAAGTCCTGAATGGAAGGAGAAGCTTACTGTTTCTCTCTGTACAGCTCAAACTAGGGAATGAGAGCGACTTCCACGGCCTGTTGGAACTGGCTTAACGGTGCTCGTGAACCTGTGCGATTGCTGGCTAAATCAAGATATTCCAATAAGAGTGCACTGTGTTGCCCTACACTCGGCATACACACTGTGAGTCGGAAAGCTCCTGGCCTGGATATTGCTTAGAAGGACAAGGGGAGCCTGAGGGTACTCAGTGTTCTTGCAGGCAACAGGGTTTCCAGGCGAGGCACCTCGGTGTCCTGAAAAGCGTACTGGCTTTAAAATGATGAAGATAAGCGACTACGGCCTCATGGAAAC
This sequence comes from Balaenoptera physalus, assembly GCF_965194825.1. Lineage (NCBI taxonomy): Eukaryota > Metazoa > Chordata > Mammalia > Artiodactyla > Balaenopteridae > Balaenoptera > Balaenoptera physalus. Next base: position 401,193 of record NW_028126010.1, read on the forward strand.
TGCTACACGCCTCTGCTTCTGCATAGTATTTCATGGCCTTACCTCGAGGCAAGTTCTCAGGTTTCTTGCCCTGTGAGCGACACAGCATGTTAAGATGCTGTATTTCTCCTTGAATAGAGTGACTTCTGGTACGAGGTCCTCGATAACTTCTAAGCAGAGTGTTTTCTCAGGGCTGCTCAGACGAGGGCAATGTCGAAGACTTCCAGGGCATGTTGGACTGCCTAGAAATGTGGTTCTGATGCTGTTCGAGTGCTCTGGAAATGTAGCTCTCCTGAAGTAACGTACAGTGTGTTGCCCGACACTCTGCAGACACAGAGAGCCTCCGTGGGACGTATGGGACGCAATGCTGCTCAGCAGGCCAACAGGGGTATAGAGGGAGTCAGGGATCTTGGAACCGAAATGATGCTCACCCGAAGGGCGTAGGAGTTCTGAAAGGGGTAATTCTTTAAATAAAACAGACCTCCATTAAGAGCTCATGGAAAGAGCTGCATGCCTCCCTTTCTGCAGGGCTACTCAGGGCCTTACCTGAGGCAAGGACTCACGTTGAGATTCCCTTTAGCTCTAGAGCATGGCAAGGAGAGCCGCACCCCGCCAATGAAGCTCCGTGTGTACCGAGAGAAAAGTCATTTTCTTCCCAGACACATGCCTACAGTGGCCAGAGGACTGTCAACAGCAGAGAATTTCAGGAGCTTCACGGAAGCAAGAATGGAGGTTTTCAAACGGAAAGCAAGGCTAGTCCCATCATGCCCCCATTTCCATGAGCACAGGCAGCATACATCTCTGTGGTTTTTACCCAGTCAAATGAGACACAGAGTACACAGTTGTTGCTTCCCTGAATCAACTTCTCGAGGCAGGGTGTTCTGCATCTAGTGAACGGCCTCACCAAGGAAATCCCTGATTAGGACTCTGGGCCCGTGCCTCTTCAAAAGCCTGCCGTGCTACAGGAAAAACTGTGCTTTAGTTGCAATAGAAAGAAGGTCATCTTTCTTCAAGAGGCAGGGTGACTTCAGGTAGGAGGTCCTGAATGGAAGGAGAAGCTTACTCTTTCTGTCTGTACAGCTCAAACTAGGGAATGAGAACGACTTCCACGACATGTTGGAACTTGTTGAACGTTGCTCTTGAACCTGTGCGAGTGCTGTGAATCAAGATATCACAAGAAAGAGTGCAGTGTGTTGCCCATGACTCAGCAGACACAGAGGACCTCCGAGGACCAATGTGCCTCGTTGTTGCTCAGCAGGCCTACAGGGGTGTGGAGATACTCAGAGACCTTGGAACAAAAATGATGCTCAACCGAGGGGCCTAGGAGTCCTGAAAAGGGTACTTCATTTAAAGTAAACCAGAAGAGTGACTAAGAGCTAATGGAAAGAGCTGCATGCCTCCCGTTCTGCAGGGCTACTCAGGGCCTTACCTGAGGCAAGGACTCACGTTGAGATTCCCTTTAGCTCTAGAGCATGGCAAGGAGAGCCGCACCCCGCCAATGAAGCTCCGTGTGTACCGAGAGAAAAGTCATTTTCTTCCCAGACACATGCCTACAGTGGCCAGAGGACTGTCAACAGCAGAGAATTTCAGGGAGCTTCACGGAAGCAAGAATGGAGGTTTTCAAACGGAAAGCAAGGCTAGTCCCATCATGCCCCCATTTCCATGGGCACAGGCAGCATACATCTCTGTGGTTTTTAACCAGTCAAATGAGACACAGAGTACACAGTGGTTGCTTCCCTGAATCAACTTCTCGAGGCAGGGTGTTCTGCATCTAGTGAACGGCCTCACCAAGGAAATCCCTGATTAGGACTCTAGGCCCGTGCCTCTTCAAAAGCCTGCCGTGCTACTGGAAAAACTGTGCTTTAGTTGCAATAGAAAGAAGGTCGTCTTTCTTCAAGAGGCAGGGTGACTTCAGGTAGGAGGTCCTGAATGGAAGGAGAAGCTTACTGTTCTTGTCTGTACAGCTCAAACTAGGGAATGAGAACGACTTCCACGACATGTTGGAACTTGTTGAACGTTGCTCCTGAACCTGTGCGAGTGCTGTGAATCAAGATATCACAAGAAAGAGTGCAGTGTGTTGCCCATGACTCAGCAGACACAGAGGACCTCCGAGGACCAATGTGCCTCGTTGTTGCTCAGCAGGCCTACAGGGGTGTGGAGATACTCAGAGACCTTGGAACAAAAATGATGCTCAACCGAGGGGCCTAGGAGTCCTGAAAAGGGTACTTCATTTAAAGTAAACCAGAAGAGTGACTAAGAGCTAATGGAAAGAGCTGCATGCCTCCCGTTCGGCAGGGCTACTCAGGGCCTTACCTCGAGCCAAGGGCTCACGTTTAGATTCCCTTTAGCTCTAGAGCATGGCAAGGTGCGCCCCACCGCGGCCAATGAAGTTCCGTGTGTAGCCAGAGAAAACTCATTTACTTCCCAGACACATGCCTACAGTGGCCAGAGGCCTGTCAACAGCAGAGAATTTCAGGGAGCTTCACGAAAGCAAGAGGGTAGCTTTCCAAACCGAAAGCAAGGTTAGTCCCATCATGCCCCCATTTCCATGGGCACAGGCAGCATACATCTCTGTGGTTTTCAACCAGTCAAATGAGACACAGAGTACACAGTTGTTGCTTCCCTGAATCAACTTCTCGAGGCAGGGTGTTCTGCATCTAGTGAACGGCCTCACCAAGGAAAGCCCTAGCTAGGCCTCTGGGCCCGTGCCTTTTCAAAAGCCTGCCGTGCTACAGGAAAAACTGTGCTTTAGTTGCAATAGAAACGAGGTCGTCTTTCTTCAAGAGGCAGGGTGACTTCAGGTAGGAAGTCCTGAATGGAAGGAGAAGCTTACTGTTTCTCTCTGTACAGCTCAAACTAGGGAATGAGAGCGACTTCCACAGCCTGTTGGAACTGGCTTAACGGTGCTCGTGAACCTGTGCGATTGCTGGCTAAATCAAGATATTCCAATAAGAGTGCACTGTGTTGCCCTACACTCGGCATACACACTGTGAGTCGGAAAGCTCCTGGCCTGGATATTGCTTAGAAGGACAAGGGGAGCCTGAGGGTACTCAGTGTTCTTGCAGGCAACAGGGTTTCCAGGCGAGGCACCTCGGTGTCCTGAAAAGCGTACTGGCTTTAAAATGATGAAGATAAGCGACTACGGCCTCATGGAAACTGCTACACGCCTCTGCTTCTGCATAGTATTCCATGGCCTTACCTCGAGGCAAGTTCTCAGGTTTGTTGCCCTGTGAGCGACACAGCATGTTAAGATGCTGTATTTCTCCTTGAATAGAGTGACTTCTGGTAGGAGGTCCTCGATAACTTCTAAGCAGAGTGTTTTCTCAGGGCTGCTCAGACGAGGGCAATGTCGAAGACTTCCAGGGCATGTTGGACTGCCTAGAAATGTGGTTCTGATGCTGTTCGAGTGCTCTGGAAATGTAGCTCTCCTGAAGTAACGTACAGTGTGTTGCCCGACACTCTGCAGACACAGAGAGCCTCCGTGGGACGTATGGGACGCAATGCTGCTCAGCAGCCCCACAGGGGTATAGAGGGAGTCAGGGATCTTGGAACCAAAATGATGCTCACCCGAAGGGCGTAGGAGTTCTGAAAGGGGTAATTCTTTAAATAAAACAGACCTCCATTAAGAGCTCATGGAAAGAGCTGCATGCCTCCCTTTCTGCAGGGCTACTCAGGGCCTTACCTGAGGCAAGGACTCACGTTGAGATTCCCTTTAGCTCTAGAGCATGGCAAGGAGAGCCGCACCCCGCCAATGAAGCTCCGTGTGTACCGAGAGAAAAGTCATTTTCTTCCCAGACACATGCCTACAGTGGCCAGAGGACTGTCAACAGCAGAGAATTTCAGGAGCTTCACGGAAGCAAGAATGGAGGTTTTCAAACGGAAAGCAAGGCTAGTCCCATCATGCCCCCATTTCCATGAGCACAGGCAGCATACATCTCTGTGGTTTTTACCCAGTCAAATGAGACACAGAGTACACAGTTGTTGCTTCCCTGAATCAACTTCTCGAGGCAGGGTGTTCTGCATCTAGTGAACGGCCTCACCAAGGAAATCCCTGATTAGGACTCTGGGCCCGTGCCTCTTCAAAAGCCTGCCGTGCTACAGGAAAAACTGTGCTTTAGTTGCAATAGAAAGAAGGTCATCTTTCTTCAAGAGGCAGGGTGACTTCAGGTAGGAGGTCCTGAATGGAAGGAGAAGCTTACTCTTTCTGTCTGTACAGCTCAAACTAGGGAATGAGAACGACTTCCACGACATGTTGGAACTTGTTGAACGTTGCTCCTGAACCTGTGCGAGTGCTGTGAATCAAGATATCACAAGAAAGAGTGCAGTGTGTTGCCCATGACTCAGCAGACACAGAGGACCTCCGAGGACCAATGTGCCTCGTTGTTGCTCAGCAGGCCTACAGGGGTGTGGAGATACTCAGAGACCTTGGAACAAAAATGATGCTCAACCGAGGGGCCTAGGAGTCCTGAAAAGGGTACTTCATTTAAAGTAAACCAGAAGAGTGACTAAGAGCTAATGGAAAGAGCTGCATGCCTCCCGTTCGGCAGGGCTACTCAGGGCCTTACCTCGAGCCAAGGGCTCACGTTTAGATTCCCTTTAGCTCTAGAGCATGGCAAGGTGCGCCCCACCGCGGCCAATGAAGTTCCGTGTGTAGCCAGAGAAAACTCATTTACTTCCCAGACACATGCCTACAGTGGCCAGAGGCCTGTCAACAGCAGAGAATTTCAGGGAGCTTCACGAAAGCAAGAGGGGAGCTTTCCAAACGGAAAGCAAGGTTAGTCCCATCATGCCCCCATTTCCATGGGCACAGGCAGCATACATCTCTGTGGTTTTCAACCAGTCAAATGAGACACAGAGTACACAGTTGTTGCTTCCCTGAATCAACTTCTCGAGGCAGGGTGTTCTGCATCTAGTGAACGGCCTCACCAAGGAAAGCCCTAGCTAGGCCTCTGGGCCCGTGCCTTTTCAAAAGCCTGCCGTGCTACAGGAAAAACTGTGCTTTAGTTGCAATAGAAACGAGGTCGTCTTTCTTCAAGAGGCAGGGTGACTTCAGGTAGAAAGTCCTGAATGGAAGGAGAAGCTTACTGTTTCTCTCTGTACAGCTCAAACTAGGGAATGAGAGCGACTTCCACGGCCTGTTGGAACTGGCTTAACGGTGCTCGTGAACCTGTGCGATTGCTGGCTAAATCAAGATATTCCAATAAGAGTGCACTGTGTTGCCCTACACTCGGCATACACACTGTGAGTCGGAAAGCTCCTGGCCTGGATATTGCTTAGAAGGACAAGGGGAGCCTGAGTGTACTCAGTGTTCTTGCAGGCAACAGGGTTTCCAGGCGAGGCACCTAGGTGTCCTGAAAAGCGTACTGGCTTTAAAATGATGAAGATAAGCGACTACGGCCTCATGGAAACTGCTACACGCCTCTGCTTCTGCATAGTATTTCATGGCCTTACCTCGAGGCAAGTTCTCAGGTTTCTTGCCCTGTGAGTGACACAGCATGTTAAGATGCTGTATTTCTCCTTGAATAGAGTGACTTCTGGTACGAGGTCCTCGATAACTTCTAAGCAGAGTGTTTTCTCAGGGCTGCTCAGACGAGGGCAATGTCGAAGACTTCCAGGGCATGTTGGACTGCCTAGAAATGTGGTTCTGATGCTGTTCGAGTGCTCTGGAAATGTAGCTCTCCTGAAGTAACGTACAGTGTGTTGCCCGACACCCTGCAGACACAGAGAGCCTCCGTGGGACGTATGGGACGCAATGCTGCTCAGCAGGCCCACAGGGGTATAGAGGGAGTCAGGGATCTTGGAACCAAAATGATGCTCACCCGAAGGGCGTAGGAGTTCTGAAAGGGGTAATTCTTTAAATAAAACAGACCTCCATTAAGAGCTCATGGAAAGAGCTGCATGCCTCCCTTTCTGCAGGGCTACTCAGGGCCTTACCTGAGGCAAGGACTCACGTTGAGATTCCCTTTAGCTCTAGAGCATGGCAAGGAGAGCCGCACCCCGCCAATGAAGCTCCGTGTGTACCGAGAGAAAAGTCATTTTCTTCCCAGACACATGCCTACAGTGGCCAGAGGACTGTCAACAGCAGAGAATTTCAGGGAGCTTCACGGAAGCAAGAATGGAGGTTTTCAAACGGAAAGCAAGGCTAGTCCCATCATGCCCCCATTTCCATGGGCACAGGCAGCATACATCTCTGTGGTTTTTAACCAGTCAAATGAGACACAGAGTACACAGTGGTTGCTTCCCTGAATCAACTTCTCGAGGCAGGGTGTTCTGCATCTAGTGAACGGCCTCACCAAGGAAATCCCTGATTAGGACTCTGGGCCCGTGCCTCTTCAAAAGCCTGCCGTGCTACAGGAAAAACTGTGCTTTAGTTGCAATAGAAAGAAGGTCGTCTTTCTTCAAGAGGCAGGGTGACTTCAGGTAGGAGGTCCTGAATGGAAGGAGAAGCTTACTGTTTCTGTCTGTACAGCTCAAACTAGGGAATGAGAACGACTTCCACGACATGTTGGAACTTGTTGAACGTTGCTCCTGAACCTGTGCGAGTGCTGTGAATCAAGATATCACAAGAAAGAGTGCAGTGTGTTGCCCATGACTCAGCAGACACAGAGGACCTCCGAGGACCAATGTGCCTCGTTGTTGCTCAGCAGGCCTACAGGGGTGTGGAGATACTCAGAGACCTTGGAACAAAAATGATGCTCAACCGAGGGGCCTAGGAGTCCTGAAAAGGGTACTTCATTTAAAGTAAACCAGAAGAGTGACTAAGAGCTAATGGAAAGAGCTGCATGCCTCCCGTTCGGCAGGGCTACTCAGGGCCTTACCTCGAGCCAAGGGCTCACGTTTAGATTCCCTTTAGCTCTAGAGCATGGCAAGGTGCGCCCCACCGCGGCCAATGAAGTTCCGTGTGTAGCCAGAGAAAACTCATTTACTTCCCAGACACATGCCTACAGTGGCCAGAGGCCTGTCAACAGCAGAGAATTTCAGGGAGCTTCACGAAAGCAAGAGGGGAGCTTTCCAAACGGAAAGCAAGGTTAGTCCCATCATGCCCCCATTTCCATGGGCACAGGCAGCATACATCTCTGTGGTTTTCAACCAGTCAAATGAGACACAGAGTACACAGTTGTTGCTTCCCTGAATCAACTTCTCGAGGCAGGGTGTTCTGCATCTAGTGAACGGCCTCACCAAGGAAAGCCCTAGCTAGGCCTCTGGGCCCGTGCCTTTTCAAAAGCCTGCCGTGCTACAGGAAAAACTGTGCTTTAGTTGCAATAGAAACGAGGTCGTCTTTCTTCAAGAGGCAGGGTGACTTCAGGTAGGAAGTCCTGAATGGAAGGAGAAGCTTACTGTTTCTCTCTGTACAGCTCAAACTAGGGAATGAGAGCGACTTCCACGGCCTGTTGGAACTGGCTTAACGGTGCTCGTGAACCTGTGCGATTGCTGGCTAAATCAAGATATTCCAATAAGAGTGCACTGTGTTGCCCTACACTCGGCATACACACTGTGAGTCGGAAAGCTCCTGGCCTGGATATTGCTTAGAAGGACAAGGGGAGCCTGAGTGTACTCAGTGTTCTTGCAGGCAACAGGGTTTCCAGGCGAGGCACCTAGGTGTCCTGAAAAGCGTACTGGCTTTAAAATGATGAAGATAAGCGACTACGGCCTCATGGAAACTGCTACACGCCTCTGCTTCTGCATAGTATTTCATGGCCTTACCTCGAGGCAAGTTCTCAGGTTTCTTGCCCTGTGAGTGACACAGCATGTTAAGATGCTGTATTTCTCCTTGAATAGAGTGACTTCTGGTACGAGGTCCTCGATAACTTCTAAGCAGAGTGTTTTCTCAGGGCTGCTCAGACGAGGGCAATGTCGAAGACTTCCAGGGCATGTTGGACTGCCTAGAAATGTGGTTCTGATGCTGTTCGAGTGCTCTGGAAATGTAGCTCTCCTGAAGTAACGTACAGTGTGTTGCCCGACACTCTGCAGACACAGAGAGCCTCCGTGGGACGTATGGGACGCAATGCTGCTCAGCAGGCCCACAGGGGTATAGAGGGAGTCAGGGATCTTGGAACCGAAATGATGCTCACCCGAAGGGCGTAGGAGTTCTGAAAGGGGTAATTCTTTAAATAAAACAGACCTCCATTAAGAGCTCATGGAAAGAGCTGCATGCCTCCCTTTCTGCAGGGCTACTCAGGGCCTTACCTGAGGCAAGGACTCACGTTGAGATTCCCTTTAGCTCTAGAGCATGGCAAGGAGAGCCGCACCCCGCCAATGAAGCTCCGTGTGTACCGAGAGAAAAGTCATTTTCTTCCCAGACACATGCCTACAGTGGCCAGAGGACTGTCAACAGCAGAGAATTTCAGGAGCTTCACGGAAGCAAGAATGGAGGTTTTCAAACGGAAAGCAAGGCTAGTCCCATCATGCCCCCATTTCCATGAGCACAGGCAGCATACATCTCTGTGGTTTTTACCCAGTCAAATGAGACACAGAGTACACAGTTGTTGCTTCCCTGAATCAACTTCTCGAGGCAGGGTGTTCTGCATCTAGTGAACGGCCTCACCAAGGAAATCCCTGATTAGGACTCTGGGCCCGTGCCTCTTCAAAAGCCTGCCGTGCTACAGGAAAAACTGTGCTTTAGTTGCAATAGAAAGAAGGTCATCTTTCTTCAAGAGGCAGGGTGACTTCAGGTAGGAGGTCCTGAATGGAAGGAGAAGCTTACTCTTTCTGTCTGTACAGCTCAAACTAGGGAATGAGAACGACTTCCACGACATGTTGGAACTTGTTGAACGTTGCTCTTGAACCTGTGCGAGTGCTGTGAATCAAGATATCACAAGAAAGAGTGCAGTGTGTTGCCCATGACTCAGCAGACACAGAGGACCTCCGAGGACCAATGTGCCTCGTTGTTGCTCAGCAGGCCTACAGGGGTGTGGAGATACTCAGAGACCTTGGAACAAAAATGATGCTCAACCGAGGGGCCTAGGAGTCCTGAAAAGGGTACTTCATTTAAAGTAAACCAGAAGAGTGACTAAGAGCTAATGGAAAGAGCTGCATGCCTCCCGTTCTGCAGGGCTACTCAGGGCCTTACCTCGAGCCAAGGGCTCACGTTTAGATTCCCTTTAGCTCTAGAGCATGGCAAGGTGCGCCCCACCGCGGCCAATGAAGTTCCGTGTGTAGCCAGAGAAAACTCATTTACTTCCCAGACACATGCCTACAGTGGCCAGAGGCCTGTCAACAGCAGAGAATTTCAGGGAGCTTCACGAAAGCAAGAGGGGAGCTTTCCAAACGGAAAGCAAGGTTAGTCCCATCATGCCCCCATTTCCATGGGCACAGGCAGCATACATCTCTGTGGTTTTTAACCAGTCAAATGAGACACAGAGTACACAGTGGTTGCTTCCCTGAATCATCTTCTCGAGGCAGGGTGTTCTGCATCTAGTGAACGGCCTCACCAAGGAAATCCCTGATTAGGACTCTGGGCCCGTGCCTCTTCAAAAGCCTGCCGTGCTACAGGAAAAACTGTGCTTTAGTTGCAATAGAAAAAAGGTCGTCTTTCTTCAAGAGGCAGGGTGACTTCAGGTAGGAGGTCCTGAATGGAAGGAGAAGCTTACTGTTTCTGTCTGTACAGCTCAAACTAGGGAATGAGAACGACTTCCACGACATGTTGGAACTTGTTGAACGTTGCTCTTGAACCTGTGCGAGTGCTGTGAATCAAGATATCACAAGAAAGAGTGCAGTGTGTTGCCCATGACTCAGCAGACACAGAGGACCTCCGAGGACCAATGTGCCTCGTTGTTGCTCAGCAGGCCTACAGGGGTGTGGGGATACTCAGAGACCTTGGAACAAAAATGATGCTCAACCGAGGGGCCTAGGAGTCCTGAAAAGGGTACTTCATTTAAAGTAAACCAGAAGAGTGACTAAGAGCTAATGGAAAGAGGTGCATGCCTCCCGTTCGGCAGGGCTACTCAGGGCCTTACCTCGAGCCAAGGGCTCACGTTTAGATTCCCTTTAGCTCTAGAGCATGGCAAGGTGCGCCCCACCGCGGCCAATGAAGTTCCGTGTGTAGCCAGAGAAAACTCATTTACTTCCCAGACACATGCCTACAGTGGCCAGAGGCCTGTCAACAGCAGAGAATTTCAGGGAGCTTCACGAAAGCAAGAGGGGAGCTTTCCAAACGGAAAGCAAGGTTAGTCCCATCATGCCCCCATTTCCATGGGCACAGGCAGCATACATCTCTGTGGTTTTTAACCAGTCAAATGAGACACAGAGTACACAGTTGTTGCTTCCCTGAATCAACTTCTCGAGGCAGGGTGTTCTGCATCTAGTGAACGGCCTCACCAAGGAAAGCCCTAGCTAGGCCTCTGGGCCCGTGCCTTTTCAAAAGCCTGCCGTGCTACAGGAAAAACTGTGCTTTAGTTGCAATAGAAACGAGGTCGTCTTTCTTCAAGAGGCAGGGTGACTTCAGGTAGGAAGTCCTGAATGGAAGGAGAAGCTTACTGTTTCTCTCTGTACAGCTCAAACTAGGGAATGAGAGCGACTTCCACGGCCTGTTGGAACTGGCTTAACGGTGCTCGTGAACCTGTGCGATTGCTGGCTAAATCAAGATATTCCAATAAGAGTGCACTGTGTTGCCCTACACTCGGCATACACACTGTGAGTCGGAAAGCTCCTGGCCTGGATATTGCTTAGAAGGACAAGGGGAGCCTGAGGGTACTCAGTGTTCTTGCAGGCAACAGGGTTTCCAGGCGAGGCACCTCGGTGTCCTGAAAAGCGTACTGGCTTTAAAATGATGAAGATAAGCGACTACGGCCTCATGGAAACTGCTACACGCCTCTGCTTCTGCATAGTATTTCATGGCCTTACCTCGAGGCAAGTTCTCAGGTTTCTTGCCCTGTGAGCGACACAGCATGTTAAGATGCTGTATTTCTCCTTGAATAGAGTGACTTCTGGTACGAGGTCCTCGATAACTTCTAAGCAGAGTGTTTTCTCAGGGCTGCTCAGACGAGGGCAATGTCGAAGACTTCCAGGGCATGTTGGACTGCCTAGAAATGTGGTTCTGATGCTGTTCGAGTGCTCTGGAAATGTAGCTCTCCTGAAGTAACGTACAGTGTGTTGCCCGACACTCTGCAGACACAGAGAGCCTCCGTGGGACGTATGGGATGAAATGCTGCTCAGCAGGCCCACAGGGGTATAGAGGGAGTCAGGGATCTTGGAACCGAAATGATGCTCACCCGAAGGGCGTAGGAGTTCTGAAAGGGGTAATTCTTTAAATAAAACAGACCTCCATTAAGAGCTCATGGAAAGAGCTGCATGCCTCCCTTTCTGCAGGGCTACTCAGGGCCTTACCTGAGGCAAGGACTCACGTTGAGATTCCCTTTAGCTCTAGAGCATGGCAAGGAGAGCCGCACCCCGCCAATGAAGCTCCGTGTGTACCGAGAGAAAAGTCATTTTCTTCCCAGACACATGCCTACAGTGGCCAGAGGACTGTCAACAGCAGAGAATTTCAGGGAGCTTCACGGAAGCAAGAATGGAGGTTTTCAAACGGAAAGCAAGGCTAGTCCCATCATGCCCCCATTTCCATGGGCACAGGCAGCATACATCTCTGTGGTTTTTAACCAGTCAAATGAGACACAGAGTACACAGTGGTTGCTTCCCTGAATCAACTTCTCGAGGCAGGGTGTTCTGCATCTAGTGAACGGCCTCACCAAGGAAATCCCTGATTAGGACTCTAGGCCCGTGCCTCTTCAAAAGCCTGCCGTGCTACTGGAAAAACTGTGCTTTAGTTGCAATAGAAAGAAGGTCGTCTTTCTTCAAGAGGCAGGGTGACTTCAGGTAGGAGGTCCTGAATGGAAGGAGAAGCTTACTGTTTCTGTCTGTACAGCTCAAACTAGGGAATGAGAACGACTTCCACGACATGTTGGAACTTGTTGAACGTTGCTCCTGAACCTGTGCGAGTGCTGTGAATCAAGATATCACAAGAAAGAGTGCAGTGTGTTGCCCATGACTCAGCAGACACAGAGGACCTCCGAGGACCAATGTGCCTCGTTGTTGCTCAGCAGGCCTACAGGGGTGTGGAGATACTCAGAGACCTTGGAACAAAAATGATGCTCAACCGAGGGGCCTAGGAGTCCTGAAAAGGGTACTTCATTTAAAGTAAACCAGAAGAGTGACTAAGAGCTAATGGAAAGAGCTGCATGCCTCCCGTTCGGCAGGGCTACTCAGGGCCTTACCTCGAGCCAAGGGCTCACGTTTAGATTCCCTTTAGCTCTAGAGCATGGCAAGGTGCGCCCCACCGCGGCCAATGAAGTTCCGTGTGTAGCCAGAGAAAACTCATTTACTTCCCAGACACATGCCTACAGTGGCCAGAGGCCTGTCAACAGCAGAGAATTTCAGGGAGCTTCACGAAAGCAAGAGGGGAGCTTTCCAAACCGAAAGCAAGGTTAGTCCCATCATGCCCCCATTTCCATGGGCACAGGCAGCATACATCTCTGTGGTTTTCAACCAGTCAAATGAGACACAGAGTACACAGTTGTTGCTTCCCTGAATCAATTTCTCGAGGCAGGGTGTTCTGCATCTAGTGAACGGCCTCACCAAGGAAAGCCCTAGCTAGGCCTCTGGGCCCGTGCCTTTTCAAAAGCCTGCCGTGCTACAGGAAAAACTGTGCTTTAGTTGCAATAGAAACGAGGTCGTCTTTCTTCAAGAGGCAGGGTGACTTCAGGTAGGAAGTCCTGAATGGAAGGAGAAGCTTACTGTTTCTCTCTGTACAGCTCAAACTAGGGAATGAGAGCGACTTCCACGGCCTGTTGGAACTGGCTTAACGGTGCTCGTGAACCTGTGCGATTGCTGGCTAAATCAAGATATTCCAATAAGAGTGCACTGTGTTGCCCTACACTCGGCATACACACTGTGAGTCGGAAAGCTCCTGGCCTGGATATTGCTTAGAAGGACAAGGGGAGCCTGAGGGTACTCAGTGTTCTTGCAGGCAACAGGGTTTCCAGGCGAGGCACCTCGGTGTCCTGAAAAGCGTACTGGCTTTAAAATGATGAAGATAAGCGACTACGGCCTCATGGAAACTGCTACACGCCTCTGCTTCTGCATAGTATTTCATGGCCTTACCTCGAGGCAAGTTCTCAGGTTTCTTGCCCTGTGAGCGACACAGCATGTTAAGATGCTGTATTTCTCCTTGAATAGAGTGACTTCTGGTACGAGGTCCTCGATAACTTCTAAGCAGAGTGTTTTCTCAGGGCTGCTCAGACGAGGGCAATGTCGAAGACTTCCAGGGCATGTTGGACTGCCTAGAAATGTGGTTCTGATGCTGTTCGAGTGCTCTGGAAATGTAGCTCTCCTGAAGTAACGTACAGTGTGTTGCCCGACACTCTGCAGACACAGAGAGCCTCCGTGGGACGTATGGGACGCAATGCTGCTCAGCAGGCCCACAGGGGTATAGAGGGAGTCAGGGATCTTGGAACCAAAATGATGCTCACCCGAAGGGCGTAGGAGTTCTGAAAGGGGTAATTCTTTAAATAAAACAGACCTCCATTAAGAGCTCATGGAAAGAGCTGCATGCCTCCCTTTCTGCAGGGCTACTCAGGGCCTTACCTGAGGCAAGGACTCACGTTGAGATTCCCTTTAGCTCTAGAGCATGGCAAGGAGAGCCGCACCCCGCCAATGAAGCTCCGTGTGTACCGAGAGAAAAGTCATTTTCTTCCCAGACACATGCCTACAGTGGCCAGAGGACTGTCAACAGCAGAGAATTTCAGGAGCTTCACGGAAGCAAGAATGGAGGTTTTCAAACGGAAAGCAAGGCTAGTCCCATCATGCCCCCATTTCCATGGGCACAGGCAGCATACATCTCTGTGGTTTTTAACCAGTCAAATGAGACACAGAGTACACAGTGGTTGCTTCCCTGAATCAACTTCTCGAGGCAGGGTGTTCTGCATCTAGTGAACGGCCTCACCAAGGAAATCCCTGATTAGGACTCTGGGCCCGTGCCTCTTCAAAAGCCTGCCGTGCTACAGGAAAAACTGTGCTTTAGTTGCAATAGAAAGAAGGTCGTCTTTCTTCAAGAGGCAGGGTGACTTCAGGTAGGAGGTCCTGAATGGAAGGAGAAGCTTACTGTTTCTGTCTGTACAGCTCAAACTAGGGAATGAGAACGACTTCCACGACATGTTGGAACTTGTTGAACGTTGCTCCTGAACCTGTGCGAGTGCTGTGAATCAAGATATCACAAGAAAGAGTGCAGTGTGTTGCCCATGACTCAGCAGACACAGAGGACCTCCGAGGACCAATGTGCCTCGTTGTTGCTCAGCAGGCCTACAGGGGTGTGGAGATACTCAGAGACCTTGGAACAAAAATGATGCTCAACCGAGGGGCCTAGGAGTCCTGAAAAGGGTACTTCATTTAAAGTAAACCAGAAGAGTGACTAAGAGCTAATGGAAAGAGCTGCATGCCTCCCGTTCGGCAGGGCTACTCAGGGCCTTACCTCGAGCCAAGGGCTCACGTTTAGATTCCCTTTAGCTCTAGAGCATGGCAAGGTGCGCCCCACCGCGGCCAATGAAGTTCCGTGTGTAGCCAGAGAAAACTCATTTACTTCCCAGACACATGCCTACAGTGGCCAGAGGCCTGTCAACAGCAGAGAATTTCAGGGAGCTTCACGAAAGCAAGAGGGGAGCTTTCCAAACGGAAAGCAAGGTTAGTCCCATCATGCCCCCATTTCCATGGGCACAGGCAGCATACATCTCTGTGGTTTTCAACCAGTCAAATGAGACACAGAGTACACAGTTGTTGCTTCCCTGAATCAACTTCTCGAGGCAGGGTGTTCTGCATCTAGTGAACGGCCTCACCAAGGAAAGCCCTAGCTAGGCCTCTGGGCCCGTGCCTTTTCAAAAGCCTGCCGTGCTACAGGAAAAACTGTGCTTTAGTTGCAATAGAAACGAGGTCGTCTTTCTTCAAGAGGCAGGGTGACTTCAGGTAGGAAGTCCTGAATGGAAGGAGAAGCTTACTGTTTCTCTCTGTACAGCTCAAACTAGGGAATGAGAGCGACTTCCACGGCCTGTTGGAACTGGCTTAACGGTGCTCGTGAACCTGTGCGATTGCTGGCTAAATCAAGATATTCCAATAAGAGTGCACTGTGTTGCCCTACACTCGGCATACACACTGTGAGTCGGAAAGCTCCTGGCCTGGATATTGCTTAGAAGGACAAGGGGAGCCTGAGTGTACTCAGTGTTCTTGCAGGCAACAGGGTTTCCAGGCGAGGCACCTAGGTGTCCTGAAAAGCGTACTGGCTTTAAAATGATGAAGATAAGCGACTACGGCCTCATGGAAACTGCTACACGCCTCTGCTTCTGCATAGTATTTCATGGCCTTACCTCGAGGCAAGTTCTCAGGTTTCTTGCCCTGTGAGTGACACAGCATGTTAAGATGCTGTATTTCTCCTTGAATAGAGTGACTTCTGGTACGAGGTCCTCGATAACTTCTAAGCAGAGTGTTTTCTCAGGGCTGCTCAGACGAGGGCAATGTCGAAGACTTCCAGGGCATGTTGGACTGCCTAGAAATGTGGTTCTGATGCTGTTCGAGTGCTCTGGAAATGTAGCTCTCCTGAAGTAACGTACAGTGTGTTGCCCGACACTCTGCAGACACAGAGAGCCTCCGTGGGACGTATGGGACGCAATGCTGCTCAGCAGGCCCACAGGGGTATAGAGGGAGTCAGGGATCTTGGAACCGAAATGATGCTCACCCGAAGGGCGTAGGAGTTCTGAAAGGGGTAATTCTTTAAATAAAACAGACCTCCATTAAGAGCTCATGGAAAGAGCTGCATGCCTCCCTTTCTGCAGGGCTACTCAGGGCCTTACCTGAGGCAAGGACTCACGTTGAGATTCCCTTTAGCTCTAGAGCATGGCAAGGAGAGCCGCACCCCGCCAATGAAGCTCCGTGTGTACCGAGAGAAAAGTCATTTTCTTCCCAGACACATGCCTACAGTGGCCAGAGGACTGTCAACAGCAGAGAATTTCAGGAGCTTCACGGAAGCAAGAATGGAGGTTTTCAAACGGAAAGCAAGGCTAGTCCCATCATGCCCCCATTTCCATGGGCACAGGCAGCATACATCTCTGTGGTTTTTAACCAGTCAAATGAGACACAGAGTACACAGTGGTTGCTTCCCTGAATCAACTTCTCGAGGCAGGGTGTTCTGCATCTAGTGAACGGCCTCACCAAGGAAATCCCTGATTAGGACTCTAGGCCCGTGCCTCTTCAAAAGCCTGCCGTGCTACTGGAAAAACTGTGCTTTAGTTGCAATAGAAAGAAGGTCGTCTTTCTTCAAGAGGCAGGGTGACTTCAGGTAGGAGGTCCTGAATGGAAGGAGAAGCTTACTGTTTCTGTCTGTACAGCTCAAACTAGGGAATGAGAACGACTTCCACGACATGTTGGAACTTGTTGAACGTTGCTCCTGAACCTGTGCGAGTGCTGTGAATCAAGATATCACAAGAAAGAGTGCAGTGTGTTGCCCATGACTCAGCAGACACAGAGGACCTCCGAGGACCAATGTGCCTCGTTGTTGCTCAGCAGGCCTACAGGGGTGTGGAGATACTCAGAGACCTTGGAACAAAAATGATGCTCAACCGAGGGGCCTAGGAGTCCTGAAAAGGGTACTTCATTTAAAGTAAACCAGAAGAGTGACTAAGAGCTAATGGAAAGAGCTGCATGCCTCCCGTTCGGCAGGGCTACTCAGGGCCTTACCTCGAGCCAAGGGCTCACGTTTAGATTCCCTTTAGCTCTAGAGCATGGCAAGGTGCGCCCCACCGCGGCCAATGAAGTTCCGTGTGTAGCCAGAGAAAACTCATTTACTTCCCAGACACATGCCTACAGTGGCCAGAGGCCTGTCAACAGCAGAGAATTTCAGGGAGCTTCACGAAAGCAAGAGGGGAGCTTTCCAAACCGAAAGCAAGGTTAGTCCCATCATGCCCCCATTTCCATGGGCACAGGCAGCATACATCTCTGTGGTTTTCAACCAGTCAAATGAGACACAGAGTACACAGTTGTTGCTTCCCTGAATCAATTTCTCGAGGCAGGGTGTTCTGCATCTAGTGAACGGCCTCACCAAGGAAAGCCCTAGCTAGGCCTCTGGGCCCGTGCCTTTTCAAAAGCCTGCCGTGCTACAGGAAAAACTGTGCTTTAGTTGCAATAGAAACGAGGTCGTCTTTCTTCAAGAGGCAGGGTGACTTCAGGTAGGAAGTCCTGAATGGAAGGAGAAGCTTACTGTTTCTCTCTGTACAGCTCAAACTAGGGAATGAGAGCGACTTCCACGGCCTGTTGGAACTGGCTTAACGGTGCTCGTGAACCTGTGCGATTGCTGGCTAAATCAAGATATTCCAATAAGAGTGCACTGTGTTGCCCTACACTCGGCATACACACTGTGAGTCGGAAAGCTCCTGGCCTGGATATTGCTTAGAAGGACAAGGGGAGCCTGAGGGTACTCAGTGTTCTTGCAGGCAACAGGGTTTCCAGGCGAGGCACCTCGGTGTCCTGAAAAGCGTACTGGCTTTAAAATGATGAAGATAAGCGACTACGGCCTCATGGAAACTGCTACACGCCTCTGCTTCTGCATAGTATTTCATGGCCTTACCTCGAGGCAAGTTCTCAGGTTTCTTGCCCTGTGAGCGACACAGCATGTTAAGATGCTGTATTTCTCCTTGAATAGAGTGACTTCTGGTACGAGGTCCTCGATAACTTCTAAGCAGAGTGTTTTCTCAGGGCTGCTCAGACGAGGGCAATGTCGAAGACTTCCAGGGCATGTTGGACTGCCTAGAAATGTGGTTCTGATGCTGTTCGAGTGCTCTGGAAATGTAGCTCTCCTGAAGTAACGTACAGTGTGTTGCCCGACACTCTGCAGACACAGAGAGCCTCCGTGGGACGTATGGGACGCAATGCTGCTCAGCAGGCCCACAGGGGTATAGAGGGAGTCAGGGATCTTGGAACCAAAATGATGCTCACCCGAAGGGCGTAGGAGTTCTGAAAGGGGTAATTCTTTAAATAAAACAGACCTCCATTAAGAGCTCATGGAAAGAGCTGCATGCCTCCCTTTCTGCAGGGCTACTCAGGGCCTTACCTGAGGCAAGGACTCACGTTGAGATTCCCTTTAGCTCTAGAGCATGGCAAGGAGAGCCGCACCCCGCCAATGAAGCTCCGTGTGTACCGAGAGAAAAGTCATTTTCTTCCCAGACACATGCCTACAGTGGCCAGAGGACTGTCAACAGCAGAGAATTTCAGGAGCTTCACGGAAGCAAGAATGGAGGTTTTCAAACGGAAAGCAAGGCTAGTCCCATCATGCCCCCATTTCCATGAGCACAGGCAGCATACATCTCTGTGGTTTTTACCCAGTCAAATGAGACACAGAGTACACAGTTGTTGCTTCCCTGAATCAACTTCTCGAGGCAGGGTGTTCTGCATCTAGTGAACGGCCTCACCAAGGAAATCCCTGATTAGGACTCTGGGCCCGTGCCTCTTCAAAAGCCTGCCGTGCTACAGGAAAAACTGTGCTTTAGTTGCAATAGAAAGAAGGTCATCTTTCTTCAAGAGGCAGGGTGACTTCAGGTAGGAGGTCCTGAATGGAAGGAGAAGCTTACTCTTTCTGTCTGTACAGCTCAAACTAGGGAATGAGAACGACTTCCACGACATGTTGGAACTTGTTGAACGTTGCTCTTGAACCTGTGCGAGTGCTGTGAATCAAGATATCACAAGAAAGAGTGCAGTGTGTTGCCCATGACTCAGCAGACACAGAGGACCTCCGAGGACCAATGTGCCTCGTTGTTGCTCAGCAGGCCTACAGGGGTGTGGAGATACTCAGAGACCTTGGAACAAAAATGATGCTCAACCGAGGGGCCTAGGAGTCCTGAAAAGGGTACTTCATTTAAAGTAAACCAGAAGAGTGACTAAGAGCTAATGGAAAGAGCTGCATGCCTCCCGTTCTGCAGGGCTACTCAGGGCCTTACCTCGAGCCAAGGGCTCACGTTTAGATTCCCTTTAGCTCTAGAGCATGGCAAGGTGCGCCCCACCGCGGCCAATGAAGTTCCGTGTGTAGCCAGAGAAAACTCATTTACTTCCCAGACACATGCCTACAGTGGCCAGAGGCCTGTCAACAGCAGAGAATTTCAGGGAGCTTCACGAAAGCAAGAGGGGAGCTTTCCAAACGGAAAGCAAGGTTAGTCCCATCATGCCCCCATTTCCATGGGCACAGGCAGCATACATCTCTGTGGTTTTTAACCAGTCAAATGAGACACAGAGTACACAGTGGTTGCTTCCCTGAATCATCTTCTCGAGGCAGGGTTTTCTGCATCTAGTGAACGGCCTCACCAAGGAAATCCCTGATTAGGACTCTGGGCCCGTGCCTCTTCAAAAGCCTCCCGTGCTACAGGAAAAACTGTGCTTTAGTTGCAATAGAAAAAAGGTCGTCTTTCTTCAAGAGGCAGGGTGACTTCAGGTAGGAGGTCCTGAATGGAAGGAGAAGCTTACTGTTTCTGTCTGTACAGCTCAAACTAGGGAATGAGAACGACTTCCACGACATGTTGGAACTTGTTGAACGTTGCTCCTGAACCTGTGCGAGTGCTATGAATCAAGATATCACAAGAAAGAGTGCAGTGTGTTGCCCATGACTCAGCAGACACAGAGGACCTCCGAGGACCAATGTGCCTCGTTGTTGCTCAGCAGGCCTACAGGGGTGTGGGGATACTCAGAGACCTTGGAACAAAAATGATGCTCAACCGAGGGGCCTAGGAGTCCTGAAAAGGGTACTTCATTTAAAGTAAACCAGAAGAGTGACTAAGAGCTAATGGAAAGAGCTGCATGCCTCCCGTTCGGCAGGGCTACTCAGGGCCTTACCTCGAGCCAAGGGCTCACGTTTAGATTCCCTTTAGCTCTAGAGCATGGCAAGGTGCGCCCCACCGCGGCCAATGAAGTTCCGTGTGTAGCCAGAGAAAACTCATTTACTTCCCAGACACATGCCTACAGTGGCCAGAGGCCTGTCAACAGCAGAGAATTTCAGGGAGCTTCACGAAAGCAAGAGGGGAGCTTTCCAAACGGAAAGCAAGGTTAGTCCCATCATGCCCCCATTTCCATGGGCACAGGCAGCATACATCTCTGTGGTTTTTAACCAGTCAAATGAGACACAGAGTACACAGTTGTTGCTTCCCTGAATCAACTTCTCGAGGCAGGGTGTTCTGCATCTAGTGAACGGCCTCACCAAGGAAAGCCCTAGCTAGGCCTCTGGGCCCGTGCCTTTTCAAAAGCCTGCCGTGCTACAGGAAAAACTGTGCTTTAGTTGCAATAGAAACGAGGTCGTCTTTCTTCAAGAGGCAGGGTGACTTCAGGTAGGAAGTCCTGAATGGAAGGAGAAGCTTACTGTTTCTCTCTGTACAGCTCAAACTAGGGAATGAGAGCGACTTCCACGGCCTGTTGGAACTGGCTTAACGGTGCTCGTGAACCTGTGCGATTGCTGGCTAAATCAAGATATTCCAATAAGAGTGCACTGTGTTGCCCTACACTCGGCATACACACTGTGAGTCGGAAAGCTCCTGGCCTGGATATTGCTTAGAAGGACAAGGGGAGCCTGAGGGTACTCAGTGTTCTTGCAGGCAACAGGGTTTCCAGGCGAGGCACCTCGGTGTCCTGAAAAGCGTACTGGCTTTAAAATGATGAAGATAAGCGACTACGGCCTCATGGAAACTGCTACACGCCTCTGCTTCTGCATAGTATTTCATGGCCTTACCTCGAGGCAAGTTCTCAGGTTTCTTGCCCTGTGAGCGACACAGCATGTTAAGATGCTGTATTTCTCCTTGAATAGAGTGACTTCTGGTACGAGGTCCTCGATAACTTCTAAGCAGAGTGTTTTCTCAGGGCTGCTCAGACGAGGGCAATGTCGAAGACTTCCAGGGCATGTTGGACTGCCTAGAAATGTGGTTCTGATGCTGTTCGAGTGCTCTGGAAATGTAGCTCTCCTGAAGTAACGTACAGTGTGTTGCCCGACACTCTGCAGACACAGAGAGCCTCCGTGGGACGTATGGGATGAAATGCTGCTCAGCAGGCCCACAGGGGTATAGAGGGAGTCAGGGATCTTGGAACCGAAATGATGCTCACCCGAAGGGCGTAGGAGTTCTGAAAGGGGTAATTCTTTAAATAAAACAGACCTCCATTAAGAGCTCATGGAAAGAGCTGCATGCCTCCCTTTCTGCAGGGCTACTCAGGGCCTTACCTGAGGCAAGGACTCACGTTGAGATTCCCTTTAGCTCTAGAGCATGGCAAGGAGAGCCGCACCCCGCCAATGAAGCTCCGTGTGTACCGAGAGAAAAGTCATTTTCTTCCCAGACACATGCCTACAGTGGCCAGAGGACTGTCAACAGCAGAGAATTTCAGGGAGCTTCACGGAAGCAAGAATGGAGGTTTTCAAACGGAAAGCAAGGCTAGTCCCATCATGCCCCCATTTCCATGGGCACAGGCAGCATACATCTCTGTGGTTTTTAACCAGTCAAATGAGACACAGAGTACACAGTGGTTGCTTCCCTGAATCAACTTCTCGAGGCAGGGTGTTCTGCATCTAGTGAACGGCCTCACCAAGGAAATCCCTGATTAGGACTCTAGGCCCGTGCCTCTTCAAAAGCCTGCCGTGCTACTGGAAAAACTGTGCTTTAGTTGCAATAGAAAGAAGGTCGTCTTTCTTCAAGAGGCAGGGTGACTTCAGGTAGGAGGTCCTGAATGGAAGGAGAAGCTTACTGTTTCTGTCTGTACAGCTCAAACTAGGGAATGAGAACGACTTCCACGACATGTTGGAACTTGTTGAACGTTGCTCCTGAACCTGTGCGAGTGCTGTGAATCAAGATATCACAAGAAAGAGTGCAGTGTGTTGCCCATGACTCAGCAGACACAGAGGACCTCCGAGGACCAATGTGCCTCGTTGTTGCTCAGCAGGCCTACAGGGGTGTGGAGATACTCAGAGACCTTGGAACAAAAATGATGCTCAACCGAGGGGCCTAGGAGTCCTGAAAAGGGTACTTCATTTAAAGTAAACCAGAAGAGTGACTAAGAGCTAATGGAAAGAGCTGCATGCCTCCCGTTCGGCAGGGCTACTCAGGGCCTTACCTCGAGCCAAGGGCTCACGTTTAGATTCCCTTTAGCTCTAGAGCATGGCAAGGTGCGCCCCACCGCGGCCAATGAAGTTCCGTGTGTAGCCAGAGAAAACTCATTTACTTCCCAGACACATGCCTACAGTGGCCAGAGGCCTGTCAACAGCAGAGAATTTCAGGGAGCTTCACGAAAGCAAGAGGGGAGCTTTCCAAACCGAAAGCAAGGTTAGTCCCATCATGCCCCCATTTCCATGGGCACAGGCAGCATACATCTCTGTGGTTTTCAACCAGTCAAATGAGACACAGAGTACACAGTTGTTGCTTCCCTGAATCAATTTCTCGAGGCAGGGTGTTCTGCATCTAGTGAACGGCCTCACCAAGGAAAGCCCTAGCTAGGCCTCTGGGCCCGTGCCTTTTCAAAAGCCTGCCGTGCTACAGGAAAAACTGTGCTTTAGTTGCAATAGAAACGAGGTCGTCTTTCTTCAAGAGGCAGGGTGACTTCAGGTAGGAAGTCCTGAATGGAAGGAGAAGCTTACTGTTTCTCTCTGTACAGCTCAAACTAGGGAATGAGAGCGACTTCCACGGCCTGTTGGAACTGGCTTAACGGTGCTCGTGAACCTGTGCGATTGCTGGCTAAATCAAGATATTCCAATAAGAGTGCACTGTGTTGCCCTACACTCGGCATACACACTGTGAGTCGGAAAGCTCCTGGCCTGGATATTGCTTAGAAGGACAAGGGGAGCCTGAGGGTACTCAGTGTTCTTGCAGGCAACAGGGTTTCCAGGCGAGGCACCTCGGTGTCCTGAAAAGCGTACTGGCTTTAAAATGATGAAGATAAGCGACTACGGCCTCATGGAAACTGCTACACGCCTCTGCTTCTGCATAGTATTTCATGGCCTTACCTCGAGGCAAGTTCTCAGGTTTCTTGCCCTGTGAGCGACACAGCATGTTAAGATGCTGTATTTCTCCTTGAATAGAGTGACTTCTGGTACGAGGTCCTCGATAACTTCTAAGCAGAGTGTTTTCTCAGGGCTGCTCAGACGAGGGCAATGTCGAAGACTTCCAGGGCATGTTGGACTGCCTAGAAATGTGGTTCTGATGCTGTTCGAGTGCTCTGGAAATGTAGCTCTCCTGAAGTAACGTACAGTGTGTTGCCCGACACTCTGCAGACACAGAGAGCCTCCGTGGGACGTATGGGATGAAATGCTGCTCAGCAGGCCCACAGGGGTATAGAGGGAGTCAGGGATCTTGGAACCGAAATGATGCTCACCCGAAGGGCGTAGGAGTTCTGAAAGGGGTAATTCTTTAAATAAAACAGACCTCCATTAAGAGCTCATGGAAAGAGCTGCATGCCTCCCTTTCTGCAGGGCTACTCAGGGCCTTACCTGAGGCAAGGACTCACGTTGAGATTCCCTTTAGCTCTAGAGCATGGCAAGGAGAGCCGCACCCCGCCAATGAAGCTCCGTGTGTACCGAGAGAAAAGTCATTTTCTTCCCAGACACATGCCTACAGTGGCCAGAGGACTGTCAACAGCAGAGAATTTCAGGGAGCTTCACGGAAGCAAGAATGGAGGTTTTCAAACGGAAAGCAAGGCTAGTCCCATCATGCCCCCATTTCCATGGGCACAGGCAGCATACATCTCTGTGGTTTTTAACCAGTCAAATGAGACACAGAGTACACAGTGGTTGCTTCCCTGAATCAACTTCTCGAGGCAGGGTGTTCTGCATCTAGTGAACGGCCTCACCAAGGAAATCCCTGATTAGGACTCTAGGCCCGTGCCTCTTCAAAAGCCTGCCGTGCTACTGGAAAAACTGTGCTTTAGTTGCAATAGAAAGAAGGTCGTCTTTCTTCAAGAGGCAGGGTGACTTCAGGTAGGAGGTCCTGAATGGAAGGAGAAGCTTACTGTTTCTGTCTGTACAGCTCAAACTAGGGAATGAGAACGACTTCCACGACATGTTGGAACTTGTTGAACGTTGCTCCTGAACCTGTGCGAGTGCTGTGAATCAAGATATCACAAGAAAGAGTGCAGTGTGTTGCCCATGACTCAGCAGACACAGAGGACCTCCGAGGACCAATGTGCCTCGTTGTTGCTCAGCAGGCCTACAGGGGTGTGGAGATACTCAGAGACCTTGGAACAAAAATGATGCTCAACCGAGGGGCCTAGGAGTCCTGAAAAGGGTACTTCATTTAAAGTAAACCAGAAGAGTGACTAAGAGCTAATGGAAAGAGCTGCATGCCTCCCGTTCGGCAGGGCTACTCAGGGCCTTACCTCGAGCCAAGGGCTCACGTTTAGATTCCCTTTAGCTCTAGAGCATGGCAAGGTGCGCCCCACCGCGGCCAATGAAGTTCCGTGTGTAGCCAGAGAAAACTCATTTACTTCCCAGACACATGCCTACAGTGGCCAGAGGCCTGTCAACAGCAGAGAATTTCAGGGAGCTTCACGAAAGCAAGAGGGGAGCTTTCCAAACCGAAAGCAAGGTTAGTCCCATCATGCCCCCATTTCCATGGGCACAGGCAGCATACATCTCTGTGGTTTTCAACCAGTCAAATGAGACACAGAGTACACAGTTGTTGCTTCCCTGAATCAATTTCTCGAGGCAGGGTGTTCTGCATCTAGTGAACGGCCTCACCAAGGAAAGCCCTAGCTAGGCCTCTGGGCCCGTGCCTTTTCAAAAGCCTGCCGTGCTACAGGAAAAACTGTGCTTTAGTTGCAATAGAAACGAGGTCGTCTTTCTTCAAGAGGCAGGGTGACTTCAGGTAGGAAGTCCTGAATGGAAGGAGAAGCTTACTGTTTCTCTCTGTACAGCTCAAACTAGGGAATGAGAGCGACTTCCACGGCCTGTTGGAACTGGCTTAACGGTGCTCGTGAACCTGTGCGATTGCTGGCTAAATCAAGATATTCCAATAAGAGTGCACTGTGTTGCCCTACACTCGGCATACACACTGTGAGTCGGAAAGCTCCTGGCCTGGATATTGCTTAGAAGGACAAGGGGAGCCTGAGGGTACTCAGTGTTCTTGCAGGCAACAGGGTTTCCAGGCGAGGCACCTCGGTGTCCTGAAAAGCGTACTGGCTTTAAAATGATGAAGATAAGCGACTACGGCCTCATGGAAACTGCTACACGCCTCTGCTTCTGCATAGTATTTCATGGCCTTACCTCGAGGCAAGTTCTCAGGTTTCTTGCCCTGTGAGCGACACAGCATGTTAAGATGCTGTATTTCTCCTTGAATAGAGTGACTTCTGGTACGAGGTCCTCGATAACTTCTAAGCAGAGTGTTTTCTCAGGGCTGCTCAGACGAGGGCAATGTCGAAGACTTCCAGGGCATGTTGGACTGCCTAGAAATGTGGTTCTGATGCTGTTCGAGTGCTCTGGAAATGTAGCTCTCCTGAAGTAACGTACAGTGTGTTGCCCGACACTCTGCAGACACAGAGAGCCTCCGTGGGACGTATGGGACGCAATGCTGCTCAGCAGCCCCACAGGGGTATAGAGGGAGTCAGGGATCTTGGAACCAAAATGATGCTCACCCGAAGGGCGTAGGAGTTCTGAAAGGGGTAATTCTTTAAATAAAACAGACCTCCATTAAGAGCTCATGGAAAGAGCTGCATGCCTCCCTTTCTGCAGGGCTACTCAGGGCCTTACCTGAGGCAAGGACTCACGTTGAGATTCCCTTTAGCTCTAGAGCATGGCAAGGAGAGCCGCACCCCGCCAATGAAGCTCCGTGTGTACCGAGAGAAAAGTCATTTTCTTCCCAGACACATGCCTACAGTGGCCAGAGGACTGTCAACAGCAGAGAATTTCAGGAGCTTCACGGAAGCAAGAATGGAGGTTTTCAAACGGAAAGCAAGGCTAGTCCCATCATGCCCCCATTTCCATGAGCACAGGCAGCATACATCTCTGTGGTTTTTACCCAGTCAAATGAGACACAGAGTACACAGTTGTTGCTTCCCTGAATCAACTTCTCGAGGCAGGGTGTTCTGCATCTAGTGAACGGCCTCACCAAGGAAATCCCTGATTAGGACTCTGGGCCCGTGCCTCTTCAAAAGCCTGCCGTGCTACAGGAAAAACTGTGCTTTAGTTGCAATAGAAAGAAGGTCATCTTTCTTCAAGAGGCAGGGTGACTTCAGGTAGGAGGTCCTGAATGGAAGGAGAAGCTTACTCTTTCTGTCTGTACAGCTCAAACTAGGGAATGAGAACGACTTCCACGACATGTTGGAACTTGTTGAACGTTGCTCTTGAACCTGTGCGAGTGCTGTGAATCAAGATATCACAAGAAAGAGTGCAGTGTGTTGCCCATGACTCAGCAGACACAGAGGACCTCCGAGGACCAATGTGCCTCGTTGTTGCTCAGCAGGCCTACAGGGGTGTGGAGATACTCAGAGACCTTGGAACAAAAATGATGCTCAACCGAGGGGCCTAGGAGTCCTGAAAAGGGTACTTCATTTAAAGTAAACCAGAAGAGTGACTAAGAGCTAATGGAAAGAGCTGCATGCCTCCCGTTCTGCAGGGCTACTCAGGGCCTTACCTCGAGCCAAGGGCTCACGTTTAGATTCCCTTTAGGTCTAGAGCATGGCAAGGTGCGCCCCACCGCGGCCAATGAAGTTCCGTGTGTAGCCAGAGAAAACTCATTTACTTCCCAGACACATGCCTACAGTGGCCAGAGGCCTGTCAACAGCAGAGAATTTCAGGGAGCTTCACGAAAGCAAGAGGGGAGCTTTCCAAACGGAAAGCAAGGTTAGTCCCATCATGCCCCCATTTCCATGGGCACAGGCAGCATACATCTCTGTGGTTTTTAACCAGTCAAATGAGACACAGAGTACACAGTGGTTGCTTCCCTGAATCATCTTCTCGAGGCAGGGTTTTCTGCATCTAGTGAACGGCCTCACCAAGGAAATCCCTGATTAGGACTCTGGGCCCGTGCCTCTTCAAAAGCCTGCCGTGCTACAGGAAAAACTGTGCTTTAGTTGCAATAGAAAAAAGGTCGTCTTTCTTCAAGAGGCAGGGTGACTTCAGGTAGGAGGTCCTGAATGGAAGGAGAAGCTTACTGTTTCTGTCTGTACAGCTCAAACTAGGGAATGAGAACGACTTCCACGACATGTTGGAACTTGTTGAACGTTGCTCCTGAACCTGTGCGAGTGCTATGAATCAAGATATCACAAGAAAGAGTGCAGTGTGTTGCCCATGACTCAGCAGACACAGAGGACCTCCGAGGACCAATGTGCCTCGTTGTTGCTCAGCAGGCCTACAGGGGTGTGGGGATACTCAGAGACCTTGGAACAAAAATGATGCTCAACCGAGGGGCCTAGGAGTCCTGAAAAGGGTACTTCATTTAAAGTAAACCAGAAGAGTGACTAAGAGCTAATGGAAAGAGCTGCATGCCTCCCGTTCGGCAGGGCTACTCAGGGCCTTACCTCGAGCCAAGGGCTCACGTTTAGATTCCCTTTAGGTCTAGAGCATGGCAAGGTGCGCCCCACCGCGGCCAATGAAGTTCCGTGTGTAGCCAGAGAAAACTCATTTACTTCCCAGACACATGCCTACAGTGGCCAGAGGCCTGTCAACAGCAGAGAATTTCAGGGAGCTTCACGAAAGCAAGAGGGGAGCTTTCCAAACGGAAAGCAAGGTTAGTCCCATCATGCCCCCATTTCCATGGGCACAGGCAGCATACATCTCTGTGGTTTTTAACCAGTCAAATGAGACACAGAGTACACAGTGGTTGCTTCCCTGAATCATCTTCTCGAGGCAGGGTTTTCTGCATCTAGTGAACGGCCTCACCAAGGAAATCCCTGATTAGGACTCTGGGCCCGTGCCTCTTCAAAAGCCTCCCGTGCTACAGGAAAAACTGTGCTTTAGTTGCAATAGAAAAAAGGTCGTCTTTCTTCAAGAGGCAGGGTGACTTCAGGTAGGAGGTCCTGAATGGAAGGAGAAGCTTACTGTTTCTGTCTGTACAGCTCAAACTAGGGAATGAGAACGACTTCCACGACATGTTGGAACTTGTTGAACGTTGCTCCTGAACCTGTGCGAGTGCTATGAATCAAGATATCACAAGAAAGAGTGCAGTGTGTTGCCCATGACTCAGCAGACACAGAGGACCTCCGAGGACCAATGTGCCTCGTTGTTGCTCAGCAGGCCTACAGGGGTGTGGGGATACTCAGAGACCTTGGAACAAAAATGATGCTCAACCGAGGGGCCTAGGAGTCCTGAAAAGGGTACTTCATTTAAAGTAAACCAGAAGAGTGACTAAGAGCTAATGGAAAGAGCTGCATGCCTCCCGTTCGGCAGGGCTACTCAGGGCCTTACCTCGAGCCAAGGGCTCACGTTTAGATTCCCTTTAGCTCTAGAGCATGGCAAGGTGCGCCCCACCGCGGCCAATGAAGTTCCGTGTGTAGCCAGAGAAAACTCATTTACTTCCCAGACACATGCCTACAGTGGCCAGAGGCCTGTCAACAGCAGAGAATTTCAGGGAGCTTCACGAAAGCAAGAGGGGAGCTTTCCAAACGGAAAGCAAGGTTAGTCCCATCATGCCCCCATTTCCATGGGCACAGGCAGCATACATCTCTGTGGTTTTTAACCAGTCAAATGAGACACAGAGTACACAGTTGTTGCTTCCCTGAATCAACTTCTCGAGGCAGGGTGTTCTGCATCTAGTGAACGGCCTCACCAAGGAAAGCCCTAGCTAGGCCTCTGGGCCCGTGCCTTTTCAAAAGCCTGCCGTGCTACAGGAAAAACTGTGCTTTAGTTGCAATAGAAACGAGGTCGTCTTTCTTCAAGAGGCAGGGTGACTTCAGGTAGGAAGTCCTGAATGGAAGGAGAAGCTTACTGTTTCTCTCTGTACAGCTCAAACTAGGGAATGAGAGCGACTTCCACGGCCTGTTGGAACTGGCTTAACGGTGCTCGTGAACCTGTGCGATTGCTGGCTAAATCAAGATATTCCAATAAGAGTGCACTGTGTTGCCCTACACTCGGCATACACACTGTGAGTCGGAAAGCTCCTGGCCTGGATATTGCTTAGAAGGACAAGGGGAGCCTGAGGGTACTCAGTGTTCTTGCAGGCAACAGGGTTTCCAGGCGAGGCACCTCGGTGTCCTGAAAAGCGTACTGGCTTTAAAATGATGAAGATAAGCGACTACGGCCTCATGGAAACTGCTACACGCCTCTGCTTCTGCATAGTATTTCATGGCCTTACCTCGAGGCAAGTTCTCAGGTTTCTTGCCCTGTGAGCGACACAGCATGTTAAGATGCTGTATTTCTCCTTGAATAGAGTGACTTCTGGTACGAGGTCCTCGATAACTTCTAAGCAGAGTGTTTTCTCAGGGCTGCTCAGACGAGGGCAATGTCGAAGACTTCCAGGGCATGTTGGACTGCCTAGAAATGTGGTTCTGATGCTGTTCGAGTGCTCTGGAAATGTAGCTCTCCTGAAGTAACGTACAGTGTGTTGCCCGACACTCTGCAGACACAGAGAGCCTCCGTGGGACGTATGGGATGAAATGCTGCTCAGCAGGCCCACAGGGGTATAGAGGGAGTCAGGGATCTTGGAACCGAAATGATGCTCACCCGAAGGGCGTAGGAGTTCTGAAAGGGGTAATTCTTTAAATAAAACAGACCTCCATTAAGAGCTCATGGAAAGAGCTGCATGCCTCCCTTTCTGCAGGGCTACTCAGGGCCTTACCTGAGGCAAGGACTCACGTTGAGATTCCCTTTAGCTCTAGAGCATGGCAAGGAGAGCCGCACCCCGCCAATGAAGCTCCGTGTGTACCGAGAGAAAAGTCATTTTCTTCCCAGACACATGCCTACAGTGGCCAGAGGACTGTCAACAGCAGAGAATTTCAGGAGCTTCACGGAAGCAAGAATGGAGGTTTTCAAACGGAAAGCAAGGCTAGTCCCATCATGCCCCCATTTCCATGAGCACAGGCAGCATACATCTCTGTGGTTTTTACCCAGTCAAATGAGACACAGAGTACACAGTTGTTGCTTCCCTGAATCAACTTCTCGAGGCAGGGTGTTCTGCATCTAGTGAACGGCCTCACCAAGGAAATCCCTGATTAGGACTCTGGGCCCGTGCCTCTTCAAAAGCCTGCCGTGCTACAGGAAAAACTGTGCTTTAGTTGCAATAGAAAAAAGGTCGTCTTTCTTCAAGAGGCAGGGTGACTTCAGGTAGGAGGTCCTGAATGGAAGGAGAAGCTTACTGTTTCTGTCTGTACAGCTCAAACTAGGGAATGAGAACGACTTCCACGACATGTTGGAACTTGTTGAACGTTGCTCCTGAACCTGTGCGAGTGCTATGAATCAAGATATCACAAGAAAGAGTGCAGTGTGTTGCCCATGACTCAGCAGACACAGAGGACCTCCGAGGACCAATGTGCCTCGTTGTTGCTCAGCAGGCCTACAGGGGTGTGGGGATACTCAGAGACCTTGGAACAAAAATGATGCTCAACCGAGGGGCCTAGGAGTCCTGAAAAGGGTACTTCATTTAAAGTAAACCAGAAGAGTGACTAAGAGCTAATGGAAAGAGCTGCATGCCTCCCGTTCGGCAGGGCTACTCAGGGCCTTACCTCGAGCCAAGGGCTCACGTTTAGATTCCCTTTAGGTCTAGAGCATGGCAAGGTGCGCCCCACCGCGGCCAATGAAGTTCCGTGTGTAGCCAGAGAAAACTCATTTACTTCCCAGACACATGCCTACAGTGGCCAGAGGCCTGTCAACAGCAGAGAATTTCAGGGAGCTTCACGAAAGCAAGAGGGGAGCTTTCCAAACGGAAAGCAAGGTTAGTCCCATCATGCCCCCATTTCCATGGGCACAGGCAGCATACATCTCTGTGGTTTTTAACCAGTCAAATGAGACACAGAGTACACAGTGGTTGCTTCCCTGAATCATCTTCTCGAGGCAGGGTTTTCTGCATCTAGTGAACGGCCTCACCAAGGAAATCCCTGATTAGGACTCTGGGCCCGTGCCTCTTCAAAAGCCTCCCGTGCTACAGGAAAAACTGTGCTTTAGTTGCAATAGAAAAAAGGTCGTCTTTCTTCAAGAGGCAGGGTGACTTCAGGTAGGAGGTCCTGAATGGAAGGAGAAGCTTACTGTTTCTGTCTGTACAGCTCAAACTAGGGAATGAGAACGACTTCCACGACATGTTGGAACTTGTTGAACGTTGCTCCTGAACCTGTGCGAGTGCTATGAATCAAGATATCACAAGAAAGAGTGCAGTGTGTTGCCCATGACTCAGCAGACACAGAGGACCTCCGAGGACCAATGTGCCTCGTTGTTGCTCAGCAGGCCTACAGGGGTGTGGGGATACTCAGAGACCTTGGAACAAAAATGATGCTCAACCGAGGGGCCTAGGAGTCCTGAAAAGGGTACTTCATTTAAAGTAAACCAGAAGAGTGACTAAGAGCTAATGGAAAGAGCTGCATGCCTCCCGTTCGGCAGGGCTACTCAGGGCCTTACCTCGAGCCAAGGGCTCACGTTTAGATTCCCTTTAGCTCTAGAGCATGGCAAGGTGCGCCCCACCGCGGCCAATGAAGTTCCGTGTGTAGCCAGAGAAAACTCATTTACTTCCCAGACACATGCCTACAGTGGCCAGAGGCCTGTCAACAGCAGAGAATTTCAGGGAGCTTCACGAAAGCAAGAGGGGAGCTTTCCAAACGGAAAGCAAGGTTAGTCCCATCATGCCCCCATTTCCATGGGCACAGGCAGCATACATCTCTGTGGTTTTTAACCAGTCAAATGAGACACAGAGTACACAGTTGTTGCTTCCCTGAATCAACTTCTCGAGGCAGGGTGTTCTGCATCTAGTGAACGGCCTCACCAAGGAAAGCCCTAGCTAGGCCTCTGGGCCCGTGCCTTTTCAAAAGCCTGCCGTGCTACAGGAAAAACTGTGCTTTAGTTGCAATAGAAACGAGGTCGTCTTTCTTCAAGAGGCAGGGTGACTTCAGGTAGGAAGTCCTGAATGGAAGGAGAAGCTTACTGTTTCTCTCTGTACAGCTCAAACTAGGGAATGAGAGCGACTTCCACGGCCTGTTGGAACTGGCTTAACGGTGCTCGTGAACCTGTGCGATTGCTGGCTAAATCAAGATATTCCAATAAGAGTGCACTGTGTTGCCCTACACTCGGCATACACACTGTGAGTCGGAAAGCTCCTGGCCTGGATATTGCTTAGAAGGACAAGGGGAGCCTGAGGGTACTCAGTGTTCTTGCAGGCAACAGGGTTTCCAGGCGAGGCACCTCGGTGTCCTGAAAAGCGTACTGGCTTTAAAATGATGAAGATAAGCGACTACGGCCTCATGGAAACTGCTACACGCCTCTGCTTCTGCATAGTATTTCATGGCCTTACCTCGAGGCAAGTTCTCAGGTTTCTTGCCCTGTGAGCGACACAGCATGTTAAGATGCTGTATTTCTCCTTGAATAGAGTGACTTCTGGTACGAGGTCCTCGATAACTTCTAAGCAGAGTGTTTTCTCAGGGCTGCTCAGACGAGGGCAATGTCGAAGACTTCCAGGGCATGTTGGACTGCCTAGAAATGTGGTTCTGATGCTGTTCGAGTGCTCTGGAAATGTAGCTCTCCTGAAGTAACGTACAGTGTGTTGCCCGACACTCTGCAGACACAGAGAGCCTCCGTGGGACGTATGGGATGAAATGCTGCTCAGCAGGCCCACAGGGGTATAGAGGGAGTCAGGGATCTTGGAACCGAAATGATGCTCACCCGAAGGGCGTAGGAGTTCTGAAAGGGGTAATTCTTTAAATAAAACAGACCTCCATTAAGAGCTCATGGAAAGAGCTGCATGCCTCCCTTTCTGCAGGGCTACTCAGGGCCTTACCTGAGGCAAGGACTCACGTTGAGATTCCCTTTAGCTCTAGAGCATGGCAAGGAGAGCCGCACCCCGCCAATGAAGCTCCGTGTGTACCGAGAGAAAAGTCATTTTCTTCCCAGACACATGCCTACAGTGGCCAGAGGACTGTCAACAGCAGAGAATTTCAGGGAGCTTCACGGAAGCAAGAATGGAGGTTTTCAAACGGAAAGCAAGGCTAGTCCCATCATGCCCCCATTTCCATGGGCACAGGCAGCATACATCTCTGTGGTTTTTAACCAGTCAAATGAGACACAGAGTACACAGTGGTTGCTTCCCTGAATCAACTTCTCGAGGCAGGGTGTTCTGCATCTAGTGAACGGCCTCACCAAGGAAATCCCTGATTAGGACTCTAGGCCCGTGCCTCTTCAAAAGCCTGCCGTGCTACTGGAAAAACTGTGCTTTAGTTGCAATAGAAAGAAGGTCGTCTTTCTTCAAGAGGCAGGGTGACTTCAGGTAGGAGGTCCTGAATGGAAGGAGAAGCTTACTGTTTCTGTCTGTACAGCTCAAACTAGGGAATGAGAACGACTTCCACGACATGTTGGAACTTGTTGAACGTTGCTCCTGAACCTGTGCGAGTGCTATGAATCAAGATATCACAAGAAAGAGTGCAGTGTGTTGCCCATGACTCAGCAGACACAGAGGACCTCCGAGGACCAATGTGCCTCGTTGTTGCTCAGCAGGCCTACAGGGGTGTGGAGATACTCAGAGACCTTGGAACAAAAATGATGCTCAACCGAGGGGCCTAGGAGTCCTGAAAAGGGTACTTCATTTAAAGTAAACCAGAAGAGTGACTAAGAGCTAATGGAAAGAGCTGCATGCCTCCCGTTCGGCAGGGCTACTCAGGGCCTTACCTCGAGCCAAGGGCTCACGTTTAGATTCCCTTTAGCTCTAGAGCATGGCAAGGTGCGCCCCACCGCGGCCAATGAAGTTCCGTGTGTAGCCAGAGAAAACTCATTTACTTCCCAGACGCATGCCTACAGTGGCCAGAGGCCTGTCAACAGCAGAGAATTTCAGGGAGCTTCACGAAAGCAAGAGGGGAGCTTTCCAAACGGAAAGCAAGGTTAGTCCCATCATGCCCCCATTTCCATGGGCACAGGCAGCATACATCTCTGTGGTTTTTAACCAGTCAAATGAGACACAGAGTACACAGTTGTTGCTTCCCTGAATCAACTTCTCGAGGCAGGGTGTTCTGCATCTAGTGAACGGCCTCACCAAGGAAAGCCCTAGCTAGGCCTCTGGGCCCGTGCCTTTTCAAAAGCCTGCCGTGCTACAGGAAAAACTGTGCTTTAGTTGCAATAGAAACGAGGTCGTCTTTCTTCAAGAGGCAGGGTGACTTCAGGTAGGAAGTCCTGAATGGAAGGAGAAGCTTACTGTTTCTCTCTGTACAGCTCAAACTAGGGAATGAGAGCGACTTCCACGGCCTTTTGGAACTGGCTTAACGGTGCTCGTGAACCTGTGCGATTGCTGGCTAAATCAAGATATTCCAATAAGAGTGCACTGTGTTGCCCTACACTCGGCATACACACTGTGAGTCGGAAAGCTCCTGGCCTGGATATTGCTTAGAAGGACAAGGGGAGCCTGAGGGTACTCAGTGTTCTTGCAGGCAACAGGGTTTCCAGGCGAGGCACCTCGGTGTCCTGAAAAGCGTACTGGCTTTAAAATGATGAAGATAAGCGACTACGGCCTCATGGAAACTGCTACACGCCTCTGCTTCTGCATAGTATTTCATGGCCTTACCTCGAGGCAAGTTCTCAGGTTTCTTGCCCTGTGAGCGACACAGCATGTTAAGATGCTGTATTTCTCCTTGAATAGAGTGACTTCTGGTACGAGGTCCTCGATAACTTCTAAGCAGTGTTTTCTCAGGGCTGCTCAGACGAGGGCAATGTCGAAGACTTCCAGGGCATGTTGGACTGCCTAAAAATGTGGTTCTGATGATGTTCGAGTGCTCTGGAAATGTAGCTCTCCTGAAGTAACGTACAGTGTGTTGCCCGACACCCTGCAGACACAGAGAGCCTCCGTGGGACGTATGGGACGCAATGCTGCTCAGCCGGCCCACAGGGGTATAGAGGGAGTCAGGGATCTTGGAACCAAAATGATGCTCACCCGAAGGGCGTAGGAGTTCTGAAAGGGGTAATTCTTTAAATAAAACAGACCTCCATTAAGAGCTCATGGAAAGAGCTGCATGCCTCCCTTTCTGCAGGGCTACTCAGGGCCTTACCTGAGGCAAGGACTCACGTTGAGATTCCCTTTAGCTCTAGAGCATGGCAAGGAGAGCCGCACCCCGCCAATGAAGCTCCGTGTGTACCGAGAGAAAAGTCATTTTCTTCCCAGACACATGCCTACAGTGGCCAGAGGACTGTCAACAGCAGAGAATTTCAGGGAGCTTCACGGAAGCAAGAATGGAGGTTTTCAAACGGAAAGCAAGGCTAGTCCCATCATGCCCCCATTTCCATGGGCACAGGCAGCATACATCTCTGTGGTTTTTAACCAGTCAAATGAGACACAGAGTACACAGTGGTTGCTTCCCTGAATCAACTTCTCGAGGCAGGGTGTTCTGCATCTAGTGAACGGCCTCACCAAGGAAATCCCTGATTAGGACTCTGGGCCCGTGCCTCTTCAAAAGCCTGCCGTGCTACAGGAAAAACTGTGCTTTAGTTGCAATAGAAAGAAGGTCGTCTTTCTTCAAGAGGCAGGGTGACTTCAGGTAGGAGGTCCTGAATGGAAGGAGAAGCTTACTGTTTCTGTCTGTACAGCTCAAACTAGGGAATGAGAACGACTTCCACGACATGTTGGAACTTGTTGAACGTTGCTCCTGAACCTGTGCGAGTGCTGTGAATCAAGATATCACAAGAAAGAGTGCAGTGTGTTGCCCATGACTCAGCAGACACAGAGGACCTCCGAGGACCAATGTGCCTCGTTGTTGCTCAGCAGGCCTACAGGGGTGTGGAGATACTCAGAGACCTTGGAACAAAAATGATGCTCAACCGAGGGGCCTAGGAGTCCTGAAAAGGGTACTTCATTTAAAGTAAACCAGAAGAGTGACTAAGAGCTAATGGAAAGAGCTGCATGCCTCCCGTTCGGCAGGGCTACTCAGGGCCTTACCTCGAGCCAAGGGCTCACGTTTAGATTCCCTTTAGCTCTAGAGCATGGCAAGGTGCGCCCCACCGCGGCCAATGAAGTTCCGTGTGTAGCCAGAGAAAACTCATTTACTTCCCAGACACATGCCTACAGTGGCCAGAGGCCTGTCAACAGCAGAGAATTTCAGGGAGCTTCACGAAAGCAAGAGGGGAGCTTTCCAAACGGAAAGCAAGGTTAGTCCCATCATGCCCCCATTTCCATGGGCACAGGCAGCATACATCTCTGTGGTTTTCAACCAGTCAAATGAGACATAGAGTACACAGTTGTTGCTTCCCTGAATCAACTTCTCGAGGCAGGGTGTTCTGCATCTAGTGAACGGCCTCACCAAGGAAAGCCCTAGCTAGGCCTCTGGGCCCGTGCCTTTTCAAAAGCCTGCCGTGCTACAGGAAAAACTGTGCTTTAGTTGCAATAGAAACGAGGTCGTCTTTCTTCAAGAGGCAGGGTGACTTCAGGTAGGAAGTCCTGAATGGAAGGAGAAGCTTACTGTTTCTCTCTGTACAGCTCAAACTAGGGAATGAGAGCGACTTCCACGGCCTGTTGGAACTGGCTTAACGGTGCTCGTGAACCTGTGCGATTGCTGGCTAAATCAAGATATTCCAATAAGAGTGCACTGTGTTGCCCTACACTCGGCATACACACTGTGAGTCGGAAAGCTCCTGGCCTGGATATTGCTTAGAAGGACAAGGGGAGCCTGAGTGTACTCAGTGTTCTTGCAGGCAACAGGGTTTCCAGGCGAGGCACCTAGGTGTCCTGAAAAGCGTACTGGCTTTAAAATGATGAAGATAAGCGACTACGGCCTCATGGAAACTGCTACACGCCTCTGCTTCTGCATAGTATTTCATGGCCTTACCTCGAGGCAAGTTCTCAGGTTTCTTGCCCTGTGAGTGACACAGCATGTTAAGATGCTGTATTTCTCCTTGAATAGAGTGACTTCTGGTACGAGGTCCTCGATAACTTCTAAGCAGAGTGTTTTCTCAGGGCTGCTCAGACGAGGGCAATGTCGAAGACTTCCAGGGCATGTTGGACTGCCTAGAAATGTGGTTCTGATGCTGTTCGAGTGCTCTGGAAATGTAGCTCTCCTGAAGTAACGTACAGTGTGTTGCCCGACACCCTGCAGACACAGAGAGCCTCCGTGGGACGTATGGGACGCAATGCTGCTCAGCAGGCCCACAGGGGTATAGAGGGAGTCAGGGATCTTGGAACCAAAATGATGCTCACCCGAAGGGCGTAGGAGTTCTGAAAGGGGTAATTCTTTAAATAAAACAGACCTCCATTAAGAGCTCATGGAAAGAGCTGCATGCCTCCCTTTCTGCAGGGCTACTCAGGGCCTTACCTGAGGCAAGGACTCACGTTGAGATTCCCTTTAGCTCTAGAGCATGGCAAGGAGAGCCGCACCCCGCCAATGAAGCTCCGTGTGTACCGAGAGAAAAGTCATTTTCTTCCCAGACACATGCCTACAGTGGCCAGAGGACTGTCAACAGCAGAGAATTTCAGGGAGCTTCACGGAAGCAAGAATGGAGGTTTTCAAACGGAAAGCAAGGCTAGTCCCATCATGCCCCCATTTCCATGGGCACAGGCAGCATACATCTCTGTGGTTTTTAACCAGTCAAATGAGACACAGAGTACACAGTGGTTGCTTCCCTGAATCAACTTCTCGAGGCAGGGTGTTCTGCATCTAGTGAACGGCCTCACCAAGGAAATCCCTGATTAGGACTCTGGGCCCGTGCCTCTTCAAAAGCCTGCCGTGCTACAGGAAAAACTGTGCTTTAGTTGCAATAGAAAGAAGGTCGTCTTTCTTCAAGAGGCAGGGTGACTTCAGGTAGGAGGTCCTGAATGGAAGGAGAAGCTTACAGTTTCTGTCTGTACAGCTCAAACTAGGGAATGAGAACGACTTCCACGACATGTTGGAACTTGTTGAACGTTGCTCCTGAACCTGTGCGAGTGCTGTGAATCAAGATATCACAAGAAAGAGTGCAGTGTGTTGCCCATGACTCAGCAGACACAGAGGACCTCCGAGGACCAATGTGCCTCGTTGTTGCTCAGCAGGCCTACAGGGGTGTGGAGATACTCAGAGACCTTGGAACAAAAATGATGCTCAACCGAGGGGCCTAGGAGTCCTGAAAAGGGTACTTCATTTAAAGTAAACCAGAAGAGTGACTAAGAGCTAATGGAAAGAGCTGCATGCCTCCCGTTCTGCAGGGCTACTCAGGGCCTTACCTCGAGCCAAGGGCTCACGTTTAGATTCCCTTTAGCTCTAGAGCATGGCAAGGTGCGCCCCACCGCGGCCAATGAAGTTCCGTGTGTAGCCAGAGAAAACTCATTTACTTCCCAGACACATGCCTACAGTGGCCAGAGGCCTGTCAACAGCAGAGAATTTCAGGGAGCTTCACGAAAGCAAGAGGGGAGCTTTCCAAACGGAAAGCAAGGTTAGTCCCATCATGCCCCCATTTCCATGGGCACAGGCAGCATACATCTCTGTGGTTTTTAACCAGTCAAATGAGACACAGAGTACACAGTTGTTGCTTCCCTGAATCAACTTCTCGAGGCAGGGTGTTCTGCATCTAGTGAACGGCCTCACCAAGGAAAGCCCTAGCTAGGCCTCTGGGCCCGTGCCTTTTCAAAAGCCTGCCGTGCTACAGGAAAAACTGTGCTTTAGTTGCAATAGAAACGAGGTCGTCTTTCTTCAAGAGGCAGGGTGACTTCAGGTAGGAAGTCCTGAATGGAAGGAGAAGCTTACTGTTTCTCTCTGTACAGCTCAAACTAGGGAATGAGAGCGACTTCCACGGCCTGTTGGAACTGGCTTAACGGTGCTCGTGAACCTGTGCGATTGCTGGCTAAATCAAGATATTCCAATAAGAGTGCACTGTGTTGCCCTACACTCGGCATACACACTGTGAGTCGGAAAGCTCCTGGCCTGGATATTGCTTAGAAGGACAAGGGGAGCCTGAGGGTACTCAGTGTTCTTGCAGGCAACAGGGTTTCCAGGCGAGGCACCTCGGTGTCCTGAAAAGCGTACTGGCTTTAAAATGATGAAGATAAGCGACTACGGCCTCATGGAAACTGCTACACGCCTCTGCTTCTGCATAGTATTTCATGGCCTTACCTCG
Organism: Balaenoptera physalus; assembly: GCF_965194825.1. Lineage (NCBI taxonomy): Eukaryota > Metazoa > Chordata > Mammalia > Artiodactyla > Balaenopteridae > Balaenoptera > Balaenoptera physalus. The sequence goes on from NW_028126010.1 coordinate 440,338, forward strand.
AGGCAAGTTCTCAGGTTTCTTGCCCTGTGAGCGACACAGCATGTTAAGATGCTGTATTTCTCCTTGAATAGAGTGACTTCTGGTACGAGGTCCTCGATAACTTCTAAGCAGAGTGTTTTCTCAGGGCTGCTCAGACGAGGGCAATGTCGAAGACTTCCAGGGCATGTTGGACTGCCTAGAAATGTGGTTCTGATGCTGTTCGAGTGCTCTGGAAATGTAGCTCTCCTGAAGTAACGTACAGTGTGTTGCCCGACACTCTGCAGACACAGAGAGCCTCCGTGGGACGTATGGGACGCAATGCTGCTCAGCAGGCCCACAGGGGTATAGAGGGAGTCAGGGATCTTGGAACCAAAATGATGCTCACCCGAAGGGCGTAGGAGTTCTGAAAGGGGTAATTCTTTAAATAAAACAGACCTCCATTAAGAGCTCATGGAAAGAGCTGCATGCCTCCCTTTCTGCAGGGCTACTCAGGGCCTTACCTGAGGCAAGGACTCACGTTGAGATTCCCTTTAGCTCTAGAGCATGGCAAGGAGAGCCGCACCCCGCCAATGAAGCTCCGTGTGTACCGAGAGAAAAGTCATTTTCTTCCCAGACACATGCCTACAGTGGCCAGAGGACTGTCAACAGCAGAGAATTTCAGGGAGCTTCACGGAAGCAAGAATGGAGGTTTTCAAACGGAAAGCAAGGCTAGTCCCATCATGCCCCCATTTCCATGGGCACAGGCAGCATACATCTCTGTGGTTTTTAACCAGTCAAATGAGACACAGAGTACACAGTGGTTGCTTCCCTGAATCATCTTCTCGAGGCAGGGTGTTCTGCATCTAGTGAACGGCCTCACCAAGGAAATCCCTGATTAGGACTCTGGGCCCGTGCCTCTTCAAAAGCCTGCCGTGCTACAGGAAAAACTGTGCTTTAGTTGCAATAGAAAGAAGGTCGTCTTTCTTCAAGAGGCAGGGTGACTTCAGGTAGGAGGTCCTGAATGGAAGGAGAAGCTTACTGTTTCTGTCTGTACAGCTCAAACTAGGGAATGAGAACGACTTCCTCGACATGTTGGAACTTGTTGAACGTTGCTCCTGAACCTGTGCGAGTGCTATGAATCAAGATATCACAAGAAAGAGTGCAGTGTGTTGCCCATGACTCAGCAGACACAGAGGACCTCCGAGGACCAATGTGCCTCGTTGTTGCTCAGCAGGCCTACAGGGGTGTGGGGATACTCAGAGACCTTGGAACAAAAATGATGCTCAACCGAGGGGCCTAGGAGTCCTGAAAAGGGTACTTCATTTAAAGTAAACCAGAAGAGTGACTAAGAGCTAATGGAAAGAGCTGCATGCCTCCCGTTCGGCAGGGCTACTCAGGGCCTTACCTCGAGCCAAGGGCTCACGTTTAGATTCCCTTTAGCTCTAGAGCATGGCAAGGTGCGCCCCACCGCGGCCAATGAAGTTCCGTGTGTAGCCAGAGAAAACTCATTTACTTCCCAGACACATGCCTACAGTGGCCAGAGGCCTGTCAACAGCAGAGAATTTCAGGGAGCTTCACGAAAGCAAGAGGGGAGCTTTCCAAACGGAAAGCAAGGTTAGTCCCATCATGCCCCCATTTCCATGGGCACAGGCAGCATACATCTCTGTGGTTTTTAACCAGTCAAATGAGACACAGAGTACACAGTTGTTGCTTCCCTGAATCAACTTCTCGAGGCAGGGTGTTCTGCATCTAGTGAACGGCCTCACCAAGGAAAGCCCTAGCTAGGCCTCTGGGCCCGTGCCTTTTCAAAAGCCTGCCGTGCTACAGGAAAAACTGTGCTTTAGTTGCAATAGAAACGAGGTCGTCTTTCTTCAAGAGGCAGGGTGACTTCAGGTAGGAAGTCCTGAATGGAAGGAGAAGCTTACTGTTTCTCTCTGTACAGCTCAAACTAGGGAATGAGAGCGACTTCCACGGCCTGTTGGAACTGGCTTAACGGTGCTCGTGAACCTGTGCGATTGCTGGCTAAATCAAGATATTCCAATAAGAGTGCACTGTGTTGCCCTACACTCGGCATACACACTGTGAGTCGGAAAGCTCCTGGCCTGGATATTGCTTAGAAGGACAAGGGGAGCCTGAGGGTACTCAGTGTTCTTGCAGGCAACAGGGTTTCCAGGCGAGGCACCTCGGTGTCCTGAAAAGCGTACTGGCTTTAAAATGATGAAGATAAGCGACTACGGCCTCATGGAAACTGCTACACGCCTCTGCTTCTGCATAGTATTTCATGGCCTTACCTCGAGGCAAGTTCTCAGGTTTCTTGCCCTGTGAGCGACACAGCATGTTAAGATGCTGTATTTCTCCTTGAATAGAGTGACTTCTGGTACGAGGTCCTCGATAACTTCTAAGCAGAGTGTTTTCTCAGGGCTGCTCAGACGAGGGCAATGTCGAAGACTTCCAGGGCATGTTGGACTGCCTAGAAATGTGGTTCTGATGCTGTTCGAGTGCTCTGGAAATGTAGCTCTCCTGAAGTAACGTACAGTGTGTTGCCCGACACTCTGCAGACACAGAGAGCCTCCGTGGGACGTATGGGATGAAATGCTGCTCAGCAGGCCCACAGGGGTATAGAGGGAGTCAGGGATCTTGGAACCGAAATGATGCTCACCCGAAGGGCGTAGGAGTTCTGAAAGGGGTAATTCTTTAAATAAAACAGACCTCCATTAAGAGCTCATGGAAAGAGCTGCATGCCTCCCTTTCTGCAGGGCTACTCAGGGCCTTACCTGAGGCAAGGACTCACGTTGAGATTCCCTTTAGCTCTAGAGCATGGCAAGGAGAGCCGCACCCCGCCAATGAAGCTCCGTGTGTACCGAGAGAAAAGTCATTTTCTTCCCAGACACATGCCTACAGTGGCCAGAGGACTGTCAACAGCAGAGAATTTCAGGGAGCTTCACGGAAGCAAGAATGGAGGTTTTCAAACGGAAAGCAAGGCTAGGCCCATCATGCCCCCATTTCCATGGGCACAGGCAGCATACATCTCTGTGGTTTTTAACCAGTCAAATGAGACACAGAGTACACAGTGGTTGCTTCCCTGAATCAACTTCTCGAGGCAGGGTGTTCTGCATCTAGTGAACGGCCTCACCAAGGAAATCCCTGATTAGGACTCTAGGCCCGTGCCTCTTCAAAAGCCTGCCGTGCTACTGGAAAAACTGTGCTTTAGTTGCAATAGAAAGAAGGTCGTCTTTCTTCAAGAGGCAGGGTGACTTCAGGTAGGAGGTCCTGAATGGAAGGAGAAGCTTACTGTTTCTGTCTGTACAGCTCAAACTAGGGAATGAGAACGACTTCCACGACATGTTGGAACTTGTTGAACGTTGCTCCTGAACCTGTGCGAGTGCTGTGAATCAAGATATCACAAGAAAGAGTGCAGTGTGTTGCCCATGACTCAGCAGACACAGAGGACCTCCGAGGACCAATGTGCCTCGTTGTTGCTCAGCAGGCCTACAGGGGTGTGGAGATACTCAGAGACCTTGGAACAAAAATGATGCTCAACCGAGGGGCCTAGGAGTCCTGAAAAGGGTACTTCATTTAAAGTAAACCAGAAGAGTGACTAAGAGCTAATGGAAAGAGCTGCATGCCTCCCGTTCTGCAGGGCTACTCAGGGCCTTACCTCGAGCCAAGGGCTCACGTTTAGATTCCCTTTAGCTCTAGAGCATGGCAAGGTGCGCCCCACCGCGGCCAATGAAGTTCCGTGTGTAGCCAGAGAAAACTCATTTACTTCCCAGACACATGCCTACAGTGGCCAGAGGCCTGTCAACAGCAGAGAATTTCAGGGAGCTTCACGAAAGCAAGAGGGGAGCTTTCCAAACGGAAAGCAAGGTTAGTCCCATCATGCCCCCATTTCCATGGGCACAGGCAGCATACATCTCTGTGGTTTTCAACCAGTCAAATGAGACACAGAGTACACAGTTGTTGCTTCCCTGAATCAACTTCTCGAGGCAGGGTGTTCTGCATCTAGTGAACGGCCTCACCAAGGAAAGCCCTAGCTAGGCCTCTGGGCCCGTGCCTTTTCAAAAGCCTGCCGTGCTACAGGAAAAACTGTGCTTTAGTTGCAATAGAAACGAGGTCGTCTTTCTTCAAGAGGCAGGGTGACTTCAGGTAGGAAGTCCTGAATGGAAGGAGAAGCTTACTGTTTCTCTCTGTACAGCTCAAACTAGGGAATGAGAGCGACTTCCACGGCCTGTTGGAACTGGCTTAACGGTGCTCGTGAACCTGTGCGATTGCTGGCTAAATCAAGATATTCCAATAAGAGTGCACTGTGTTGCCCTACACTCGGCATACACACTGTGAGTCGGAAAGCTCCTGGCCTGGATATTGCTTAGAAGGACAAGGGGAGCCTGAGTGTACTCAGTGTTCTTGCAGGCAACAGGGTTTCCAGGCGAGGCACCTAGGTGTCCTGAAAAGCGTACTGGCTTTAAAATGATGAAGATAAGCGACTACGGCCTCATGGAAACTGGTACACGCCTCTGCTTCTGCATAGTATTTCATGGCCTTACCTCGAGGCAAGTTCTCAGGTTTCTTGCCCTGTGAGCGACACAGCATGTTAAGATGCTGTATTTCTCCTTGAATAGAGTGACTTCTGGTACGAGGTCCTCGATAACTTCTAAGCAGAGTGTTTTCTCAGGGCTGCTCAGACGAGGGCAATGTCGAAGACTTCCAGGGCATGTTGGACTGCCTAGAAATGTGGTTCTGATGCTGTTCGAGTGCTCTGGAAATGTAGCTCTCCTGAAGTAACGTACAGTGTGTTGCCCGACACTCTGCAGACACAGAGAGCCTCCGTGGGACGTATGGGACGCAATGCTGCTCAGCAGGCCCACAGGGGTATAGAGGGAGTCAGGGATCTTGGAACCAAAATGATGCTCACCCGAAGGGCGTAGGAGTTCTGAAAGGGGTAATTCTTTAAATAAAACAGACCTCCATTAAGAGCTCATGGAAAGAGCTGCATGCCTCCCTTTCTGCAGGGCTACTCAGGGCCTTACCTGAGGCAAGGACTCACGTTGAGATTCCCTTTAGCTCTAGAGCATGGCAAGGAGAGCCGCACCCCGCCAATGAAGCTCCGTGTGTACCGAGAGAAAAGTCATTTTCTTCCCAGACACATGCCTACAGTGGCCAGAGGACTGTCAACAGCAGAGAATTTCAGGGAGCTTCACGGAAGCAAGAATGGAGGTTTTCAAACGGAAAGCAAGGCTAGTCCCATCATGCCCCCATTTCCATGGGCACAGGCAGCATACATCTCTGTGGTTTTTAACCAGTCAAATGAGACACAGAGTACACAGTGGTTGCTTCCCTGAATCAACTTCTCGAGGCAGGGTGTTCTGCATCTAGTGAACGGCCTCACGAAGGAAATCCCTGATTAGGACTCTGGGCCCGTGCCTCTTCAAAAGCCTGCCGTGCTACAGGAAAAACTGTGCTTTAGTTGCAATAGAAAGAAGGTCGTCTTTCTTCAAGAGGCAGGGTGACTTCAGGTAGGAGGTCCTGAATGGAAGGAGAAGCTTACTGTTTCTGTCTGTACAGCTCAAACTAGGGAATGAGAACTACTTCCACGACATATTGGAACTTGTTGAACGTTGCTCTTGAACCTGTGCGAGTGCTGTGAATCAAGATATCACAAGAAAGAGTGCAGTGTGTTGCCCATGACTCAGCAGACACAGAGGACCTCCGAGGACCAATGTGCCTCGTTGTTGCTCAGCAGGCCTACAGGGGTGTGGAGATACTCAGAGACCTTGGAACAAAAATGATGCTCAACCGAGGGGCCTAGGAGTCCTGAAAAGGGTACTTCATTTAAAGTAAACCAGAAGAGTGACTAAGAGCTAATGGAAAGAGCTGCATGCCTCCCGTTCGGCAGGGCTACTCAGGGCCTTACCTCGAGCCAAGGGCTCACGTTTAGATTCCCTTTAGCTCTAGAGCATGGCAAGGTGCGCCCCACCGCGCCCAATGAAGTTCCGTGTGTAGCCAGAGAAAACTCATTTACTTCCCAGACACATGCCTACAGTGGCCAGAGGCCTGTCAACAGCAGAGAATTTCAGGGAGCTTCACGAAAGCAAGAGGGGAGCTTTCCAAACGGAAAGCAAGGTTAGTCCCATCATGCCCCCATTTCCATGGGCACAGGCAGCATACATCTCTGTGGTTTTCAACCAGTCAAATGAGACACAGAGTACACAGTTGTTGCTTCCCTGAATCAACTTCTCGAGGCAGGGTGTTCTGCATCTAGTGAACGGCCTCACCAAGGAAAGCCCTAGCTAGGCCTCTGGGCCCGTGCCTTTTCAAAAGCCTGCCGTGCTACAGGAAAAACTGTGCTTTAGTTGCAATAGAAACGAGGTCGTCTTTCTTCAAGAGGCAGGGTGACTTCAGGTAGGAAGTCCTGAATGGAAGGAGAAGCTTACTGTTTCTCTCTGTACAGCTCAAACTAGGGAATGAGAGCGACTTCCACGGCCTGTTGGAACTGGCTTAACGGTGCTCGTGAACCTGTGCGATTGCTGGCTAAATCAAGATATTCCAATAAGAGTGCACTGTGTTGCCCTACACTCGGCATACACACTGTGAGTCGGAAAGCTCCTGGCCTGGATATTGCTTAGAAGGACAAGGGGAGCCTGAGTGTACTCAGTGTTCTTGCAGGCAACAGGGTTTCCAGGCGAGGCACCTAGGTGTCCTGAAAAGCGTACTGGCTTTAAAATGATGAAGATAAGTGACTACGGCCTCATGGAAACTGCTACACGCCTCTGCTTCTGCATAGTATTTCATGGCCTTACCTCGAGGCAAGTTCTCAGGTTTCTTGCCCTGTGAGCGACACAGCATGTTAGGATGCTGTATTTCTCCTTGAATAGAGTGACTTCTGGTACGAGGTCCTCGATAACTTCTAAGCAGAGTGTTTTCTCAGGGCTGCTCAGACGAGGGCAATGTCGAAGACTTCCAGGGCATGTTGGACTGCCTAGAAATGAGGTTCTGATGCTGTTCGAGTGCTCTGGAAATGTAGCTCTCCTGAAGTAACGTACAGTGTGTTGCCCGACACTCTGCAGACACAGAGAGCCTCCGTGGGACGTATGGGACGCAATGCTGCTCAGCAGGCCCACAGGGGTATAGAGGGAGTCAGGGATCTTGGAACCAAAATGATGCTCACCCGAAGGGCGTAGGAGTTCTGAAAGGGGTAATTCTTTAAATAAAACAGACCTCCATTAAGAGCTCATGGAAAGAGCTGCATGCCTCCCTTTCTGCAGAGCTACTCAGGGCCTTACCTGAGGCAAGGACTCACGTTGAGATTCCCTTTAGCTCTAGAGCATGGCAAGTAGAGCCGCACCCCGCCAATGAAGCTCCGTGTGTACCGAGAGAAAAGTCATTTTCTTCCCAGACACATGCCTACAGTGGCCAGAGGACTGTCAACAGCAGAGAATTTCAGGGAGCTTCACGGAAGCAAGAATGGAGGTTTTCAAACGGAAAGCAAGGCTAGTCCCATCATGCCCCCATTTCCATGGGCACAGGCAGCATACATCTCTGTGGTTTTTAACAAGTCAAATGAGACACAGAGTACACAGTTGTTGCTTCCCTGAATCAACTTCTCGAGGCAGGGTGTTCTGCATCTAGTGAACGGCCTCACCAAGGAAAGCCCTAGCTAGGCCTCTGGGCCCGTGCCTTTTCAAAAGCCTGCCGTGCTACAGGAAAAACTGTGCTTTAGTTGCAATAGAAACGAGGTCGTCTTTCTTCAAGTGGCAGGGTGACTTCAGGTAGGAAGTCCTGAATGGAAGGAGAAGCTTACTGTTTCTCTCTGTACAGCTCAAACTAGGGAATGAGAGCAACTTCCACGGCCTGTTGGAACTGGCTTAACGGTGCTCGTGAACCTGTGCGATTGCTGGCTAAATCAAGATATTCCAATAAGAGTGCACTGTGTTGCCCTACACTCGGCATACACACTGTGAGTCGGAAAGCTCCTGGCCTGGATATTGCTTAGAAGGACAAGGGGAGCCTGAGGGTACTCAGTGTTCTTGCAGGCAACAGGGTTTCCAGGCGAGGCACCTAGGTGTCCTGAAAAGCGTACTGGCTTTAAAATGATGAAGATAAGCGACTACGGCCTCATGGAAACTGCTACACGCCTCTGCTTCTGCATAGTATTTCATGGCCTTACCTCGAGACAAGTTCTCAGGTTTCTTGCCCTGTGAGCGACACAGCATGTTAAGATGCTGTATTTCTCCTTGAATAGAGTGACTTCTGGTAGGAGGTCCTCGATAACTTCTAAGCAGAGTGTTTTCTCAGGGCTGCTCAGACGAGGGCAATGTCGAAGACTTCCAGGGCATGTTGGACTGCCTAGAAATGTGGTTCTGATGCTGTTCGAGTGCTCTGGAAATGTAGCTCTCCTGAAGTAACGTACAGTGTGTTGCCCGACACTCTGCAGACACAGAGAGCCTCCGTGGGACGTATGGGACGCAATGCTGCTCAGCAGGCCCACAGGGGTATAGAGGGAGTCAGGGATCTTGGAACCAAAATGATGCTCACCCGAAGGGCGTAGGAGTTCTGAAAGGGGTAATTCTTTAAATAAAACAGACCTCCATTAAGAGCTCATGGAAAGAGCTGCATGCCTCCCTTTCTGCAGGGCTACTCAGGGCCTTACCTGAGGCAAGGACTCACGTTGAGATTCCCTTTAGCTCTAGAGCATGGCAAGGAGAGCCGCACCCCGCCAATGAAGCTCCGTGTGTACCGAGAGAAAAGTCATTTTCTTCCCAGACACATGCCTACAGTGGCCAGAGGACTGTCAACAGCAGAGAATTTCAGGGAGCTTCACGGAAGCAAGAATGGAGGTTTTCAAACGGAAAGCAAGGCTAGTCCCATCATGCCCCCATTTCCATGGGCACAGGCAGCATACATCTCTGTGGTTTTTAACCAGTCAAATGAGACACAGAGTACACAGTGGTTGCTTCCCTGAATCAACTTCTCGAGGCAGGGTGTTCTGCATCTAGTGAACGGCCTCACCAAGGAAATCCCTGATTAGGACTCTGGGCCCGTGCCTCTTCAAAAGCCTGCCGTGCTACAGGAAAAACTGTGCTTTAGTTGCAATAGAAAGAAGGTCGTCTTTCTTCAAGAGGCAGGGTGACTTCAGGTAGGAGGTCCTGAATGGAAGGAGAAGCTTACTGTTTCTGTCTGTACAGCTCAAACTAGGGAATGAGAACGACTTCCACGACATGTTGGAACTTGTTGAACGTTGCTCCTGAACCTGTGCGAGTGCTGTGAATCAAGATATCACAAGAAAGAGTGCAGTGTGTTGCCCATGACTCAGCAGACACAGAGGACCTCCGAGGACCAATGTGCCTCGTTGTTGCTCAGCAGGCCTACAGGGGTGTGGAGATACTCAGAGACCTTGGAACAAAAATGATGCTCAACCGAGGGGCCTAGGAGTCCTGAAAAGGGTACTTCATTTAAAGTAAACCAGAAGAGTGACTAAGAGCTAATGGAAAGAGCTGCATGCCTCCCGTTCTGCAGGGCTACTCAGGGCCTTACCTCGAGCCAAGGGCTCACGTTTAGATTCCCTTTAGCTCTAGAGCATGGCAAGGTGCGCCCCACCGCGGCCAATGAAGTTCCGTGTGTAGCCAGAGAAAACTCATTTACTTCCCAGACACATGCCTACAGTGGCCAGAGGCCTGTCAACAGCAGAGAATTTCAGGGAGCTTCACGAAAGCAAGAGGGGAGCTTTCCAAACGGAAAGCAAGGTTAGTCCCATCATGCCCCCATTTCCATGGGCACAGGCAGCATACATCTCTGTGGTTTTCAACCAGTCAAATGAGACACAGAGTACACAGTGGTTGCTTCCCTGAATCAACTTCTCGAGGCAGGGTGTTCTGCATCTAGTGAACGGCCTCACCAAGGAAATCCCTGATTAGGACTCTGGGCCCGTGCCTCTTCAAAAGCCTGCCGTGCTACAGGAAAAACTGTGCTGTAGTTGCAATAGAAACGAGGTCGTCTTTCTTCAAGAGGCAGGGTGACTTCAGGTAGGAAGTCCTGAATGGAAGGAGAAGCTTACTGTTTCTCTCTGTACAGCTCAAACTAGGGAATGAGAGCGACTTCCACGGCCTGTTGGAACTGGCTTAACGGTGCTCGTGAACCTGTGCGATTGCTGGCTAAATCAAGATATTCCAATAAGAGTGCACTGTGTTGCCCTACACTCGGCATACACACTGTGAGTCGGAAAGCTCCTGGCCTGGATATTGCTTAGAAGGACAAGGGGAGCCTGAGGGTACTCAGTGTTCTTGCAGGCAACAGGGTTTCCAGGCGAGGCACCTCGGTGTCCTGAAAAGCGTACTGGCTTTAAAATGATGAAGATAAGCGACTACGGCCTCATGGAAACTGCTACACGCCTCTGCTTCTGCATAGTATTTCATGGCCTTACCTCGAGGCAAGTTCTCAGGTTTCTTGCCCTGTGAGCGACACAGCATGTTAAGATGCTGTATTTCTCCTTGAATAGAGTGACTTCTGGTACGAGGTCCTCGATAACTTCTAAGCAGAGTGTTTTCTCAGGGCTGCTCAGACGAGGGCAATGTCGAAGACTTCCAGGGCATGTTGGACTGCCTAGAAATGTGGTTCTGATGCTGTTCGAGTGCTCTGGAAATGTAGCTCTCCTGAAGTAACGTACAGTGTGTTGCCCGACACTCTGCAGACACAGAGAGCCTCCGTGGGACGTATGGGACGCAATGCTGCTCAGCAGGCCCACAGGGGTATAGAGGGAGTCAGGGATCTTGGAACCAAAATGATGCTCACCCGAAGGGCGTAGGAGTTCTGAAAGGGGTAATTCTTTAAATAAAACAGACCTCCATTAAGAGCTCATGGAAAGAGCTGCATGCCTCCCTTTCTGCAGGGCTACTCAGGGCCTTACCTGAGGCAAGGACTCACGTTGAGATTCCCTTTAGCTCTAGAGCATGGCAAGGAGAGCCGCACCCCGCCAATGAAGCTCCGTGTGTACCGAGAGAAAAGTCATTTTCTTCCCAGACACATGCCTACAGTGGCCAGAGGACTGTCAACAGCAGAGAATTTCAGGGAGCTTCACGGAAGCAAGAATGGAGGTTTTCAAACGGAAAGCAAGGCTAGTCCCATCATGCCCCCATTTCCATGGGCACAGGCAGCATACATCTCTGTGGTTTTTAACCAGTCAAATGAGACACAGAGTACACAGTGGTTGCTTCCCTGAATCAACTTCTCGAGGCAGGGTGTTCTGCATCTAGTGAACGGCCTCACCAAGGAAATCCCTGATTAGGACTCTGGGCCCGTGCCTCTTCAAAAGCCTGCCGTGCTACAGGAAAAACTGTGCTTTAGTTGCAATAGAAAGAAGGTCGTCTTTCTTCAAGAGGCAGGGTGACTTCAGGTAGGAGGTCCTGAATGGAAGGAGAAGCTTACTGTTTCTGTCTGTACAGCTCAAACTAGGGAATGAGAACGACTTCCACGACATATTGGAACTTGTTGAACGTTGCTCTTGAACCTGTGCGAGTGCTGTGAATCAAGATATCACAAGAAAGAGTGCAGTGTGTTGCCCATGACTCAGCAGACACAGAGGACCTCCGAGGACCAATGTGCCTCGTTGTTGCTCAGCAGGCCTACAGGGGTGTGGAGATACTCAGAGACCTTGGAACAAAAATGATGCTCAACCGAGGGGCCTAGGAGTCCTGAAAAGGGTACTTCATTTAAAGTAAACCAGAAGAGTGACTAAGAGCTAATGGAAAGAGCTGCATGCCTCCCGTTCGGCAGGGCTACTCAGGGCCTTACCTCGAGCCAAGGGCTCACGTTTACATTCCCTTTAGCTCTAGAGCATGGCAAGGTGCGCCCCACCGCGCCCAATGAAGTTCCGTGTGTAGCCAGAGAAAACTCATTTACTTCCCAGACACATGCCTACAGTGGCCAGAGGCCTGTCAACAGCAGAGAATTTCAGGGAGCTTCACGAAAGCAAGAGGGGAGCTTTCCAAACGGAAAGCAAGGTTAGTCCCATCATGCCCCCATTTCCATGGGCACAGGCAGCATACATCTCTGTGGTTTTCAACCAGTCAAATGAGACACAGAGTACACAGTTGTTGCTTCCCTGAATCAACTTCTCGAGGCAGGGTGTTCTGCATCTAGTGAACGGCCTCACCAAGGAAAGCCCTAGCTAGGCCTCTGGGCCCGTGCCTTTTCAAAAGCCTGCCGTGCTACAGGAAAAACTGTGCTTTAGTTGCAATAGAAACGAGGTCGTCTTTCTTCAAGAGGCAGGGTGACTTCAGGTAGGAAGTCCTGAATGGAAGGAGAAGCTTACTGTTTCTCTCTGTACAGCTCAAACTAGGGAATGAGAGCGACTTCCACGGCCTGTTGGAACTGGCTTAACGGTGCTCGTGAACCTGTGCGATTGCTGGCTAAATCAAGATATTCCAATAAGAGTGCACTGTGTTGCCCTACACTCGGCATACACACTGTGAGTCGGAAAGCTCCTGGCCTGGATATTGCTTAGAAGGACAAGGGGAGCCTGAGTGTACTCAGTGTTCTTGCAGGCAACAGGGTTTCCAGGCGAGGCACCTAGGTGTCCTGAAAAGCGTACTGGCTTTAAAATGATGAAGATAAGTGACTACGGCCTCATGGAAACTGCTACACGCCTCTGCTTCTGCATAGTATTTCATGGCCTTACCTCGAGGCAAGTTCTCAGGTTTCTTGCCCTGTGAGCGACACAGCATGTTAAGATGCTGTATTTCTCCTTGAATAGAGTGACTTCTGGTACGAGGTCCTCGATAACTTCTAAGCAGAGTGTTTTCTCAGGGCTGCTCAGACGAGGGCAATGTCGAAGACTTCCAGGGCATGTTGGACTGCCTAGAAATGTGGTTCTGATGCTGTTCGAGTGCTCTGGAAATGTAGCTCTCCTGAAGTAACGTACAGTGTGTTGCCCGACACTCTGCAGACACAGAGAGCCTCCGTGGGACGTATGGGACGCAATGCTGCTCAGCAGGCCCACAGGGGTATAGAGGGAGTCAGGGATCTTGGAACCAAAATGATGCTCACCCGAAGGGCGTAGGAGTTCTGAAAGGGGTAATTCTTTAAATAAAACAGACCTCCATTAAGAGCTCATGGAAAGAGCTGCATGCCTCCCTTTCTGCAGAGCTACTCAGGGCCTTACCTGAGGCAAGGACTCACGTTGAGATTCCCTTTAGCTCTAGAGCATGGCAAGTAGAGCCGCACCCCGCCAATGAAGCTCCGTGTGTACCGAGAGAAAAGTCATTTTCTTCCCAGACACATGCCTACAGTGGCCAGAGGACTGTCAACAGCAGAGAATTTCAGGGAGCTTCACGGAAGCAAGAATGGAGGTTTTCAAACGGAAAGCAAGGCTAGTCCCATCATGCCCCCATTTCCATGGGCACAGGCAGCATACATCTCTGTGGTTTTTAACAAGTCAAATGAGACACAGAGTACACAGTTGTTGCTTCCCTGAATCAACTTCTCGAGGCAGGGTGTTCTGCATCTAGTGAACGGCCTCACCAAGGAAAGCCCTAGCTAGGCCTCTGGGCCCGTGCCTTTTCAAAAGCCTGCCGTGCTACAGGAAAAACTGTGCTTTAGTTGCAATAGAAACGAGGTCGTCTTTCTTCAAGTGGCAGGGTGACTTCAGGTAGGAAGTCCTGAATGGAAGGAGAAGCTTACTGTTTCTCTCTGTACAGCTCAAACTAGGGAATGAGAGCAACTTCCACGGCCTGTTGGAACTGGCTTAACGGTGCTCGTGAACCTGTGCGATTGCTGGCTAAATCAAGATATTCCAATAAGAGTGCACTGTGTTGCCCTACACTCGGCATACACACTGTGAGTCGGAAAGCTCCTGGCCTGGATATTGCTTAGAAGGACAAGGGGAGCCTGAGGGTACTCAGTGTTCTTGCAGGCAACAGGGTTTCCAGGCGAGGCACCTAGGTGTCCTGAAAAGCGTACTGGCTTTAAAATGATGAAGATAAGCGACTACGGCCTCATGGAAACTGCTACACGCCTCTGCTTCTGCATAGTATTTCATGGCCTTACCTCGAGACAAGTTCTCAGGTTTCTTGCCCTGTGAGCGACACAGCATGTTAAGATGCTGTATTTCTCCTTGAATAGAGTGACTTCTGGTAGGAGGTCCTCGATAACTTCTAAGCAGAGTGTTTTCTCAGGGCTGCTCAGACGAGGGCAATGTCGAAGACTTCCAGGGCATGTTGGACTGCCTAGAAATGTGGTTCTGATGCTGTTCGAGTGCTCTGGAAATGTAGCTCTCCTGAAGTAACGTACAGTGTGTTGCCCGACACTCTGCAGACACAGAGAGCCTCCGTGGGACGTATGGGACGCAATGCTGCTCAGCAGGCCCACAGGGGTATAGAGGGAGTCAGGGATCTTGGAACCAAAATGATGCTCACCCGAAGGGCGTAGGAGTTCTGAAAGGGGTAATTCTTTAAATAAAACAGACCTCCATTAAGAGCTCATGGAAAGAGCTGCATGCCTCCCTTTCTGCAGGGCTACTCAGGGCCTTACCTGAGGCAAGGACTCACGTTGAGATTCCCTTTAGCTCTAGAGCATGGCAAGGAGAGCCGCACCCCGCCAATGAAGCTCCGTGTGTACCGAGAGAAAAGTCATTTTCTTCCCAGACACATGCCTACAGTGGCCAGAGGACTGTCAACAGCAGAGAATTTCAGGGAGCTTCACGGAAGCAAGAATGGAGGTTTTCAAACGGAAAGCAAGGCTAGTCCCATCATGCCCCCATTTCCATGGGCACAGGCAGCATACATCTCTGTGGTTTTTAACCAGTCAAATGAGACACAGAGTACACAGTGGTTGCTTCCCTGAATCAACTTCTCGAGGCAGGGTGTTCTGCATCTAGTGAACGGCCTCACCAAGGAAATCCCTGATTAGGACTCTGGGCCCGTGCCTCTTCAAAAGCCTGCCGTGCTACAGGAAAAACTGTGCTTTAGTTGCAATAGAAAGAAGGTCGTCTTTCTTCAAGAGGCAGGGTGACTTCAGGTAGGAGGTCCTGAATGGAAGGAGAAGCTTACTGTTTCTGTCTGTACAGCTCAAACTAGGGAATGAGAACGACTTCCACGACATGTTGGAACTTGTTGAACGTTGCTCCTGAACCTGTGCGAGTGCTGTGAATCAAGATATCACAAGAAAGAGTGCAGTGTGTTGCCCATGACTCAGCAGACACAGAGGACCTCCGAGGACCAATGTGCCTCGTTGTTGCTCAGCAGGCCTACAGGGGTGTGGAGATACTCAGAGACCTTGGAACAAAAATGATGCTCAACCGAGGGGCCTAGGAGTCCTGAAAAGGGTACTTCATTTAAAGTAAACCAGAAGAGTGACTAAGAGCTAATGGAAAGAGCTGCATGCCTCCCGTTCTGCAGGGCTACTCAGGGCCTTACCTCGAGCCAAGGGCTCACGTTTAGATTCCCTTTAGCTCTAGAGCATGGCAAGGTGCGCCCCACCGCGGCCAATGAAGTTCCGTGTGTAGCCAGAGAAAACTCATTTACTTCCCAGACACATGCCTACAGTGGCCAGAGGCCTGTCAACAGCAGAGAATTTCAGGGAGCTTCACGAAAGCAAGAGGGGAGCTTTCCAAACGGAAAGCAAGGTTAGTCCCATCATGCCCCCATTTCCATGGGCACAGGCAGCATACATCTCTGTGGTTTTCAACCAGTCAAATGAGACACAGAGTACACAGTGGTTGCTTCCCTGAATCAACTTCTCGAGGCAGGGTGTTCTGCATCTAGTGAACGGCCTCACCAAGGAAATCCCTGATTAGGACTCTGGGCCCGTGCCTCTTCAAAAGCCTGCCGTGCTACAGGAAAAACTGTGCTGTAGTTGCAATAGAAACGAGGTCGTCTTTCTTCAAGAGGCAGGGTGACTTCAGGTAGGAAGTCCTGAATGGAAGGAGAAGCTTACTGTTTCTCTCTGTACAGCTCAAACTAGGGAATGAGAGCGACTTCCACGGCCTGTTGGAACTGGCTTAACGGTGCTCGTGAACCTGTGCGATTGCTGGCTAAATCAAGATATTCCAATAAGAGTGCACTGTGTTGCCCTACACTCGGCATACACACTGTGAGTCGGAAAGCTCCTGGCCTGGATATTGCTTAGAAGGACAAGGGGAGCCTGAGTGTACTCAGTGTTCTTGCAGGCAACAGGGTTTCCAGGCGAGGCACCTAGGTGTCCTGAAAAGCGTACTGGCTTTAAAATGATGAAGATAAGCGACTACGGCCTCATGGAAACTGGTACACGCCTCTGCTTCTGCATAGTATTTCATGGCCTTACCTCGAGGCAAGTTCTCAGGTTTCTTGCCCTGTGAGCGACACAGCATGTTAAGATGCTGTATTTCTCCTTGAATAGAGTGACTTCTGGTACGAGGTCCTCGATAACTTCTAAGCAGAGTGTTTTCTCAGGGCTGCTCAGACGAGGGCAATGTCGAAGACTTCCAGGGCATGTTGGACTGCCTAGAAATGTGGTTCTGATGCTGTTCGAGTGCTCTGGAAATGTAGCTCTCCTGAAGTAACGTACAGTGTGTTGCCCGACACTCTGCAGACACAGAGAGCCTCCGTGGGACGTATGGGACGCAATGCTGCTCAGCAGGCCCACAGGGGTATAGAGGGAGTCAGGGATCTTGGAACCAAAATGATGCTCACCCGAAGGGCGTAGGAGTTCTGAAAGGGGTAATTCTTTAAATAAAACAGACCTCCATTAAGAGCTCATGGAAAGAGCTGCATGCCTCCCTTTCTGCAGGGCTACTCAGGGCCTTACCTGAGGCAAGGACTCACGTTGAGATTCCCTTTAGCTCTAGAGCATGGCAAGGAGAGCCGCACCCCGCCAATGAAGCTCCGTGTGTACCGAGAGAAAAGTCATTTTCTTCCCAGACACATGCCTACAGTGGCCAGAGGACTGTCAACAGCAGAGAATTTCAGGGAGCTTCACGGAAGCAAGAATGGAGGTTTTCAAACGGAAAGCAAGGCTAGTCCCATCATGCCCCCATTTCCATGGGCACAGGCAGCATACATCTCTGTGGTTTTTAACCAGTCAAATGAGACACAGAGTACACAGTGGTTGCTTCCCTGAATCAACTTCTCGAGGCAGGGTGTTCTGCATCTAGTGAACGGCCTCACGAAGGAAATCCCTGATTAGGACTCTGGGCCCGTGCCTCTTCAAAAGCCTGCCGTGCTACAGGAAAAACTGTGCTTTAGTTGCAATAGAAAGAAGGTCGTCTTTCTTCAAGAGGCAGGGTGACTTCAGGTAGGAGGTCCTGAATGGAAGGAGAAGCTTACTGTTTCTGTCTGTACAGCTCAAACTAGGGAATGAGAACTACTTCCACGACATATTGGAACTTGTTGAACGTTGCTCTTGAACCTGTGCGAGTGCTGTGAATCAAGATATCACAAGAAAGAGTGCAGTGTGTTGCCCATGACTCAGCAGACACAGAGGACCTCCGAGGACCAATGTGCCTCGTTGTTGCTCAGCAGGCCTACAGGGGTGTGGAGATACTCAGAGACCTTGGAACAAAAATGATGCTCAACCGAGGGGCCTAGGAGTCCTGAAAAGGGTACTTCATTTAAAGTAAACCAGAAGAGTGACTAAGAGCTAATGGAAAGAGCTGCATGCCTCCCGTTCGGCAGGGCTACTCAGGGCCTTACCTCGAGCCAAGGGCTCACGTTTAGATTCCCTTTAGCTCTAGAGCATGGCAAGGTGCGCCCCACCGCGCCCAATGAAGTTCCGTGTGTAGCCAGAGAAAACTCATTTACTTCCCAGACACATGCCTACAGTGGCCAGAGGCCTGTCAACAGCAGAGAATTTCAGGGAGCTTCACGAAAGCAAGAGGGGAGCTTTCCAAACGGAAAGCAAGGTTAGTCCCATCATGCCCCCATTTCCATGGGCACAGGCAGCATACATCTCTGTGGTTTTCAACCAGTCAAATGAGACACAGAGTACACAGTTGTTGCTTCCCTGAATCAACTTCTCGAGGCAGGGTGTTCTGCATCTAGTGAACGGCCTCACCAAGGAAAGCCCTAGCTAGGCCTCTGGGCCCGTGCCTTTTCAAAAGCCTGCCGTGCTACAGGAAAAACTGTGCTTTAGTTGCAATAGAAACGAGGTCGTCTTTCTTCAAGAGGCAGGGTGACTTCAGGTAGGAAGTCCTGAATGGAAGGAGAAGCTTACTGTTTCTCTCTGTACAGCTCAAACTAGGGAATGAGAGCGACTTCCACGGCCTGTTGGAACTGGCTTAACGGTGCTCGTGAACCTGTGCGATTGCTGGCTAAATCAAGATATTCCAATAAGAGTGCACTGTGTTGCCCTACACTCGGCATACACACTGTGAGTCGGAAAGCTCCTGGCCTGGATATTGCTTAGAAGGACAAGGGGAGCCTGAGTGTACTCAGTGTTCTTGCAGGCAACAGGGTTTCCAGGCGAGGCACCTAGGTGTCCTGAAAAGCGTACTGGCTTTAAAATGATGAAGATAAGTGACTACGGCCTCATGGAAACTGCTACACGCCTCTGCTTCTGCATAGTATTTCATGGCCTTACCTCGAGGCAAGTTCTCAGGTTTCTTGCCCTGTGAGCGACACAGCATGTTAGGATGCTGTATTTCTCCTTGAATAGAGTGACTTCTGGTACGAGGTCCTCGATAACTTCTAAGCAGAGTGTTTTCTCAGGGCTGCTCAGACGAGGGCAATGTCGAAGACTTCCAGGGCATGTTGGACTGCCTAGAAATGAGGTTCTGATGCTGTTCGAGTGCTCTGGAAATGTAGCTCTCCTGAAGTAACGTACAGTGTGTTGCCCGACACTCTGCAGACACAGAGAGCCTCCGTGGGACGTATGGGACGCAATGCTGCTCAGCAGGCCCACAGGGGTATAGAGGGAGTCAGGGATCTTGGAACCAAAATGATGCTCACCCGAAGGGCGTAGGAGTTCTGAAAGGGGTAATTCTTTAAATAAAACAGACCTCCATTAAGAGCTCATGGAAAGAGCTGCATGCCTCCCTTTCTGCAGAGCTACTCAGGGCCTTACCTGAGGCAAGGACTCACGTTGAGATTCCCTTTAGCTCTAGAGCATGGCAAGTAGAGCCGCACCCCGCCAATGAAGCTCCGTGTGTACCGAGAGAAAAGTCATTTTCTTCCCAGACACATGCCTACAGTGGCCAGAGGACTGTCAACAGCAGAGAATTTCAGGGAGCTTCACGGAAGCAAGAATGGAGGTTTTCAAACGGAAAGCAAGGCTAGTCCCATCATGCCCCCATTTCCATGGGCACAGGCAGCATACATCTCTGTGGTTTTTAACAAGTCAAATGAGACACAGAGTACACAGTTGTTGCTTCCCTGAATCAACTTCTCGAGGCAGGGTGTTCTGCATCTAGTGAACGGCCTCACCAAGGAAAGCCCTAGCTAGGCCTCTGGGCCCGTGCCTTTTCAAAAGCCTGCCGTGCTACAGGAAAAACTGTGCTTTAGTTGCAATAGAAACGAGGTCGTCTTTCTTCAAGTGGCAGGGTGACTTCAGGTAGGAAGTCCTGAATGGAAGGAGAAGCTTACTGTTTCTCTCTGTACAGCTCAAACTAGGGAATGAGAGCAACTTCCACGGCCTGTTGGAACTGGCTTAACGGTGCTCGTGAACCTGTGCGATTGCTGGCTAAATCAAGATATTCCAATAAGAGTGCACTGTGTTGCCCTACACTCGGCATACACACTGTGAGTCGGAAAGCTCCTGGCCTGGATATTGCTTAGAAGGACAAGGGGAGCCTGAGGGTACTCAGTGTTCTTGCAGGCAACAGGGTTTCCAGGCGAGGCACCTAGGTGTCCTGAAAAGCGTACTGGCTTTAAAATGATGAAGATAAGCGACTACGGCCTCATGGAAACTGCTACACGCCTCTGCTTCTGCATAGTATTTCATGGCCTTACCTCGAGACAAGTTCTCAGGTTTCTTGCCCTGTGAGCGACACAGCATGTTAAGATGCTGTATTTCTCCTTGAATAGAGTGACTTCTGGTAGGAGGTCCTCGATAACTTCTAAGCAGAGTGTTTTCTCAGGGCTGCTCAGACGAGGGCAATGTCGAAGACTTCCAGGGCATGTTGGACTGCCTAGAAATGTGGTTCTGATGCTGTTCGAGTGCTCTGGAAATGTAGCTCTCCTGAAGTAACGTACAGTGTGTTGCCCGACACTCTGCAGACACAGAGAGCCTCCGTGGGACGTATGGGACGCAATGCTGCTCAGCAGGCCCACAGGGGTATAGAGGGAGTCAGGGATCTTGGAACCAAAATGATGCTCACCCGAAGGGCGTAGGAGTTCTGAAAGGGGTAATTCTTTAAATAAAACAGACCTCCATTAAGAGCTCATGGAAAGAGCTGCATGCCTCCCTTTCTGCAGGGCTACTCAGGGCCTTACCTGAGGCAAGGACTCACGTTGAGATTCCCTTTAGCTCTAGAGCATGGCAAGGAGAGCCGCACCCCGCCAATGAAGCTCCGTGTGTACCGAGAGAAAAGTCATTTTCTTCCCAGACACATGCCTACAGTGGCCAGAGGACTGTCAACAGCAGAGAATTTCAGGGAGCTTCACGGAAGCAAGAATGGAGGTTTTCAAACGGAAAGCAAGGCTAGTCCCATCATGCCCCCATTTCCATGGGCACAGGCAGCATACATCTCTGTGGTTTTTAACCAGTCAAATGAGACACAGAGTACACAGTGGTTGCTTCCCTGAATCAACTTCTCGAGGCAGGGTGTTCTGCATCTAGTGAACGGCCTCACCAAGGAAATCCCTGATTAGGACTCTGGGCCCGTGCCTCTTCAAAAGCCTGCCGTGCTACAGGAAAAACTGTGCTTTAGTTGCAATAGAAAGAAGGTCGTCTTTCTTCAAGAGGCAGGGTGACTTCAGGTAGGAGGTCCTGAATGGAAGGAGAAGCTTACTGTTTCTGTCTGTACAGCTCAAACTAGGGAATGAGAACGACTTCCACGACATGTTGGAACTTGTTGAACGTTGCTCCTGAACCTGTGCGAGTGCTGTGAATCAAGATATCACAAGAAAGAGTGCAGTGTGTTGCCCATGACTCAGCAGACACAGAGGACCTCCGAGGACCAATGTGCCTCGTTGTTGCTCAGCAGGCCTACAGGGGTGTGGAGATACTCAGAGACCTTGGAACAAAAATGATGCTCAACCGAGGGGCCTAGGAGTCCTGAAAAGGGTACTTCATTTAAAGTAAACCAGAAGAGTGACTAAGAGCTAATGGAAAGAGCTGCATGCCTCCCGTTCTGCAGGGCTACTCAGGGCCTTACCTCGAGCCAAGGGCTCACGTTTAGATTCCCTTTAGCTCTAGAGCATGGCAAGGTGCGCCCCACCGCGGCCAATGAAGTTCCGTGTGTAGCCAGAGAAAACTCATTTACTTCCCAGACACATGCCTACAGTGGCCAGAGGCCTGTCAACAGCAGAGAATTTCAGGGAGCTTCACGAAAGCAAGAGGGGAGCTTTCCAAACGGAAAGCAAGGTTAGTCCCATCATGCCCCCATTTCCATGGGCACAGGCAGCATACATCTCTGTGGTTTTCAACCAGTCAAATGAGACACAGAGTACACAGTGGTTGCTTCCCTGAATCAACTTCTCGAGGCAGGGTGTTCTGCATCTAGTGAACGGCCTCACCAAGGAAATCCCTGATTAGGACTCTGGGCCCGTGCCTCTTCAAAAGCCTGCCGTGCTACAGGAAAAACTGTGCTGTAGTTGCAATAGAAACGAGGTCGTCTTTCTTCAAGAGGCAGGGTGACTTCAGGTAGGAAGTCCTGAATGGAAGGAGAAGCTTACTGTTTCTCTCTGTACAGCTCAAACTAGGGAATGAGAGCGACTTCCACGGCCTGTTGGAACTGGCTTAACGGTGCTCGTGAACCTGTGCGATTGCTGGCTAAATCAAGATATTCCAATAAGAGTGCACTGTGTTGCCCTACACTCGGCATACACACTGTGAGTCGGAAAGCTCCTGGCCTGGATATTGCTTAGAAGGGACAAGGGGAGCCTGAGGGTACTCAGTGTTCTTGCAGGCAACAGGGTTTCCAGGCGAGGCACCTCGGTGTCCTGAAAAGCGTACTGGCTTTAAAATGATGAAGATAAGCGACTACGGCCTCATGGAAACTGCTACACGCCTCTGCTTCTGCATAGTATTTCATGGCCTTACCTCGAGGCAAGTTCTCAGGTTTCTTGCCCTGTGAGCGACACAGCATGTTAAGATGCTGTATTTCTCCTTGAATAGAGTGACTTCTGGTACGAGGTCCTCGATAACTTCTAAGCAGAGTGTTTTCTCAGGGCTGCTCAGACGAGGGCAATGTCGAAGACTTCCAGGGCATGTTGGACTGCCTAGAAATGTGTTCTGATGCTGTTCGAGTGCTCTGGAAATGTAGCTCTCCTGAAGTAACGTACAGTGTGTTGCCCGACACTCTGCAGACACAGAGAGCCTCCGTGGGACGTATGGGACGCAATGCTGCTCAGCAGGCCCACAGGGGTATAGAGGGAGTCAGGGATCTTGGAACCAAAATGATGCTCACCCGAAGGGCGTAGGAGTTCTGAAAGGGGTAATTCTTTAAATAAAACAGACCTCCATTAAGAGCTCATGGAAAGAGCTGCATGCCTCCCTTTCTGCAGGGCTACTCAGGGCCTTACCTGAGGCAAGGACTCACGTTGAGATTCCCTTTAGCTCTAGAGCATGGCAAGGAGAGCCGCACCCCGCCAATGAAGCTCCGTGTGTACCGAGAGAAAAGTCATTTTCTTCCCAGACACATGCCTACAGTGGCCAGAGGACTGTCAACAGCAGAGAATTTCAGGGAGCTTCACGGAAGCAAGAATGGAGGTTTTCAAACGGAAAGCAAGGCTAGTCCCATCATGCCCCCATTTCCATGGGCACAGGCAGCATACATCTCTGTGGTTTTTAACCAGTCAAATGAGACACAGAGTACACAGTGGTTGCTTCCCTGAATCAACTTCTCGAGGCAGGGTGTTCTGCATCTAGTGAACGGCCTCACCAAGGAAATCCCTGATTAGGACTCTGGGCCCGTGCCTCTTCAAAAGCCTGCCGTGCTACAGGAAAAACTGTGCTTTAGTTGCAATAGAAAGAAGGTCGTCTTTCTTCAAGAGGCAGGGTGACTTCAGGTAGGAGGTCCTGAATGGAAGGAGAAGCTTACTGTTTCTGTCTGTACAGCTCAAACTAGGGAATGAGAACGACTTCCACGACATATTGGAACTTGTTGAACGTTGCTCTTGAACCTGTGCGAGTGCTGTGAATCAAGATATCACAAGAAAGAGTGCAGTGTGTTGCCCATGACTCAGCAGACACAGAGGACCTCGAGGACCAATGTGCCTCGTTGTTGCTCAGCAGGCCTACAGGGTGTGGAGATACTCAGAGACCTTGGAACAAAAATGATGCTCAACCGAGGGGCCTAGGAGTCCTGAAAAGGGTACTTCATTTAAAGTAAACCAGAAGAGTGACTAAGAGCTAATGGAAAGAGCTGCATGCCTCCCGTTCGGCAGGGCTACTCAGGGCCTTACCTCGAGCCAAGGGCTCACGTTTACATTCCCTTTAGCTCTAGAGCATGGCAAGGTGCGCCCCACCGCGCCCAATGAAGTTCCGTGTGTAGCCAGAGAAAACTCATTTACTTCCCAGACACATGCCTACAGTGGCCAGAGGCCTGTCAACAGCAGAGAATTTCAGGGAGCTTCACGAAAGCAAGAGGGGAGCTTTCCAAACGGAAAGCAAGGTTAGTCCCATCATGCCCCCATTTCCATGGGCACAGGCAGCATACATCTCTGTGGTTTTCAACCAGTCAAATGAGACACAGAGTACACAGTTGTTGCTTCCCTGAATCAACTTCTCGAGGCAGGGTGTTCTGCATCTAGTGAACGGCCTCACCAAGGAAAGCCCTAGCTAGGCCTCTGGGCCCGTGCCTTTTCAAAAGCCTGCCGTGCTACAGGAAAACTGTGCTTTAGTTGCAATAGAAACGAGGTCGTCTTTCTTCAAGAGGCAGGGTGACTTCAGGTAGGAAGTCCTGAATGGAAGGAGAAGCTTACTGTTTCTCTCTGTACAGCTCAAACTAGGGAATGAGAGCGACTTCCACGGCCTGTTGGAACTGGCTTAACGGTGCTCGTGAACCTGTGCGATTGCTGGCTAAATCAAGATATTCCAATAAGAGTGCACTGTGTTGCCCTACATCGGCATACACACTGTGAGTCGGAAAGCTCCTGGCCTGGATATTGCTTAGAAGGACAAGGGGAGCCTGAGTGTACTCAGTGTTCTTGCAGGCAACAGGGTTTCCAGGCGAGGCACCTAGGTGTCCTGAAAAGCGTACTGGCTTTAAAATGATGAAGATAAGTGACTACGGCCTCATGGAAACTGCTACACGCCTCTGCTTCTGCATAGTATTTCATGGCCTTACCTCGAGGCAAGTTCTCAGGTTTCTTGCCCTGTGAGCGACACAGCATGTTAAGATGCTGTATTTCTCCTTGAATAGAGTGACTTCTGGTACGAGGTCCTCGATAACTTCTAAGCAGAGTGTTTTCTCAGGGCTGCTCAGACGAGGGCAATGTCGAAGACTTCCAGGGCATGTTGGACTGCCTAGAAATGTGGTTCTGATGCTGTTCGAGTGCTCTGGAAATGTAGCTCTCCTGAAGTAACGTACAGTGTGTTGCCCGACACTCTGCAGACACAGAGAGCCTCCGTGGGACGTATGGGACGCAATGCTGCTCAGCAGGCCCACAGGGGTATAGAGGGAGTCAGGGATCTTGGAACCAAAATGATGCTCACCCGAAGGGCGTAGGAGTTCTGAAAGGGGTAATTCTTTAAATAAAACAGACCTCCATTAAGAGCTCATGGAAAGAGCTGCATGCCTCCCTTTCTGCAGAGCTACTCAGGGCCTTACCTGAGGCAAGGACTCACGTTGAGATTCCCTTTAGCTCTAGAGCATGGCAAGTAGAGCCGCACCCCGCCAATGAAGCTCCGTGTGTACCGAGAGAAAAGTCATTTTCTTCCCAGACACATGCCTACAGTGGCCAGAGGACTGTCAACAGCAGAGAATTTCAGGGAGCTTCACGGAAGCAAGAATGGAGGTTTTCAAACGGAAAGCAAGGCTAGTCCCATCATGCCCCCATTTCCATGGGCACAGGCAGCATACATCTCTGTGGTTTTTAACAAGTCAAATGAGACACAGAGTACACAGTTGTTGCTTCCCTGAATCAACTTCTCGAGGCAGGGTGTTCTGCATCTAGTGAACGGCCTCACCAAGGAAAGCCCTAGCTAGGCCTCTGGGCCCGTGCCTTTTCAAAAGCCTGCCGTGCTACAGGAAAAACTGTGCTTTAGTTGCAATAGAAACGAGGTCGTCTTTCTTCAAGTGGCAGGGTGACTTCAGGTAGGAAGTCCTGAATGGAAGGAGAAGCTTACTGTTTCTCTCTGTACAGCTCAAACTAGGGAATGAGAGCAACTTCCACGGCCTGTTGGAACTGGCTTAACGGTGCTCGTGAACCTGTGCGATTGCTGGCTAAATCAAGATATTCCAATAAGAGTGCACTGTGTTGCCCTACACTCGGCATACACACTGTGAGTCGGAAAGCTCCTGGCCTGGATATTGCTTAGAAGGACAAGGGGAGCCTGAGGGTACTCAGTGTTCTTGCAGGCAACAGGGTTTCCAGGCGAGGCACCTAGGTGTCCTGAAAAGCGTACTGGCTTTAAAATGATGAAGATAAGCGACTACGGCCTCATGGAAACTGCTACACGCCTCTGCTTCTGCATAGTATTTCATGGCCTTACCTCGAGACAAGTTCTCAGGTTTCTTGCCCTGTGAGCGACACAGCATGTTAAGATGCTGTATTTCTCCTTGAATAGAGTGACTTCTGGTAGGAGGTCCTCGATAACTTCTAAGCAGAGTGTTTTCTCAGGGCTGCTCAGACGAGGGCAATGTCGAAGACTTCCAGGGCATGTTGGACTGCCTAGAAATGTGGTTCTGATGCTGTTCGAGTGCTCTGGAAATGTAGCTCTCCTGAAGTAACGTACAGTGTGTTGCCCGACACTCTGCAGACACAGAGAGCCTCCGTGGGACGTATGGGACGCAATGCTGCTCAGCAGGCCCACAGGGGTATAGAGGGAGTCAGGGATCTTGGAACCAAAATGATGCTCACCCGAAGGGCGTAGGAGTTCTGAAAGGGGTAATTCTTTAAATAAAACAGACCTCCATTAAGAGCTCATGGAAAGAGCTGCATGCCTCCCTTTCTGCAGGGCTACTCAGGGCCTTACCTGAGGCAAGGACTCACGTTGAGATTCCCTTTAGCTCTAGAGCATGGCAAGGAGAGCCGCACCCCGCCAATGAAGCTCCGTGTGTACCGAGAGAAAAGTCATTTTCTTCCCAGACACATGCCTACAGTGGCCAGAGGACTGTCAACAGCAGAGAATTTCAGGGAGCTTCACGGAAGCAAGAATGGAGGTTTTCAAACGGAAAGCAAGGCTAGTCCCATCATGCCCCCATTTCCATGGGCACAGGCAGCATACATCTCTGTGGTTTTTAACCAGTCAAATGAGACACAGAGTACACAGTGGTTGCTTCCCTGAATCAACTTCTCGAGGCAGGGTGTTCTGCATCTAGTGAACGGCCTCACCAAGGAAATCCCTGATTAGGACTCTGGGCCCGTGCCTCTTCAAAAGCCTGCCGTGCTACAGGAAAAACTGTGCTTTAGTTGCAATAGAAAGAAGGTCGTCTTTCTTCAAGAGGCAGGGTGACTTCAGGTAGGAGGTCCTGAATGGAAGGAGAAGCTTACTGTTTCTGTCTGTACAGCTCAAACTAGGGAATGAGAACGACTTCCACGACATGTTGGAACTTGTTGAACGTTGCTCCTGAACCTGTGCGAGTGCTGTGAATCAAGATATCACAAGAAAGAGTGCAGTGTGTTGCCCATGACTCAGCAGACACAGAGGACCTCCGAGGACCAATGTGCCTCGTTGTTGCTCAGCAGGCCTACAGGGGTGTGGAGATACTCAGAGACCTTGGAACAAAAATGATGCTCAACCGAGGGGCCTAGGAGTCCTGAAAAGGGTACTTCATTTAAAGTAAACCAGAAGAGTGACTAAGAGCTAATGGAAAGAGCTGCATGCCTCCCGTTCTGCAGGGCTACTCAGGGCCTTACCTCGAGCCAAGGGCTCACGTTTAGATTCCCTTTAGCTCTAGAGCATGGCAAGGTGCGCCCCACCGCGGCCAATGAAGTTCCGTGTGTAGCCAGAGAAAACTCATTTACTTCCCAGACACATGCCTACAGTGGCCAGAGGCCTGTCAACAGCAGAGAATTTCAGGGAGCTTCACGAAAGCAAGAGGGGAGCTTTCCAAACGGAAAGCAAGGTTAGTCCCATCATGCCCCCATTTCCATGGGCACAGGCAGCATACATCTCTGTGGTTTTCAACCAGTCAAATGAGACACAGAGTACACAGTGGTTGCTTCCCTGAATCAACTTCTCGAGGCAGGGTGTTCTGCATCTAGTGAACGGCCTCACCAAGGAAATCCCTGATTAGGACTCTGGGCCCGTGCCTCTTCAAAAGCCTGCCGTGCTACAGGAAAAACTGTGCTGTAGTTGCAATAGAAACGAGGTCGTCTTTCTTCAAGAGGCAGGGTGACTTCAGGTAGGAAGTCCTGAATGGAAGGAGAAGCTTACTGTTTCTCTCTGTACAGCTCAAACTAGGGAATGAGAGCG